>NC_066381.1:1503750-1807500 GCF_013377495.2 Cygnus atratus
TAGAATCCAATAGACCTGTTGCTCTATTAAAAAACTGAGCTGTCAGCTATAATGACTTATGTTACGTATTGCAAAGTATTTTGTCACCTACATGCGCTTTCTGGGAAATAGGCCTGCCAAAGAAATTGAACCACCTGATGCCACTAGAAGTAACTATACCATGGACATCAGCCCTGAAACAACTGAAGGAACATCCACTGCTCCATGTTTAATGCTGCTAATCCTGCCCCAGTTAAAGCCCCCAGAACCAACGGTGGGAACTACCCAGTGGCACAGAAAGAAAGGAGCAAAGACCAATGGCACCAGAGGAGCCAAAGGAACCACCAACAGTAGAAAATTTCTTACACCACGTTCAGCCAGGCTTAGGGAGCGGACCACGTGTCCTCTACGCCCCTAAGGAAAACACAGGAGTGTTTGCAAGGCTGAGCCAGGTGGGAAAAGTCCACAGAGCCCAAGGCTGTTATCAGAAACTGCAGGCTGGAGGACACCCGGGTCGGGGCTGGGAATGCTCCAGCGCCATGGGAACACCAGCACTCCCTTCTGCCCCGTGCTCTCGCTTGCCTGAAACACCGAAGCTATCGTGGGCTGGAATTCTACAGCAACCCACAAAAGAAACTCTTTCAATGGTCAATAAATGAACGTACAAATTTTGGCAACGAGACACAGATCCAGGTGAGTCTCTGAAGCTTTCAATGTTTGCAGGTAAATATTCAATATGAAACTGTGAAAAGGGAGCAGGTGGATGAACCAATTCCCGTATGGGGATAGAGACCAAGCTGGTCCCACAAAGTGCCTTCAGCTCTAACTTTCTGGCTGACTAAAGCCAAAGAAATAGGAACAAACCAACAAGGTTTGCTGCTCCCCTCCCACCTCTGCAGGGACTGAAAGCCTGAGTCCTGATTGCCAGTGGGATAGCACCAGGTCAGCTGCAATTAAATAACCCATCTTCAGGTTTGAGCAACTAGAATAATTAGGCCAATATCTTGGAAAAGCTAAGACTCAGCTTCTTGCAAGTCTGTTAAAAACTGACCTCAGCACACATGCACGCACACTGCAAGCGAGCCAGCTCCTGGGAGAGCGCACACAAACCGCTGCTGTTGGTGTTGAAACCAGCTGCAAAACCAGACAGTGATACATCAAGTCACCGATAATACTTTACACGGGGGCAAATTACAACCCCTAGCATGTGTACCCGGGTGTAGTCAGCTACTCTAAGCACACTTTTATTCAAAGGTTTTCTTTTATACCAGAAGGTTTGCTTTTCAAAGAGATATTATCCCAGATTAAAAACATTAGAAGGCAGACAGCAAAAAAAGCAGGTGTTGATTAAGCAACAGACTCAGACAAAGTGTGCAACTGTGAGATAACACAGCATCTCAGGGGCATGCTGCTGCATCCCTCCAACAACCTACGAAACATGTTATCACTCAGAAACACAACCTGTGCACTCACTCTGTAATTACACCCCTACAACAAACACAAACAAAAGCAGCCTCCAAAAAAAGTCTTTACAAAGTATAATGTGCAGCTCTAGGGGGAAAAGAACTCAAACTACAACTCCCCAAGCTTCTTCCTTGAAGAAGGGATTTTCTTCCTGTTACAATACATTCTTATCGTTTATCTATTTACAGCTCAGATAGGAAGAATCAGAACATCCGTGTTTATTAACTTTTAATCTCTCACTGCATACTTTTATGTTGTGCGGTGTTGTTGTACAAATCACATTACAACAAAGCTGAGGGCAAAAAGTGTCTACGGAGCCTTCATGAGCAGTTTGTTCCAGTCTGAAACTGCAAAACACCAAGAGGCTTTGCTCCCATCTCTGCAAGCATTCAGTGGGCTGCCTGAAGGGCAGACGCCAGACCGGGGTGCCCAGGGTACACACGTCTCACCTCCATCCCTGCGACTAATTTTAAAACTTGAAGCTGACTTAAAAATCCCAGGGGTCTTTTAATACTTGGGTTGGGAAAGCGTGTTGCTCTTACATTACCTATACATATTCCCAACCTGTATTTCCTCTTCATGTTTGTGAGAAGTATTCCCTGGCAAAAACCGCACCAGAACCCCGCACCCCCCAGCTTGCAGCCTGCAGCCACAGGTTCCCGTAAGCCTTCAGTGACTTGCCCAGAGGTTGCTCCTGGGAACCCACCTGGTTTTAATATACCTATTGCTTTTGAGTCCATGCTCTCTGAAGGTCAGTCTCCTGCCTGGTGTACAAAACAGAGCCCAAAGGCTTTGCAACAAGCCGTACGCCCACAGAAGCCACCCCTCAAACAGTCGCAGCTGCTCACCAAGAGGCTCCGGTAACTCCTCGTCTCGTTCAGTGGAAGCCACCCACACGCAATCCCACCCCTGCTGCTTGGCACTAGCACTTGCTTCTCCAGGAGCCATCGCTAAATCTTACAGCTTATGAGAATCTATTTTCCTGTAATTATTTTCCTATTGAAGATAAATCCATGTATTACAATGACTTTGTTTGCAATATCCGAAGTATGAACTGCAAGATGTTGCTATTGCTGCTCACAATTACTTCCTACCATTAGTGTGAACTATATGACAACGTTATTGCCATTAATAATTTTTTGCTGTCATTGAAACTCCTTGAAGATGCAGACAATGAACGCATAGGTCCAAGAGATATGTATTTGTTTGTATCATTTCTTTTACAGGAGAAAACTAGACTGTTATACGCTTGGAATGAGCTCTCCATAAACATCTGCCAAGTTACCTCATTATCTTCCTCAAATCCCTCCTTAAAAATCTCATTTGTCATGATGCCTACAAAGACAACAGCATAGTGCTGACGTTATTAACTAACCCTACTGGCTAACAGCATCGCCTGGTTCCCTCAAACTGTTCCCAACTCCCATTCTCCTTTTACACTTCCCTGGGAAGATCTGTGAGGACACAACCACCTTGGTGCTCACGTTTTGTCCAACCCTGGTCTTTCACAAGGGACCCTGGATGCTCACACTCCTGATGCGGTCAATGCACCCTCTTGGTGGGATGCACAGAGCACGCTACCTCCATGTGCAAGGAGGTTGGCTTTTCCCAGCTCCTGCACATGCTGTAGGCATTTCTCCTCCCTCAGTGTAGCTCCTCTACCTGCATCTCCCTCCCCAGCCAGGTGGGTGCCACAAGGCACTCTGGCACAACCCAGGCACCTTGGTCAGCCCGGCTAAAACAGGCACAAAGAGGAAATCCCACAGCTGTGAGTGCTTGAGCACGCACCAGGCTTTAGCCACCATCGTCGTGCTGTCCTGCCAACACTCTGCCACCAACCAGCCCCACCACCAAACCCCCCCCAGCACTGCCACAGCCCTTGCAGCAAGCCGCCAGGGAAAACACTGGCTTGCAATCTCAGTGGTGGATAAAGAGATTTCATTCCACATCCTCAACACCAGCTGCAGTCTCAGCTTACTCAGGGGATGAAGCTTTTTGAAAGGATTCATTTCACTGTCTCATGTCTTTCAATAGTGTCTCCAGAGTCCTTGACTCAATATTAGTGCTGCATACTGAATGACTGGTGGAGGCTGTTGAGAAACATATTTCTTTGTGTGTAGCAGTGGGTACAAAAGCTCAGTAATTATTACCAAGGGGTTCTCTAATAGAGCTCTTCTCTTCACCCCATTGGCATGGTTCAGTTTTGAGTAGCAGCATCTCATTGTGGTATTTCAAACTGGGCAATACGAAACACTGCAACAACAGGTCACCTGCGCTTCCTCTTCACTGTTTGAATTGTTCCAGCTCTGAAATCCCACAGCTTCACTGGTGTGCATCACCCTAGCTTCTGTGCTAGAGCTGCTGTGATTTCCATCAGCTGTGGAGCTGGCCTCCTGTTTCTTCTACTAGTAATTATAATTCATCAGCTTTCTATGGTGCTCATTACTGTGGGATTTGAGTGCCTATTTTTGCAGGCTTGAGTAGCTTGCTGTGTACCATCTCATCTCACTGCAGACAGACGAGTAACCTCTCAGACTCCCTGTTCTTCCTTTCTCATCACAGAATCCACAGCCCATGTCTATTATTTTTTAAAATAATATTAAAAGCATGCAATGTAAATGAAGGCGGCAGTAATCAAAGTAACAACCATTTGCTGATCTTTGTGAGATTTTAACTGCTCAAGTAATGTTACCAACTGCACACTGGAAGAACAGATCTGGGAAGAATTCAAGTCTGAAAATGCTTCCATGTGACATTTAACCTCTGGAAAATTTGTGTTATCAAAAGCCAGAAGGGAAGGCATTTCGACGGTGAGATTGCAAGAAGGTTGAACCAAAACACGAGTATCTAACACAGGAAACCTAACATCTTCCTAACCGAACATCTTCCATTTTTTAATGGCCTGACTTATGTGGGTCTGTATTGGGTTTACATGGTCAGGTTTTGGTTGCAGGGGGGCTGCAGGGGTGGCTTCTGCGAGAAGAGCCCAGAAGCTGCCCCATGTTAAGGGCCAGTTTCAGCTGGCTCTAAAGGGCCCTGCTGCTCGCCAGAGCTGAGCCAGTGAGCAACGTTGGTGGCGCCTCTGTGAGAGCAGATTTAAGAAACGGCAAAAGAAAAGTGCTGTGCAACAGCAGCTGGGAGAGCGAGGAGTGAGAAGCAGCCCTGCAGACCCCAAGGTCAGCGCAGCAGGAGGTGCCCCCAAGCACACAGTAGAAATTCCCCTGCAGCCTGTGGAGAGGCCCCTGGTGGAGCAGGCTGTCCCCCTGCAGCCCATGGGTCCCACATGGAGCAGATCTCCATGCTGCAGCCCGTGGAGGAGCCCCTGGTGGAGCAGGTGGATGTGGCCTGGAGGAGGCTGCAGCCCATGGAGAGCCCCCGCAGGAGCAGGCCCCGGGCCGGAGCTGCAGCCCGTGGAGAGGAGCCCACGCAGGAGCAGGGGGTCTGGGGGGAGCTGCCGCCCACCCGTGGGGGACCCGTGCTGGAGCAGTTTGCTCCTGGGGGATGGACCCTGTGGTACGGACCCATGTGGGAGCAGTTCTTGAAGAGGTGCTGCCTGTGGGCAGCCCCTGCAGGCTCAGTTCGGGAAGGACGGCATCCCATGGGAGGGACCCCACAGCACTGGAGCAGGGGCAGAGAGTGACTGTAAGGGGCAGCAGAGATGAAGTGTCAGGGACTGACCGCAGCCCCCATTCCCTGTTCAAGATCGTATCAGACCACATGCCTCCCTGCAGCATCACCACTGCCAAAGGAAGCAATTCCTCCACGAGATCTGAAGAAGTTAAACACCCTCCTGAGGGTTTTGGAGATCCAAGATCCCAGCACTACTAACCTTCATCACTGTTGTCATCCACAAGGATAATCTCCTTCAACAGGTGAGCTGGTGTATGATTAACAGCGCTGTGCACCGACCGCAGGATAACCGACAGCGCTTCGTTCACGAAGATGAAGATAATGGAGATCTGGGGTAGGTCCTTGCCGTATTTCAACTCTTTGCACCTGCAGCACAAAGGAGAAAGAAAGAGAAAGACGGGGTTAGCAGAGCACACGCTGCAGCACTTAGAGCTGGGCATGCGTTTAATACATGGCAAGGATGAGGGCCAACACTGCACTGCTTTGCACAGTGTGTATGTTAGTGCCTGGGCATAACTTCAGCAGTGCTCTCTAGGAAGACAGCAGTGACAGAGCATCCTCTGGGCTGGGAGAGCACCAAGGGCAGGGTGCAAAGCCACAGTTCACTTAACTCAGGTTGCGTTTGTGTGTCCATGCATGTCCGTAGGCACATAACAAAAGGCAGCCGCCAGAACAGAGCAAGTCTTTCCTCGTTTAAAGAGAAACCTCACCTTCCTGTTCTGTGCTAAGATTAACAGCTGCTCAGAAGTCAGTTGTGTTCTTAAACTGCACTTGTGAATTTTCTTCCAATTTGCCTTGGAACGAAATGAATACAAAATGACCCTTGGTTAAATAGTTTTAGTAAATGTTTTAGCTCTCTTAATAGATTCTTCTGAATACATTTCAGCCTCTGAAGTATCCCAGCAGAGCACTGCTGTGAATTGGTGTCTTTGTACTTCACAGCCAGTATAGGTTAAAAACAAAGATTTGCAATCATTTCTCTGGGTTTCAGGAGTAACTGCTTAACTCGAGCTTCATTTTGGTGGCTAGGCATCTGCTCAGGCACATTTCTGCATATCAGAGACAGAGAGAGGTGGAAGGTGGTCCCATATCACCTACCAGCCAGCTTCATCCCTGGCAAGCAACAGGTTCACGTTATGTGAGTACACCAGGCATCACAACCAAGGACACACACGGAGCAGAATTGTGGCAGCTCTAAGCAGAAGAGATCTTTCAGGTAACCCACAGCTCTTTGAGGAGCACATGCAGTTCCCAATGAGATGCAGATGATGTTTTATGCCACACTTTACCCTAAATAAAAGCCTAGCCTTAATTAAGCACTTGCAGAAAGCAAACAGGCTATCTTTAACTAATTTAAGCAACTTAAATTCTCCATCTTTCCCTATAATAAATACGTGCAAGGGAAGAGCAAGAAAACGAGCCTCGCTGCTCCCTCTCCTCATTCATGATGGATTAGACATGCAACATTAGCAGAGTTCGTAGAATTACAATGAGCATTTACCAAGTAAATCCTGCCCAGATAAGCAAAGAAAGAACGAACGCAGGAATGATATCCAGGTGTAGCTTCAAGCTCATTGACTCGCCAACAACGACTCTGTATTTAATTGTACTGGGTGTTTCTTAGGCAACTGCAGGCATTCTTTAGACTCCAAAATGAGACACAAGAGATGAAGATTTTAACAGAAGCACGGTTCTTTATGAATCTTCTTTAGTTAAACAAGCATGCTGGATGAAAACAAGGATGTATTTCCTAATTTAACTGTTGCATACCCTAAAGCAATCCAAGCTCTCTACAAACAGGAATATACCAAATGCCAAAAAGTATCTTCCAAGAAGCAGATCTCTCTTTAAAATGAACAGTCACAATGGGGTGAAATGACAACAGATTCTGAAATCCTTGCACAAAGTTGAACTAAACAGACTATGAGATTAAAAATCTGCTTTCTATATATATGTTGACACCTGCTAAACTGAAGGAATAGTGGTCATGGGATCAAGAGCATTTCCTTTTAATGACTGCACACCCCTGGGCAGCCTCCCCCATGGTGCACACTTCTGGGGAACAAAGAACTCAGTTTGTGATCAAAGTGGTTTGGAGGAAAATTCACAATGAATCCTCTGAGGTTCGCGTGCTGATGATTTGCATTCACCCTGCACTCCTCTTATCACTGTTCTCCTCACCTGGTTGCTGAGGACAGGTGAGCAAAGATACGGGGAGAAGAGAGAAGTCAGGGAAGGAGTGGGGACCTCAAATACCCGCACTGCTCGTGTGTGCAGAGCTGCAGTTCTTTATCGGCAGGCGGGAGGACGCAAAGGCTTCGCATAAACGCCGCGCTCTCTCTCTGGTGGCTTTGGCTGCGACCACAGGAGTGGGGAAGGCAGCAATTTGAAAACAAATTAACCTCAAGTTTGTCAGCCTTCCTCACGTGGGCCTCTCTGGTGCAAAAAGCAGCTGGGTTGAGGGAAGCTCTCTGCCCGCAGCCACGTGCTATTGGACTGCAGCCCCCAGGCTCCACCGCAGAGGTTCATTACCGACGAGCTGATGTGTCAACAAACACTCGTGCAGGAGAACACCTGGTGCTTCTGTGCTCTCGTGGGGCTGGGGAGGGGGGAGAAGAGCTCAATCTCAAACAATTAGAAGGGTCAGCAGAGAACTTGTTAAAACAGCAGGAATACTGACCACAAGAGATGGGAAGCAGTTTGGCTGATTTGTTTTTCCTTCTAAGCATTTTAAACACAAAAGGGACTGATCCAGACTCTGCTGTGCTCAGTGTTTCAGGTGAAGCAGAGAGGAGTGGCACAGCCAGCCAGCACTGAGCCTGGGTCCCAGCAGGAGCAATGACGAAGGGCTCAGGGACGAGTCCCCAGGCATGCCCGTGCCTTTCAGCAATGTGCCAGCTACCAGACCACATCTGAGGTATCATCCCTCCTGCCCCTGCTCATCACCCTCTGGTGAGAAAGCATTCGGCTGATCGCCAGACAGCACCCTCCAAATTCAGCTCCCAGGCCAAAATACATCTAGACTCAGGATTCAAGACTGGCTAATTATCCAAAAGTGAACACACACACAGCCAGAGCTCGATTCTGGCACAGCTGCCATCCTCGGCCCAGACCGTGGGCTTGTCTCTTCGGGGACTTGCAATTAACGAGATAAATGTGACACTCGAGAACATCCTCAGGGGGATTTGAGGCTAACCAGCAACAGCGAGAAGCTCTAGAATAAGCCTGTTGTGCTGAGGTTTTTGCCAAGCTTATTCAGATAACACCACAGGAAATCCATTTTTGCACAGGCTGGAAGACCTCTGCAGCTCCTCGTGTGTTCTAGGAGGACGATCCTAGGTTTTATTTCTAATGCTCTGCTCACACCCTGGCCAGTCTGCTTGCAAGCAACTCTGAGTCCAGTAAAACTGGATTTCCAAAGCAACAACTGCATGCATTGTGAAAATTTTTACATTTAAAAAAAAATTACAATGGTGAGACCAACACAATACATCTTTGCTGGTGTCATGTACTGAAATTCATAGACTTAAAGACCAGCACCTCTTCTTAAATTGACATTTGCCCACTACCAGTTTTCCATCATTACCAAAAGCTTGTTTCAGAAACTTCTGCCCCCCCCCGGTACCAGGTGCTCAGCAGCAGAGCGCACATCAGCCTGCGGACCCAACGCAGCGCTGCCAGACACAGGCACTGTGCCAGTTTACAAAAGGGCAATACCTGGCCTTTTACATCAGAAAATAGCACAAATTGGAGAAAATTCAAGTAGACTGCAGTTGATCCCTCACACTTCCCTCTTTGGTAGGCAAGAAACACTCGACTGGTAAAGCGCACACCACCAGCTACTTGCCAACACCTGTAAACTAATTAGCACAGGTTACACACTGACATTTTCCCCACTAAATCCTGCTCTCCTCAGATAAATGTAGTTCGGCACCTGCTTGCAGGATTTATATCAAAATACCATGAATCAATAGCAAAAAGAAACAGATCCCTTACGGTTTTGTGTCTCATTTAGATCAATGGGATATCAGAGTAAGAGGCATTTTATGCCCCATTAAATCATGCTTGACTATGTCCCATTAAATCATGCTGACAAAACTCTCAGGAAGTTTTGTCTTACTTACGTATGGCATCGGGGGGTTAAGTTAAGGACCTCTCTGAGCTTTCATTGGGAAGTGTTGCTTGTCCTTAAGTACAGGAGAATGGGATTTAATGGGGTTTTACTCCATCTTTGGTCCAGCGAGAAGGCAGATGGGTGCAGAGAACCTGACACTACCTCACTGTGGACACTTGCACCTTTCTCGGATCCAAGATCTTTATTTTACACAAAAGCCCAACTCTGCAATCAGGAGAACACACAAGGAAGCACATGAAATATAGCATATTTGCAGGGGGTATCTTTCACAGTGACTTCTTTATGCAAGAAGCCATTCAGAAATAAATGAAGGATGAGGAGGGGAGATGGGGGGGAGGGAAAATACGTCTGAGTTTATGCCGAACAGCTTGCCGTACGTCAGGCTGTATTAATCAAGTTAGCAAATTTTAAAACAAAACAAAAAAAAATCACGTTTTGCTACTATGCCTGTCTGCTGCAGGAGGCTGCCTTTGAATCCTCTGATCATTTGTTTTATGCCCACCACATAGCTGTAAATCTACTCTTCAGTGCAGCAACTGAGATTAGGATGTTTATTGGCTGTCTGGGTGACAGAAAAGGGATATCATGTCATTTACTGCTTCGTGATCCCACGGCAGAAAAATAACCTGGAATCACAGCAAGCGCTCCTGGAGCACAGGGAGGCCACAAGATGACAAGTGACATTTCAAAACGCTTCTCTGCTCCGTGATTTAACATGATCCACTCTATTAATTAATGCACATCAACTGGCTCCTGGAGCACCAAGCTATTTCCATCTTGCACCGACCACCCTGAGTCGCACTGTCTGCTATCAGGCGGCTGACAACCAACCTCAGGCGGTCTCTGCACCTTTGCTGCCCCAGTACGAACCGCCACCAGCACACCTCGCCTGGAATATGGACAGATCCTAGCGCAGAGCAGGCACCCGTCAGTCGCAGCAGCCTGATCCTTCAGCTCCAGATTAAGCCACGCTGGCACAGAGCTAGCAGCAGATTTGTATGCCTATGCTGTGACCCGATATATTACATACGGTGCATCTCCTATGGATGGCAGGCACTGTCAGGTAGCACCTTTCACAAAAATCAAAGCAATAAAAGAAACGCAACAATTTAAGACAATAACACATCATATTCTTTCAAAGGCCCTACCCATTGAGAACAGGACTGTCATCTTGTACTCCAGAAAAAACTAGTAACAGACATTAGCCCACAGAAGAAGTCCAAGAGCAGCTGGACAGCCCTGCAGCTCACCCTGCTCCCAGGGCATTTTCCTCTCCAGATAACAAAAGCAGAAATATTGCTAGTGCTGAGATCCAGTAACCACTAATCCCAGATGCTGCACCAAAGACTGTATCCATCACTGACTCTAGAAGTTATCGCAGAATGTAGCAGATATGCCTCACTCAAGTCATCCACACCTGACAGCACACGCATCCATTTTCCACAGAACCTCAAATCATTAAGACCATCATTTTTTCCTAATTTGTCCCTGCTGTACTGTCTCTGAGCCCTTCCTCCCCAATCCATATATAAATATGCCTACCAAAATTTTAAGTGAAGATTAAAAACCATTAAGCAGAAAGTATAGCTGTTCTCATTTCTAGCGAGAAAGCAGAACTCCATAAATCTGTAAAGTCTGCTTTGGATGGATGTGCCCTGGGTCCCAAATACACCCAATGTTTTAAGGGTAATACCTGGATCTAGTCAAAAAGTAGGCTTCAACAGGCTGTCTGAAAATGATCCATCAGTTACCTGAATTTCCTAATGATGTATTTCTAATGAATCACTCCTCATGCCTGTAAAGCACCACAGATCATCCATCCTGGAGCTGTCTGAAGCCATCTCTCCAACTGCACAATGGGGGTGCAATAAAATGCAGCGGTTTTTGTCAAGATCCAGACACAGATGAGCTGGAGGGAATATCAGGTGGTAAAGAGATATTAGGAAAACCACCACTGGAGGAAAAGTATCTGTTGCTGCAGACGCAGAGCCCTGATGGTGCTTTTAATCCACAGTTTTAAAGAAGGCAGAGAAAAACCTAACCTCACACCCCCTGTGCCTTAAGACACGAGGGCAAAACATTCACCATCTGCTCTGAGAGACAGTTTTGTGTTGTACAGAACCAGACACAATAGTTTTGCCAGGAGCTGTTTTCCTCCAGGCTGGTGCTACCTCAGCAATACCCCAGGCACATTTTGGAGCATTCGCAGAGCTTCTTCTTGCGGATCTGGCTATTGTCCGTTTGGTCTGCAAATGCCCCAAAGCTGATCTCTGCAACAGTCCCATCAGCACAAACCCTTCTCCAAAGGTCGTTTCCAACTCTACACTCAACTCAGTAGATCCTCGCTGTATGGGATGCAGGTGTGAAGTCAAAGAGAAGGCGTTAAGAAATGCTAACAAAAAACAAAACCTTCACGTAAAAGGAAGCACTCACACATGCCCTGCAGCACAAGACAAGCACCACAAAGGGGTCCTGGGCAAGACCACAGTGCCCAAACCAGACAGCAGAAGCCACATCAAAGCCTCCTAAGACACAGCTGCATCTTCCCCCAAGCTGCATTGTTATTTTTTAAACACGCAGCTAACCAGTACCTGAACAGCAGCAAAAATTGAGGGAAAGCCAGAGGCAGTGCAGTGATACCCGTGTGGGGTCCCAGCCCCCCCACTTGCCTGCCCTTGATTTCAAGACCACCCAAATAAGCTGCAGTTGATGTTCCTGATCCAACACAAACCTGCAAGCCTGCCCAACAGGCACACGATGCTCTGGTAGGAACCCCCTGGGCAGCGTGTCCCAGCGCAGACCATCAGGAAGGCAAGTCTTCAAGACAAAACACGCGGGGCAGAAAGGCAGCAAAGGGAATCCAGCCACTGCGGGCCAGGCTCAGGTGCCACCGCTGCAAACTGCGGAGGGAGGGTGAAGTTCCTGAGCCCGTGTTGCAGGCAGGGCAGAGCTCACCCTACCAGGAACAGCTGGCAGGCATGGGAAGAGTTCGGGCAGTCACGCTGCATCCGTTCACCTCGTGCCACGGCACGCATCCTGCCCCACGCCACCGCTGCCACCACCAAGACAGCCAGCCTCCTCTACACACGCAGCATCCTTGTACGCACGGAAGCATCTCTGTTCAGTGCCCCACAAAGCATGGGAGAGTTTTACAGTGTCACACATTCAATAAGCAAGACAAGCTAGCAAAACTTTATATATATAAAACTTCTATATACTTCGTGTAGTGGGAAAGGCCACTAGCAGGCTGAAAATCCCCATGACATGAGTCCCACCCTGTAAGACAGCACCAGATAACATCAGTTCCTATTGATTTTCAACATCAGTGCAACGTGACTGTTGACATTAAGAGAAGAATAGCACACCCTACTTGGAGACTTACCTGTGGTGCTGGCTTTAAGTTTCCCATTTCCACCACTGCAGGAACGGTCACTACTTGACTCATGAAGAGGTGATGCAGAATAATGCATGCAACTGCCCAAAAATGAATTACCAGCAGATCAGAAACTTAAAAGTCTGCTGTATGACCTTTCTATCCTGTTAGAGTAAGGCTCTTTTCCTATTTTCTCCCTGTTGATGCTCAACCCTCCCTGGGCTGCCCATAGCTTTGCGCCCTCCCCTCAGCCCAAAGGGGGAGCATTCCCCATCCTGCTCTTCCAGCGCAGGAGGACAGGATGCCACGCACAGCCTCTGTGTTGTCAGGCAGGACAGGCAGGCTCTGCTCTGCATGGATGTCAAGTATGAAAAATACACACTGGAGAAAAGGTCAACACAGTAACAGCAGGCTGCTTTCCTGCAACGTTTGAACAATTTAATTGGTCTGACTAAGGCCTGGCACAGGAAAGCATTAGGCAGCATCACACAAGGTAGTTTTGGAAGCACACGGAGCTTTGTTCTGCTCTCAGTGTAAGGGATGCATCGATGGCCACAAGCCAGTGCTGGACTCGCTGCAGTGGCTGCCACAGGCAGAGGGTCCCAGCAGCAGAAGCCCTCCGAGCTAGCCTTGACAGCTGTTCAGGCTGATTGATCACCAGCGTACCTATCTAATGGCTACGTCATCATTAGCTTTGACTCCACACCATTACTCATCTCTGAAGAAATGCCCTTTAGGTCTGTTCAACACACCATTCTCCTGCACCGCACAAAGGACCAGAAAGCACATCCCTTCTACGTGCCCTTTTGGGACGCCAACATCAGGAACCAAGGAGGAGGGCAAACACCTGTGCCTGCAGAACGCCCCACATCTTTAGGGCTCTGTTGCTTCTGCATCCTATGAAGTTACCCCTGTAGCTACTAATGGGGGTCCCTTCTAGACCCTCTCCATCTCTTGTATGTGATCAGCTATAATAAATAGCCATGAACTGGACAGAAAGAAGTAGGCATGAAAATCCATGCTAGTTGCAAGGCTGCACAAAACGGGCACAACCCTGTTCCAACTTGCCTGTGGAGAGAGACGAAGTAGGCAAAGATTTTAGTGGTTTTGATTATGGAGACCACACTTCTTCATAAAAGATCTCAATGATAGCTTTTTCACAGCTTTCTTCCTCTCCTACATACTAGAGTGGCTAGATTTTCTTCCTCCCTTATTTTTTAATTCTGAGCACCGAGTAGTTCTCAAATCTGGCTCTTGAAGTTAGTTGTTAATCATTTCTTTGCTGGCCATCACACAAAATAAATCCAGCTAACGTGCTTATCCCTCGCTGACATTTCATTCTTGTATAAGGCTTGAGGGTTTGAATATTTAAATAGGCAAATATTCTTTTTGATTAGTAGAATAAATGATTCTTGTTACTTATAGTCCTTAAAAACAGTTAGGCTTGCAAAAGTACTCAACTATGTTGGCAGAGCTTTTACACGATTTGTAGGTTTTTCTACAAAATGTGGTTCAGCACAAGAGAGAGTTCAACTTAATAAGCTCGTATATTTTCAGATACATCTCCTACAATGATATATGGAATTGCAACATTAAAGCAAAGGTGCATAAAAGAAAACCAGTTTAGAATTTCTGCACGTTCAGTGGAATTCTCCCCTAAATTACTATCACATAGATTGCTGTTTTGCTAAGCTCTTGTAAAGCCAAGCTGGAGCAAACATTGTCTTGCAACTAAAAGAATCATCAATACATCTCTCAGTGCATAGGAAGCTCTGATCCTTTAGTTCCCGAGGCTGCACTGTCAGAGCAATCCCCATACAAGACATGCTATAAATTTCGACCCATTATCCAGAGAGGGTACCAGGACTTTTTTGGTGTAGCAGGGTCCCAGCAGCAGGTTAACACAGTATGGTTTACAGACCTACAGGCAGCCTTTTGCTGCCTATCACCAGGTATACACCTTTCAGAATAGTTCAGGTAATAACATCCACTGTCTCTGCTTCCTGCATAGAGCCCCTGGGCTCTTTGCCTGCTCCTCATCAGTCCCACGAGGACAACATACAGCATGACAAGGTAGGGCTAGACACTGACCAGTACTTTCATCCCATGGGGCCACATTGCAAAGAGGCAAATGTACCTCCCTTGGGACCAAGCCTGGACGTCCCTGGAAACCACGGAAATCCACAGAACTGCGGATTCTGAGGTCTGTCGAGTCTTCAGGAGAAGGAGTCTGCTCTCCTCTTAACTAAGACACCAATAATTTAAGCAGTACTCGGTGCCACTCAAAGTTAATATCACCTCTTTAAACAAGGGAATGAAGAAATTAGATGGTGAACCCCAAGGCCACAGGAGGTCAGGGGGACTCAGCAACAAAACCCACAGGTCCCACAGCACTGGCTCTGCCAGACTGCTGACCTATCTGTAATCCCAGGCAATGCACAACAGACAGGAAGAAAATTCGAGTTTTTTTTTTTTTTTTTTTGTCAGTTTGTTTGAAAACGGTCTACTCCAAACAGAGTTTGGAGTTTATTGTCAAAATAGGCACGGACTGAAGGAACAAGCTTTGAAGATTGCTGTCTATAGCGTTTTACAAAGACAGGCATCATGTCATCAAGGCGAGAAGCACCCTGACCTCCTGTGGGGCGCGGATCCAAAGCAAAGCCTGCTCTCAACTTCACCAGCACCGTGCTGAGCAGCCCCTGCACCTCCACTGAGGAAGGAGCAGCACCGCGCCAGCCAGCATGGGAACGCTGACTCTGCTACAACGGGGCAACCAAACCCTCCGCATTACAGGCTTCTAAGTGCTCAGAGGTCACAAGATGAAAGGCAGTAATGTAAAACTGTAAATTAACAGTGTATGTTTTGACACCCTCTATTAGAGGCGTCAGCTGCTCATGTAGCCGATCACGCAGACACAACAGTGGATGTGGCTAATTAAGAGATGTTCAGACTAAGGCAGAAGTCAAAGCTTCCTCTGAGGTCAGCAAAGAGACACTGGCATTGCCAAAGGACAATTTACTCCACCCCTCTCTCCAAGGTAGGGGTATCTTGCTGTCAGGTGTAACTGATGCTGCTACTTTTGGGGTTCACATGCTGGGAAGCGAACCCTTGCCCTGGCAGCATCTCTCAGGGCAGCGACTTTGGGGCAGCAAGCAGCCAGCAGCCTTACACAAACAGCTTCACAGCTCTGCTTTGGTACATTGGTATAGAACTGTCTCAGCCATAAGCCTTGCCCGCCAAATTTAATATTCAATCCTTCCTATATGGCCTTACCTTCCGAGCTTCTTACTAGAATAGATCTCATGGAAACTCAAGATTTTGACATCCGCTGTATGTACTTAGGACAGTGAATAAGAAAAGTGGCTAACGCTTGTGCTGCCTTGAACACCGGGTGGAACAATGCTACTGCTCTAACAGGTAGTATAAAAGTGATGAATTTAAAAGAAATAGCTGGTTTTTAGAGATAACTTTTCTGGGTAATAGCAGATCCACTCTGATGACTGGTTTATGAACTGGCAAGATTAAGAGGTTTTAAAACGACCTCTTCCGTTATGTGCAGAAATCACCTCCTAAGTTTACATAACCTGTCAAAATTGGACCAGCGTCCAGCAGAGGGGTGTTGCTCAGCCCTGCGTGGCAAATTTCTGCATGGTGAAAATTGAACAGAGGGAGCTCTGCAGCCCCGGCAGGAGCCTGCTGGAGCCAGCACCACCACAACCCTCCCGCACAGCGCAGACTGCTCACCGAGGTCACAGCCACCTACCGCTGGGTAACAGACGCGGGCCACTTGGTTTGGGAAAAAAAGCAAGTCAGAAGCAATACCAAAGAGATGTAAAATAAAGGATGAGGTTGATTTAGGTCTGCATTTCTACTTGTATTCCATTTTTGGTTACTAGTTAACTGAATTCAACTAACTGGCTAAAAAATGTTGCTGTCCCCTGTTAGTGGCAGGGGACATTACGCATGGAGAGGGTGAGAAGCTTCTTGAAGACTGGAGAGGTTTTATAGGGACGGAGTTCAAAAGCAATGACTGGCCACATTGTCTGTAGTCTTGTTTTTCACGAAATAATTGTTTTCTGCTTCAAGAAACACAAGTGGCCAAGCACACACTCCAACATGCCAGACGTTTCTCTCTATTCCACAGATAAAGATACACACCACCACTGCTGTTCTGTGGTTAAAGTTGCTCCTGGATGAATTTTATACTCTTACCTGCTGCACTCGCCTCCTCGCGGGGGGGGGGGGGGGGAACAACACCACGCACACAAAGAAAACACAAGAGAGACAACAATGGGAGACAAAACTGACAGGCGCAGAGTCCGAGCATGCAGAAGAGAGGTAATCCAGCTTACGCGGGTACAAAACACAACGCCATTCACGTACCTACTAGGCAGCTCAGAGAGGAATCCAACCCAATACAGCCAAACACAACCTGAACTGCTACAGGGTTAAGAATCAAAAAGCTTGTCTGTAATTTTTAACTATGAGCTTGAGGTGGTATAGTGAGGAATTTCAAGTGTACCCCGTAGTTTAGGTATCAGACCTTTTTTCTTTTTTTTGCTAAGCCTATTCAATACCTGCCGTTATCTACAGACATCCAAATGACAACAGGTTCACAGCTATCTAGCACAGACACTTTGGAAAAGTCTTTTACTATTACTTAAACCCAAAGAACATGATTTAAGACTATAGATTTGTTTGCTGCTGCAACTGAAATACTAACAGGAGTATCTAAAGGCCAACGCATTGGAAGTCAGCTCCTTTCTCACCCTGCCACAACCAACAACTCCCAGAGGAGACAGAAGCACAGTGCAACTTCAGGCCGTAAATACAGACTGGCTTATTAGGTACGTTTTCAGGCAGCAATGGCTATGATATACTTGCTGTGCGCAGACACCAAAAAAAGCAGTAAACGTGTATGGAAATACATACAGTGATACGTGGTCCACACCTTACCAATACACACTTGTCATTTATCTATATATAACCAGAGGTTTGGGGCCACATCTGATATTTGCTAAAGATGAGCAAACACCCACAAGCCACACAAACAGAAGATTCAGGAGTCTTCTTCCCTCTCTTCCTCACCTTATGAATGCTGACTTTTGTCTCAGGTCTCATGGGGAGCCAGTAAAAGTCTAACACATAAAATCATCTCCCACCTGCACAGCCAAATTCAACACATTAATTAATACACATCCAAGACTTGACTTTTCTTTTTTGCCTGTAGCCGGCAGCTATTCACAGACCGTCTCCCAGCCCAGCACACACTCTGCCTCGCCACAGAAAACCGCTATGTACTTTGTATCGATGCAGCTGAAAACCTGGGAGGTAAATTCTTATATATCAATGGTGCACTGATTGGATTGAATGATTTACTGAGGCTTGGGCTGCAAGGCACCGTGACTAAAACACAATACATTATAAATCATGTTACAATCTTCTGCTGTCTCCGCACACACATTGTGTACACCCAGGCAGGTTCAAGCGTGCTCAAGTTTCCTTAATCCTGCCAAATTTACTGCTTCACAGCTTTTACTCGTATATCCGTACCAGGTTCAGTCTTTAAATCTCAGTAGAAAAACAAAGACTTCCATATCCTTCTGAACTGATGACAAATAATTCCACAAACTAAAGCTATTGACTTCAAACAAGCTTCATTCAAGTTCCATTCACAAAAATAAAGCTTCACCAGGAAATGAATTGATCTTCATTTGGCTTTTGTAAAGATTATGAACAAGCTTAAAAGAAAGCAAATGTTCAGACTGCTATTCATAATGTCACTTCCTAATCATGCTCCATTCATTGATTGCTTATTTTAGGTCCTATTTTGCTGATTCAGTTGCACATGTCTTCTTGCAAAAGACATTATCAATATTAAATCAATTGTATCTACCCTATGAAGTACATGGAACAGAAAACCATTTTCTATTACCCAAGAATTTTAAAAGACCTAATGCCGTCTGGTACGGTTTTATGCTTATAGATTCAGAACACAGGATTCTCATAAATTGTATTTCTGATCATTAAACCTCTAAAACTCATTGAATTTCTTCATGAAAGGTTTTTTGTTTTTAATTCCTACCTTATTTCCAGTAACTATTTCTCAGAAAAGTTGTGCTTTATATTTTTTACAGCTAGGGGTATCAAAAATAAGCACTACAATTTATATATTTAGGTACATACAGGCATTTTAAGTGCACATTACTTACTCAGCAAGTTCTAACAAGAAACGATCTCCTAAGTTGTAAAAATAGGATGTGCAGAATGGGATTTATTTTTGTGACAGGCTCTTGCAATAAAGTTATTAGGTTCAGACAGGTCTAAGGGACATAAAAGCCAGAGCCATTATGAGTGTCACATCCACTTACCCATCTCTCCCAGTGCACACAAGCTATTTCACATAAATGAAGAAAGAGAGTCATTGGGAGACCCTCAGTGGAGGATTGATTGAATGGCCCCAACTCAGGGACAGTGAGGAGCAAAAAGTAATGAATTTTTAAATTATTTCAACAGATTCAAGCTTTGTGGTTGACCATCCTCCAAAACATGCCATCGACTGCATGACAGACTCACCCACCTCCCCGTGTCACTCAGCTCTGCCACCCATCCCCGCGCCCTTCCCAGCCAGCTGCCCGCACACTACGCTGCCTCGGATGCTGGAGAACTAAACAAACGGCTTCAGGACCAACGCTGGCAGACAGCGGTGCTTGACTCATTCCTCTGCCTGCCCTGGCTGTGCATATACAACTGATTCAGAAGCTCCTGAGGCAATAGAAAAGCCCTCTGCAAGACAGACAGGTCGGTAGCACAAACACACAAGCTTTGTTTCCTTTGGAAGGCAATTTAGAAGAAGCATATCCAAATCTTAATTTGGTTCATTTATTTTCATAAGTATGATTTAGTCAGAAGTATTTCTAACGCAGGTATTTTTCAGTGCAGGAGTTCAGAAGAGGGCAAATGCTGGTTGTTAAACTATACTAATGCCATCCTCCTCCTAAGCGTGTGCTTAATACTTATGTTTACACTAGTAAATGTTTTATGGCACACTTCACATACATTAGTCTTTCCTGAAGCATCATGTTCCAAACTCAGAAGAACAGGAAATAATTTTGCAGTCAGGAAGGGAAATTTGACAATTAGTGGAATCCATTGCGTAAAAAAATTAGGTACTGTGTATACAAATCCAGGGTCACAGTGTTTCTAGATTACACTGATGCAGAATGATGATAGTAACAGAATCCCATAACAGCCACTAAACAAACTCTAGAGTTACTTTCCCAGAAGCACTTTCTTACCAATAAAGTTAAAAAAGATGCTTGGGACTTCTAAGCCCCAAAGGCTTTTGACACTTTGACTCCACGCAGAGCACATGTAGTTGTCAGACAAACCCTGCTTCAAGGATCTTTACTTCAGAAGAAAACCAAAGCTGTTTTGTGTCTCTACATACATCCAGAACAAAAGGTAAAAACAAACATTTCAGTAGGAAGTTAAATTAACCAGCAAACACCAAGCACAGCTAGAAAAGAGTTCAGAGACTTCTCTTGCCCAGTTTTCAAGAAATACAGCTATTGGAAGTCCGATACCAATCCCTGCATACACGCATACTGGGATGCACTACAGAATAAAGATCAATACCAGTATGTATTCAATAGTGCAGTGGTTTGTATCAGTGCTGGAAAAGCAGCACAGGGATAAAGCAGCCAGATGTGGGGCTCTTCCCTGGCACAAACTGTCCCGAGGCCCACAGGAGATGCAGCCAGGGCAGGCGGTGCCAGGCTGCACGGAGACCGGGCGCCTGCTCTTCACCTCTCACGTACCTGATGAAGCGGGGGAAGAAAAGCCACATCCTTTCAGCTCTGAAGCTGGATTTGCTGCATTCGCAGGTATCGTTCTATGCCCGTGAACCTCACATCAGAGAGGGGACAGATCTGGCACATCCTCAAGCGTTCCTTCGGAGAGCACAAGGAACACGTGCAGGCTAAAGATGTGTAAAGCAACACAGAGCCCTAAAAGCATTCAGAGATGGGACAGACCTGGCAGGACAGTGTGCTTGGATAGAAAATATCCAGCAACCAGTCTCTGAACAGCAAAGCTGAACCCTGTTCTGAGGAATGTTTCCTTTATGCCAGAGCCTTGATGCTGACGCCTGCTGCTCGGTTTCTTTACTTTCTCTCCCGGAAGATGTTCAGGTGGCATCTTACCAAGCATTGGAATGTGTTGCTTTGTCCATGCTGAAGCCACAAAATGCCAAGGGCAAGAGTTTTGCACACAGTGCTGGTTCAGACTACAAGTATCCAGTATCAGAATGGCTCGGGCTGGAAGGGACCTCACAGCTCACCCGGTTCCAACCCCTGCCATGGGCAGGGACACCTCCTACCAGATCAGGTTGCCCAGGGCCTCGTCCAGCCTGGACTTGAACACCTCCAGGGATGGGGCATCCACAGCTTCTCTGGGCAGCCTGTGCCAGTGCTGAGAGTAAGAGAGAAGATACGCCCCTAGTTCTGTTTTTGGTTTTGCTTTTTTTTTTTTTTCCTGGAGATGGAAGTATATTTTAAGACACTCCCATGTACTTACTATTCAAGCAGGACTTCTCATCTGAAACACCGTCATGGCTTTTCTCCTTCTTACATGGCCCTTGGTTCCTTGCTAGCTTTTCCTTCACTTACTCTAAGAAGAAAACTAATACATCCTGCCTCTTTCTTGCTATTGTTTGTAGACAGGATTACGAGAAAAGAAAAAGAAAAAAGAAACCCTTTGCAAGAGCTAAAATAACGTATCGTGCACACAAGAGAAAGAGCTCTTTTGATCTCCTTGGTCTGCAATAAACAGCAAGGACTACTATTTCCCAGCAAACATCACCAGTATTAATTCAAACTGTTTTTGTCTTTTAAGCACTGTCCTTCTCCTCAGACTCATTTCATCAAGCCTGGCTAAACACCCTAGGGCAGGACATGACTAAGCAACTTGCATAATATCACAAAAGTGTGACTCCAGAAATGTTTCAGCTACTAAAGAAACTCGAGGAAACCACCAATAAGGAGCTCTCTCACTTGCTACAATAATATTTGCAGATCTCAGCCACACTTAACAAGAAAAATAGGCTTGTTTGAGAGGGAAAAGAGAGGCAATAAACACTTTGTTTCAAGCAAACCTTGAGGGAGCTCATATGCCTTCCAGTTTGAGAAGGAAATGAGATGATGCACACGATGCTAGATGCATGAAGTACAGGGCAGTCTCCTGCACAAATCATGAGATACGCTGAGAAAGTATCACATTCCAGTATCTTAGCACAAAGAGAAAATCGAGATCAAGGCATCTGCAAAACCAGGTCATTTTAGTTATTCCCACAGTGGCAGAGATCTGCTTTTCTGCACAAGAAAATAAATAAATACTGTAGGACACAAAACCTCCAGATCTTCCTGGCCCTGGCTGAGCCTCATGGCACAAACCACTGCCGACCTCAGCATCTTTGTGGGAGGCAGAGACAGCCAGCATCCAGACCAGGATCAGAACATCTCAGATGCAAAGGCAGATCTCACAGGCAAGGGACTGAATTAGTGGTCTCCAAGGCCCATGCTCCTGGACAGTTCTGATGTAACCAAGTCATATCTGCATTCACAACTTTCCAAAGCTGTATGCAATTTTGAGAATTAATAAAAAAAAAAAATAATAAAAATGTTTGGTTTTTCAACACCCCTGTAACCTAAGTGGAAGCTGAGACCCAAAGAACCCCCATGGCAGAGGTCAAGGAGCTCTCTGTAGGTGCAGAGAGACTTCAAAGGCTGCAATGCCTCCTGCTACAGCAGTTTCTCCACCCCAGAACCTGTTCAATCGCTAAATAAAAATAAAGTCAAGAACAGGTTTAGTTCCTTTAAGTTGTGAGAGAACAGCCCAAAGTCTCCTTTATAACTCTGTCTTTCCCACCGTGCCCCACTCAAAGAAAGAGCCTCAACCAGGAGCTATGCAGAAGTCTCTGGCAATAAAACCAGTTGAAGCCAGATGGTGCTAAAAAGCCCAATTGCTCCCAGGCTCCCAAGGAAGGCAGCTACAGAAATAAAAGGGTGATTCAGCCACTTGAGACACTTGAGCGTAATGGCTCTGACTCAACCCTCAGACACGCCACTGGGAAAAATTAAAATCAAGTCAGTGATATGTAACTGTTTAATCTTCAGCAACTGCTTCAGTGATGGTTGAGCTCTGCCCAGGACACTGCTCTAAGGCCACGTGGACCAGCTAATAAACGCAAACCTTTTACCAGTTGCATGCTGTGAAGAAAACAAAAGCAGGTCATGCTCCCTACGCACCACCACCCCCTAACCTCCCCATGTTTTCCCATGCTCTGCCTGAGCCACATACAGGAACTAAAGGCAGGCAGTGGGAAGGGGTAGGGGCTCCTAGCTAGGAAGCCCTCAAAACTGCTGAACACTAAACTTGAAGAAATTACCCATCACTTGCACAGTTTTTCCTCCTTACTTTAATACCTTGTGTTGACTTGAAGCTCGCTTGCATGAGAACAGCTGCTCAGAGATTTGCGGCAGCAGGAATATGTCATCTTCACCCAATGATTCAATAGTCCTCGCAATTGTGGGTATTATTTTTCTTAAATCTACTCCTTAATCCCATAATGCCATAAAACACCACTGAATCAGAGCTTAGCAGGATTTCAGAGAGGAGCAGACTTTTAAAGCGTTAATGAGAACTCCACATTTATTTTAGATAGGATAGAGAAGAGAGAATAGAGAAGAACGCACCAGATGGGCAGATTATTTCATAGTTCTCCTTAATATGATTTCTTCAACCTGAAGCATCTGGTAATTCCACTATCAGAGATTAGATACTGGATAAGATGGACAGCCAGGCTGATGTAACGCAGCAATTTTTGTTCTCCTGCTACATATAAGAGGGGCTCCCATTAAATCATACAACACAGAATAAAAATAGAGGTGCATAAAATCTGGAATCAAAGTGGGGAGTGTTAGCAGCCCATAGGATCCCATGTAAATATGCTTCACGTCCAATAAAGAAAATGACTCATCATCTTAACACACACACACACATCCCAAAACCTTCACAGGCAAGCAGAAAACACTGTGAATTGATCAACCAGAAATCTCACAGATCAGCCCCGTCCTTCCCAGTTTTTGCAGGAAAACACGAACAAAACATCTCCAACCCATTTTTGGAAGATTTCTGTAAAAGCTCTGTAGTCCTCTGGCAGCACCTTAGGTACTTTTGGAACACGCATAAGACTCATCTTAAAGTCCAAAAACCTAATCAAGCTGGCTAGAAACACGTTGCTTATGCCCATCTTGTACCCTCACTGACTCAAACTTAGGGCCCCTTGCCCCAAAATACTAGTTCTGACTTACTTTAGCCAAAGAAGCAGCTTTGAGGGGGAAAGCAGAATACTTCCCTGACTCACTCCAAAAGCACATTGCATTGCACACTCAACACAACCCTTCCTAGTCAGGAGAAGGCCAGGATCAGAAACAACATCAACCAGCTCAAGGTCTTACAGGCACAACTGCCTCGCGGTATCAGCACCACACATATTTTTCATACATCCATATAATCAGCAACACCTTTTCAGGAAGCCATCCAATGTAAAGCCCAATACTGCTCAAGGGGGGAAGAGCAGAGGAGATTTCTTACCTTCCAGCCCAGATGAGCAGCCTCAGCTTTTAAGTAAAAGAAACTCTCTAAAATAAACTGCATTTTGCAGCCACAATTTGCCAATCAACTAAAAAGAGACATCACGAAGGGAAGAACCCTACCTTCTCTGAAGCACCCTCCCGTACCCAGCACCTCCTGGAGGGTCTCCTCCAGGGCCAGTGGCCTCTGTCCTTTCCACTGCTTCTGGGAGGGACTCGAAAGGCCCTTAGTTGAGACTCGTGATACCTCTTCATTGCCAATGTCTGCTTGCTGACCACCCTGAGCAGGGACACCTGTGTCTCTGACCCCCCCCCCCCCCCTTAGCCATGTTGACCACAAGGTGCAGAGCATTTAAATGTGGTGAAATTATAAAATGTGTCATGTTTCCCCTAAACCTCCCTTCACTTTAGCCACAGTCACAAACAGGAGGCAGGAAAAAGAACCACGAGGTCTGACCCAGCACAGCTCAGCACTCAGGAGAGTGACACTTGATCTCATTCATCTTTTTGTTTTAAAAAAGAGAAAATTAAAAGGACAGACTCACAAGAGTGACAGCCACTGCTAGGAACAGCCTGCGACCATCAGCATTCCGGACATCAAACAGCCTTTAGTGGAACCAAACAAGCCTCACTATTATATTTAAAACTAATACATGCTTTGTAATGCTTATCAGCTGGAGGGTTTTCAACAGTTTTTCCCACTAATGCTGCAATTTCAAAACCATTTAGGCTAATTTCCTTTGACTTGAATCTATTTTAATCAGAGACCAGGATACTTGACTTAAATGGTTTGCATTAAACCCTTCATAAAATCAGCCATAAAATTGCATGCACAAAATAGCGAATGGATCTTGAAGTCAGAAGCAGAAAAAAGCTGAAACTTTTCAAATCTTCCAGCAAAATCAGAACCTATTTCACAACCAGACCAACTGCTCTCTTACAACACCAAGACAACTGAACTCTTAAAATAGAAAAGCGGCAACAACCAAAACACCATCCTGAAGATCCTACATAGATAAAATACACTAAGTTATGCAACTGCAGTACCCACATATTCTCTCCTCCAAAATATTAGTCTAGCTCCAAAATGATGCATATTTAATAAATTGTTGTGTCTGCTCTGTCCTCTCCACCACCCTCCTACGAAATGACTGATAGTGGTACTGAGGAAAATACAATGCAAATCTAAAAATGTCAGAATTAATCCTTTTCTTCCCTGGAAGATCTGAAAAAACATTAATGCTCAAATTAATTCTCACAAAGTAATGCTGGCTCTGCTAGAAGTCAGAGTTCTGGATGAGAAATGAAAATAAGAAGCTCAGACTCAGGTAACTGTTAGAGAAGGTCTCACTTCAAGGATTTGTCATTGTAGTGGGATTTGCATATCATACAGCCAAAGTTGCAATTTCTACCTGCAATTCATTTTGTCCAGACAAACTGTACCAGCAGAATTGGAGGCTGGGCCTCCACTCCTTTGAAAACTCATCCAAATATTTCTGTTGTCAGTGGCTGACAGCCTTGGAAACTCTAAGTGGCTGCTTGAAATTCATGCAGCATGCAGAGAAGTGAAGGAACAAAAGCTCTCCATGCTCTCACATCGTTAACAATTTGCCAGGATGCTGGAGACATGTAGCTGCATCCCCTTGCCGCATGATTTTCAGTGGTTTGCAGATGCCAAGCAATAGCTTTGTCACCACCCTAATGACACAGGCATAAGACATCTATTTTTCAGAATCTAAATCTCTCTCAGCCATTTTATTTTTATTTTATTTATTTTTTTAATCAGAGCTATCACTCCAGCCTTAACAAACTGACACTTTCCTATTTTGAGGAGCACTTTACTAGCCGTAGCTAAAATTAACTTTCATGAAGATAAACTTACAGTACGTCTTCTCTCGCACTCTTAACAATGATTTGGCATCTCATTTAAAGTGAGATGGTGCTTAGTAGGTAATCATCATCATCACCACCACCTTAAAAGGTCATTCCGGTGAAATAGTATAGAGAGCATATTGCCACTGAATCCACTGGGATCCCTTCACAGGCATCTGTGCAGTGGCATCACTGCCAGGAGATACCTGTTACTCTTTCTGCTCAGTATTTTAAGCCTTTTCCCATGCCGTCCTCCTGCCACAGCAGTGCCAGAGGGTTACAGTGCTCCAGCCCCCTGCCTCGTAGCATCCCTTCGGGTACAACTGAAGCCCAGCAGGAGATCCCCCAGCAGCATCGCGGGAGGACTGCGCTTGGAGGAGCGCGGAGGCAGCCGGAGAGCCCCGGAGGCCTTGCAGGGACATGAAGGAGCTGACGGGAGGAGGGAGGGTGAGTCCTAGCACGCGTTTACAGCGTAATAAACACCACAGGCCAATAGCTTGGTGAACAGCTCTTTGCTGACGAGAGCAGATGTGAGCTTCTGACCGCATTACTACCACCCAAAATAATATATTGCTTCAGGGAAATAAAAAGAGTGAGAGAGAGAAGAGTGGGAAGAAACCAGTCAGTTTTTTTTCCCTGATAAATTGTCTTTATGAATGATCCCGATTTCAGCCAAACTGCATTGGCTGCTCATTACTGAGCATTGCCCAGCGAACAGCAAGCAGGGAAGAGCAAACAGTCTCGGCCAGGAACATGAAAGCAACCACCACTCCTGGCTCTCGAGCGACACCTCCTTCATGAAGCAACTGGTACTTACTTGGTTGGACGATAATCTGGTATGGAACGATCCAGTGAAATTTTCTCACTGAGGTAGGAGTTGTAGCCGTATTTCTCATGGGGTCCCTTAGCTTTCTCCTCCTCCTCAGGGGACAGGGTGGCTGGAAGCCCACCTTTGCCACGTCCACCATAGCCTTCAATGAGACCAAGTGACTTGGACAGACCTCGAGAGAAAGAAAGCCACCGTCACTGTTAAATTCATCGCTGTTACTTCCAAGCCAACGAAGGAACAAAAATAATCTGAAAAGCCAGAGTGTTTTATTTTGGTTTTCTGAAAACACTTCCAATTCTAGATCTTTGGTCCAACATAGGAAGGAAAATGACTCAAATTTTGAAATTCTTCACGGCTCAGGCCTACTGTTACCAATGATCTACCACCTGCATCCAACCGATAACCTGTCCTAGGGATCTGTGCATTTATTTAGTTGTTCAGAAGGTTATTTAGACCTCCTTCTCACTCTACGAGATGTAATTACATATGAGGTTAGATGTCCCCAGGAGAAGGATAGGTTGAACACAGAATAAGAATAAAATTGGGTTGGTTAACTGCCAGCTGAATGAATTTTTGCTCAGTATGAGCAGTGAACAGCATACAAATCTATGGATTTAAAAACAATTTCCCCTCAAAGCTTTCTTATCTTTTAAAGTATAGCATTCCCAGACCTTTATCAAGTGGAATTATTTATTTATATCTGCATAGCTCAAGGAGATAGGTAAAGTTCAAAATGAGCTGCACAAAAAAAGCTATATTGATGATTTGGTGCTGATTGTGGCAAGCCAAGTTCATGCTCATGTTATTATTTATTACACAGGACACCTGGAATTTGAATATTTTTCATTAGCAGAGACACACTTTTCTTTGTCAGAAAACAAAAAATCTGATGGATTTTTATTTTTATTTATTTTTTTAATTAAGACACCAGGATATATTCCTTTTTGTTTTAATAGCAGAGTCCTGATTCTGAGAGCAGAACAGACTGTCCTCACCACTGGTATTTATGAAAGGACAGCAACATTCAGGTCATTCCCTGGGCACAGTGGTCCAAGCGTGTGGCCCATCTCCCAAACTTGCTGTGGATTTCTGTTGCCCCAGACCAAACGCTGCCTGCCCATTTACAAGATATAGATTTTAACGCTATTTTCCTTAAAAAGCAGTATTGCGAGGCAGTAAGAAAATCACCTATGAATATAAATCACAGTTTGAAACACTTGAATGGAAATTATTATTATTCCTTCTGACAAGGTACCTCTAAACAGCCCTCCCTGCTAGAGAGCTTCTGAGAGCTGATGGAGTCTCTCTGACCGCACAGGGCTTGATTAGATTTTATCCGAGGACAGTACTAACAAATCAACTGCGAGGAGAAGCTGACTGTGACATGGGGATGGATTAGATACCCAAGCTGCCTTCTTCCATCTGTAAGCTCAGCAGCAGCCCGAGGAGTGCACCAAGAAAGCCAGTTAAGGGGAAGCCTTCGGGCCTGCAGAAGGCCAACAGACCGCTCTGCAAACCTAACCCCAAGCAGCGGGAAGGAGAAGGGTCAGCTCACTTCCAAATAGACAAGGCACCAGTTTCCTTTTGTGGCAGTGTCCAGGGTTTCAGACAAGGACTCCACAAGAACACAACCAGTATTTTTTTTTAAATATTTTCACAAAAAGACAATTCTTCTAAAAACATCTATTGCTTTATCAAAAACACCTTTTCTACTCGGGAACAGCGTACCTGCCGATGCACAAATTCCCGCAGAGCACCCTAGATCATGTCCTGCTTCTTGTTACTCTAAAAAGAGAAAACATCTTCCTTAGTTGCTCAGCTGAGGGTTTTATCACTAACAGATACATTACAATGGAATTCATTTCATAAATTTAATTCCTCCTCCTTCATCTTCCCCATGAAATGTTTCTACCAAAACCTATCTGTAAGAAATCATCTTACTGCCTGGCAATTACATTTCTTGGCCAGAAAGACTGTAACACAGAGCTATAACGTCCTTTCAAAGCCTGCCCTTACTTCCACTATAGGTATCTTCAAAATCTACCAGCTGGCTTTAAAAGCTTGATGTTGCTTTTCTTCATTCATTTCACCAGATTTCTGACTTCCCCGGTGCTTTTGCTGCTGGTGCTTTGGAACTGCACAGCGGCCAAAAGGGCTGAGCAGAAGCAGGGGCTTTCAGAGCTGAGTGAGGGCTGGCAGAGGCTCTGTGAACACAGGACAGCGGTACCTGGGGTTTCCACCCCGTGGGCCGTCAGAGCTGCTAGCATCACAGCACCACGCTCTGTTTGAGGCAGGTTTAACCCAGCCGGCAGCTCAGCACCGCACAGCCCTTTGCTCACCTTCCCTACCCACCCTCAGTGGGATGGGGGAGAGAACCAGGGGGAAAAAAAGAGAAAGCTTGTAGGTTGAGATAAAGACAGTTTATTAGGACAGAAAAGAAAGGAAAATAATAATAATAATGCTAATAGTGCTACTACTACTAACGTGTACGAAACAAGTGATGCACAATGCAATTGCTCACCACCCGCTGACCAATGCCCAGCCTAGCCCCAAGCAGCCGGTCCCCCTAGCCACCCTGTAGTAATTGTTCAGCATGACGTCCTGTGGTGTGGGACATCCCTTTGGCCAGTTGGGGTCAGCTGTCCTGGGTCTGTCCCCTCCCAGCTCCTGCTGCACCCCCGGCCTGCCCGCTGGCAGGGCAGTGTGAGCAGCTGAAAAGTCCTCGGCTGAGTGTGAGCACTGCTCTGCAACAACTGAAACATCAGTGTGGGATGCACATTATTCTCATCCTAAATCCCAAACACAGCACCCTACCAGCTACTAGGAAGAAAATTAACTCTATCCTAGCCGAAACCAGGACAATAAACTCAGGTTGTTATCAACTGATTATATATTTTTTTAAACCCAGAGTAAGGCAGCAGCTCTCGCAGAGCTCCCTACTCCAAGTCAGCAGGGAAAGACCCACCCCTCCGAGGCTAATGCATCCACCGCCAGACCTGAGCCAGTCTCCAGAGGTGCTCGTCTCTGTCTTGACTCAGGTAACCGGGCTCCCAGCTACCTCAGTACAATACCTGAAGTAAGATGGGAAGAATCTAGCTCTCCGTATTCAAAACGCCAACAACCACAGGAGCTAGCTATACCAGCTCATCCTGCATTGCCCAGCCTGGTGGACCTGAGCTGGGATTAGCAGCAGTAGGAGATGCCTGGAGCAAGGACATCTTTGCCAAGGAATCAGGCTGGCTGCACTGAAATATGCAGGCTGCAAAAAATTGGCACACTCTCCAGCAAAACCTTCCATCCTCGCCCACCAGCAGGGTATACCGTGGAGGACAGGGTGGGAACTGCTGGGGAGCACAAGGACATCCTCCTTCCCTGCCCCTCTGTAGCCTTATTCCAGAAGATATAAAAGGAGATGTGCATGTTTCACCTCTCCCAAAATGCAGTCAGGATGCAGGCAGAGCAAGCACAGACCTACCTGTGCCCCCTGCCCTCAGCTGTCACGAGGTAGCAGACTCTGCAGGGACTTCTAGGTCCTGGCAAAACGAAGCACCTGTTATTGCAGAGGCACCAAAGGAATGCCAAGACATGACTTAATATTCAGCAGCTTTGACTGACAAGCTTATAATGCCTTTAACTGCTTTCTTCCAAGATTGTGGTCGAGACAACTAGACGCATAAACATACCAACATACCGGCACACATTTATCTCTACTCACTCAGTACATTCCCCAAAGCTTACTTCTGCATGTAACTTCTCTGTGTTACATTCCCTTGCTTTAGCCCTTCTACTACTATGAATCCTGTCTCGGCAAGCAGAGGTAAATCCAGGTCCTTTAACCAAAGGCATCAATGAAGGTGATCGACCTGTATGCACTGGGCAGGGCAACGCCACGAGGCCACCTCTCTTCCAATGCCACTCCCTACCCAAAACAGCAAAAACACCCACAGGGACAGTCACGACTCCCCAGTGTAATGCAAGGGGGAGGATCTAAATGTGTGTGTGTGTGTGTGTGTGTGCTGGTCAGCATGTCACCCTCCAGCCGAGGCTGTCAGAAGGGTTCAGCCGTGCACCTGGAGCATCGCTTTGGTTTATGGCACTTAGATGCAAGATTCAAGTAATGTCTGGCAAGAAAGATAATTCACATCCAAACAGAGGAGGAAGAAGTTTGCTTCCAACAGGATGAAAAGGTGCCTCAGAAGAGGCAGGACTGAGAAGAAACTGTTAGAGCAACCCTCATCCCATCAATCCATTCATTTGCTTGTACTCATTCAGTTTTAGGGCTGCACAAAGAAGGACACAATCCCACAGTCCTTACGCATCTTTGACATAATTTCAGAAATCAGCCTCAGCCCAGAGAAAGCTGCTTCTCAGCACAGAGCATCCTGGGATTTGCATTAACCCACAGCCTGGTGCACAGAAACACCCCTGCGTTTCCCAGGAGCGAACCTTTCACATAGGGATCCCGTGTGCAGTCGTGTCCCCTCCTCTCCTTGCTCCCCTTCACCGAATCACAGAATGTTAGAGATTGGAAGGGACCTTGAAAGATCATCTAGTCCAATCCCCCAAATTTTCCTCCCGCCTGTCTCCCCTGCTGCTCTCCAAATTGCTTTTCCAGTCCCTGCTTGCACTGACAACAGCCTGGTCTGGACCCTGGTCACGACGTGCAGGGTCAGCAGATTCAGGCTCTCCCAAGGCAGAGAGGCTGCGAACACCCAAAATCCTCCCCAGGGGTGTCTGGTCACTGTGCTCCCACGTCACCACAGCCGGGACAGCCCAGGACACCCTTCCGATGCCCAGCCAGCAGAACCAAGCAAACTGCTCGGGAGCTTAGAGCTACACGTGCAGGTTCCTGGCAGTGGCACATGCATCTTCTTTCGTTTTCTGTCTGCCCTTCACAGCCTGCATGGAAACACCATTTGGTTCTCAAAGGACCAGCAATCTCTTGTACAAGTTCAAATGGCATAACGCTGCAAATGAACGATTAAGCACCTCTGGTGATGCAGAAACAGAGGCGAAATCGCCTCTGAAGCCGGTCGCTCCCAACACACAACTGTCCAGGGCTGGTTTTCAGCACAGCCTTTTGCCGTGGCTTCTTACTAGCAACATGTTTGCAGCATCTTTGCGCTTTTAAAACTTCCAGCCCTCTGCCAAACCTGCTTGAAATGGGCCCACGGTGCCAGAAATTACACACACAGCAAGAAAGAGCAAGAGCGTGATCACGTCAGCTTATTTCCTTGAAGAACTGGGCTAAAAAGTAAAAACAGTCAGAACCCTTTCCAAGTCACAGACCAAATCTTTTATCATTCTGGGCAGGCACCAAAGCAGAAGTGCTGAATTGCTGCCAAAACATCTTTCCTGATGCCTGCTCCAGCCTATCTATAGCGATAAACAGCATTAAGCCCCCACAAAAAGCCTGATCTTTGGAGGCTCCCTAGTGAATTTTGCAAGCTCATGAGATGGTAATGGGCTGCATCTAGATTAGATGCCCGGTATGGATCAGAGCTCTGAACGCTTTTGAGCTTCAGTCATCCTTAAGCCACATTCACCCAACAAGTAGCTTAGAAACGAAAAGACGATTTTTCTCAAAATCTCCTAAAACATCTGAACTTTGAAACAACAGGAGTGCATTGCTTGTGTTGCAGGAATAGAAGTTAAAAAAAGGACACCACTTATACCTGCTAATGTTTGAGCCCCTCCTGCTGAAAAGGCCAGACATTGGATCCCCTGAGGGCTGACAAAGAGTTGGTTTTCTTTGAGATGATATAAAAATTTAATCTCTGAAGCCAAATTATTCCTAGACTGAGTACAGCTACAGTAAATATATTATTCCCTTCTTAAACTGGCAGCATGTTTCATAAGGAGACAGGAGCTTTCAGGGATAGAGAAAACCTTTGGTAAAATACAATATAATGTGATACACAGCCTTCATTTATAAAGCGCCCAGCCAAACAGGCTCCCCAGGCAGCAGGCTTGTTGGAAAAGCATTTTGCTACATGTCAGCCTAGATGAAAGAAAATGTTAACCCTACCTATACAAACTTAAGCCGAGGAAACTTCTTTCATTAAGAAGGCTGGGAAATAGAGAAAAGCATCTGAAATTGAGCAGCTTTTCAGAAAAACAGGGGTCCTGAGCCTGAACACTGGAGGTGGAGAAGGGAAAGGATGGGAGGAAATCACATAGGAAAGATTTTTGAAAAGGCAAATAAAAGGCAAAAACTGTAAGTTGCATCCTTTATCATTTGTTTATGCCATCCCGCTACGTGAGACAGTACACGCAGTCCGGATTTAAAGCCGCATGTCTATACCTTCACCAAGAAAGGACACACAGTCGTTCCTTCTCAAGAAGAAATAAATACAAAAAACAACCCTCTGAAACTGAAAATAAGGGAAGCATAAAGAGAAAATTAAAGGAAATGGCTTTGAAAAGTACAGCTCTTCCTAAACTAAGCTCCACGGACCATCCAGCCCAAATGGCTCTCCCAGGGACGTGCACTTCTGGCCTCACTTCAGCCAGAGATTTGAAGGCTAAAAAGAAATTTCTGATTCAGGAAAAAAAAAATCAGAAAAGATTAGGTAAATGGCCTAGTATGTGCTGTGTCACACTGCTGATACGGCTTCTGTGTGACCTCTCGGTGAAGAGGGAAAGAAAGGATACAACAAATAGGCTTTTAGGGGTATTTTACGAGAAACCAGAGTAGACACCAAAGGGCAAATGTCATAGGTAATGCTAGAAATTATGGAAAAAACGCTGAAGTTTTTAGTGTTGACTTGCTGAATGCTGCAAATACAGCCTATTAAAAGGAGGACTCATTAAAGATATGGGTAATTGGCAGACTAACAGGCACCAATTTTCCTTTTCAGCTTTGGTGGAGGCTGAGACCTGGCAACACATTTTCTTTTTTCTCCCTGCAGCAGCCTTTACACAATTTTTACCCGGTCTTCGCTCAGACTTGTTGTTTATTACACTAAATGATGCCCGTTCCTCTGACTGCAGGTCACACCTACACAGCACACACCTCTGTGCAGTACGGGGGCTACAGAAGTTGTCCAGGCAGCACAAAACACAACTGGCTCTATCAGCTTCTCCTTGCTCTCACTGCTTTCCCAAAGCATCCTTAAACTCTTGCAAAGGAAACCAAATGTAGTAGTAAAGCTATTAGAAGACACAAGATCGCTTTCTTGGAAAAAAAAAAAATAACAACACAAATTTTAAAAATTAACTTAAAATGGTATTTAGTAGAGTCCAGTGGAAAAAAAATAATCAGTATTCACCTGAACCCTCCACGATTTTATTCAGTGTACGTGTTGGGTATGCTTTTCCCTGGGCTGACCAGTCATCAAAAGCCAGTATATCCTCAACATCAAATGCTGCAGCAGGCTTCTGACAAAACCCCCTTGCTAAAGGATCAATGCTATCAGCTTCCATTTGGACAGTACTTTTCCAGTGAGCTGTATTTTAGCACATCTGAACATTTCCTTCAGAGCAGCTGCAATGATCCGACAGAGCTGTCTGGCGTCCTTTGCCATGCAAATGATTTGTTGGTTTACTGCAGAGATAAACACGAAAATGATGACTGGTAAAAGGTGGCTTCAAGAAAATTTCAAACCTCTGGCTTCACACTGAACGACAAATGTGAACTCAAAACGGCAGCAGATGAATTCTGTTGGGCGCACACTTGGCAAGCAGGGATTTTAGCCAGGCACAGACAAACTGAAAACATAGCATATTTTACCTGTAATCCAATATATTTAATCTATAAGAAAGCTCCTGTGTAGATAAAATTGAATAATTCTTACTAAAACAGACTTGTCCAATAGACCATTAAGAGCTCACTTAAGTAATTGTGACAGGTGGGTGAGAATCGTATGCATTTCCCAGCAGCCCAGCTACACAAGCACCAAAACTGGCTGCCCAGGACAGGCATATCTCCTTATTATTAAACGTAGTAAAGACAGGTCGGATCGACATCTATATCAAGAATGATTTAAGCACAGCTGAGCTTACATCATGAAAGGAGCGGTAAGGCAACGTCCAAGGTCTCCTCCCACCTTGTACTGAATGAAAAGGATAGAAGAGAGCACATTCAGACTGCACAGAGTTTGAAGTCTGGTTAGAAATGTTTTAATATAAATATATATTTATACACGTGTGCATATATATATATATATGTACACATAAACATACAGGTAATTGAAGTTTCCTTATCTATATGGAAATGGAAACATGAGAAATTACCTTCAGAGCCAGCAGGAGGACTGGCACCTGCAAGGGGAATACAGTCATCAGGAGAATTTCAAAGCCAGTCTTGCCATGTTTAGGCCGTTACACTACAAAGTTGTGGCTGCAAAAGAATTTCCTGATCAAGATTCACCTCAGGCACAAAATAACAGAAATCCTTCAGCTGGCTGAGGCCATTCATTTCAAAGGAATGATATAGTTGATTCTAAACCCTGGGACTAGTAGAAGAGCTTGGACATAGATCTATGCTCCCTGAAAGTCCAAAGATATTAGCGCCTATGATTCTGCTGCACATTTTTAAGTCACTTGTTGAGAGGAAAAAAAAAAGGCAGGATTTAGCAACATAACTGGTTTAGAATCAGAAGACCAAGGAGACCCGGCTAAGAAAAGCTTTCTGCATCTCAGCAGGGAGAACAAACAGTAGACTTACGCATAAATATCTTATTCAGATACAAAAGACAAGACTGGAAGTGATTTATATCCTAAGAAAAACCCAGGACGTGTATGAAGCACTCCTGGCAACTTAATTAGAGCAATGCTCTTCCCATGCCTGTACTAACACAACCACCACAGGAGCTGCCGTGCTGCTGGGAGCCCCCCCCTTTCAAATGAAAGGCTCAAACCAAGATGCCAATCACTCGCGGTTATTAAAGGTTTGTCTCAAACTGACCAGTTACACTCTACTGCCCTGAACGTGGGGATTTCCAATGGCTCTGACTTCCCTGTGCTCTTCCCACCTTCACTTTGTGCCCCACTGCACATGGTGTTCAGCAGCTGTGGTTGCACCCAAAGTATCCTGAATCAGCTGGAAGAAGAGGGATTCCTATAACAGGCAGTTCAAAATGCTCTTTGGAATTAAATACGCTGTAATAAGCTGCATCATTACATCAGCGGGTGCAAGATGTGTTGTAAGAAAGGATGTACATTTTGCAGGCAAGGTATTGATATCTTTGAGGCAGTTGCCAAGTAGTGGAGTGACATATGCAGCGCCAGCAGCTGACTCTCGTTTCCAGATAACATACGTGGATCTGCAAAGGAGGGTGGATGAAGTGCATTTGCACTAAAGCAACGAAAAGAATGTGCTGTAGCAATCTCACTTGCACATTATGACACGAATACAAATTTATATCTCTGACTAGCACATGGGACCATCACATTCTGGAAATACATGCAGTTTACTTGAGAGAGGGAAAAACAACACAAGTAGTAGTAGATCATAATGTATAACAAAAAGAAAAATCAGGGTCAAAACCATCACTAAGATCGTTTAGAGAGACCGCTGACTCCAGGCACACTGCATCCATGTTCAAGAGCTTCAGAGAGCTCACTTCATTAAGCCCTGCCCAAGGCCTGCTTTCAAGGATTCAATCTTACTGGGATGAAGGCACAACCATTTCCCCACCAACACACAAGGATGAATTTCCATCAGGTGCTTAAAATGATCTAATGAAATCTCCTTGCTGTTATTTTAAGTTGGCTTTAGCCATCACAAAATACCATCACACTCAGGTAGCAATAAGAAAGCAAGTAACACTTGCATACCCCCGTTAAGGCCAGATGAGCAACATGTAAGCAGGACTGGCTGCTCCACTGCAAACTATCTGTGTGGGAGTTACCTGCTGAGGTTCCAGGACAAGCAACTCAAGGCATGCAAATGCTATTACAGATGCTCTACAAGAAGTCAATGCTCTGTCCAGGAACACAGTGTCATGGCTTCTCTCCACAGATGGCAGCAGCAAGGTTAAAGAGCAACACTAAAAGCTTTGTCCAGCAACACTTCCGCAATGAGTTAACATACAGCTATCTGAAGCCTGATGAAATATCATAAGAGGAGTCTATGTATGTGGCTTACCAATGTAATACAATATAAACCATGGCAGGACCTCACATGAAAAGCCTGATACTGTTCCACTAACTTCAAAGATCAATTTAGGGTACATCACCATTCAAAAGAAATACTAGGCCCCTGGTCCTTGCACCTAATGGGGTATTGATTCAGCAAACACCTAAGTGCAATTCTGCACTTGATGGACTTTGCTGAAGCACCCAAGGTATTCTCATACATGCCAGCTGACTCGGTGCATATCAGACAGCTGGGGACACAAAAGCTTGAATGAGAAAGGTCAAGGGTAAAAGCAACCTAGCATATTTATACTGATCAGCCAAGATCCCATTTGAGTGAGGAATTAAGCAATTGTCTGCAACTTTATTCTTGCTAGCTAGATTGCAATACAAGCAAGCACAAATGATCTTGCTTTCCCATTGGAGCAGTGCGGAAATCAGCCTGGCAGTAGGCAGGGCTACATGCAAGACCTGCTCAGGAAGGATGGCAGGAGCAGTACGTTGGGATCTTCTCATTTATTTTGAGACCCAATCCAAGCATCAGAACGCACAAAGGAAAATTAGGATACACTGCTCATTATACCATCTCTCTTAGTAAAGACAGCTTAAGAAGTTCCCAAACTCTTCTGCCCTCAGCAGCAAATCATCACCTCTCTCATTTGTGTTGACGCAGAGGTTTGTGGGGCCGTTCTGCAAACTATTCTTCCTTGGCAGTCACTCCTACCAGCCACTGCCAGAAACCCAGTGTCAGGTGAGCCTTTTGTTTGGCTCAGCGTAGCTACTTTTATGCTCCAGTGTAAAATTCAATTCCTCTGGGCAATGCAGTCCATTCTCACCCCATCACAACCCTCTCGCATCCAGGCAGAGCTGCTCCTTGCACAGCCCAGAAGTGCCAAACTGCATTGCCAGGACAGGACCATGCAGCCAAGAACAAAGACTCAAGAATTTCTTAAATCCACCTTGCCCCCACAGAAACTGTGACCAAAGTCACACCCGCAGCAGGGTACCCCCAGGAACTGGAGGAACAACTGTGGAAGTGCAAAGAGAACAGAGCCCACAGAAGCACAAGCCAACATTCTTTAAGTCCCACTCAAAGATTAAAAATCATATTCTGCACTCTCATTGCCACAAGGAACCTGTTATTTCCAAATCATGTTTCCATAACTTGCTGTTGGTGTTTGTGGTTTCTTTTAATGCATGTTCATGTCCTCCTTTTTGTAAAACATTTCCTTCTTCTACAGATAGGTCTGTTGATAAAGAGAACAAAGGATGCCATTTAGTAAGGAATGAAATGAGGAAACAGCACGCTTTAGTATAGCCATCATAAGCTCAAAGGTGGATACTCCGTCTCAGTTATTGTCATTATGTGATAGGTTACACACTCAGCACACAAACTGTGTCAGCCCACGCAGAGGGCATCACCTCTGCAGAGCCTCTGGGAGCCAAAAAAGGGAAAGGGCAGAAAACTGGAGTCAGTCACTGAACTGCTCTAGTGCATTAGGCTGTAAAATCTCCCCAGTTGATGAGGTCGACCAAGAACCTTCCTCCTCCGCCCCTAATTCTCTCTTAGGAAGGGCAGGGAGTGCAGGTGGTATTTTTAACCCATGAGCACTTACGCCACTGAGATGACAAACCACAAAGCTGGGAAACGGTGACAGAAAGTTATGCGGGACTGCACCACTTTTCAGAAATACCACTTTTCAGACAGGTCCTCAGCATGTTTCCAAGTTTCTCTACAGGGGCCCTCTGCTCTGTATCATCCCTCCCTGGGCTACCCATAAACCTGCTCATTAAATTAGCAAAGACTGAGCTATTAGAGATGACATTGCCCACAGAGGGCTTTCCCCGAAACAGAAAGAACATAGTGAAGCCACCATGTAATTATTATGTTAGCATATCTGTAAAAGGAGAAACTCAGGGTTAATACGTGCATCTTCAAGTGTGTACGTGCTTCTTTGCACTAATTGCCTTTTACTGAGCTATAAACTTGCTACTTACTTTTTAAGGTCAGGAAAGTCTATTTTACAGGGTTTTGCTTAGTGCATTTAATTTCTTTTATAATACTTGCTCTGGCTGTGCTCAGATGCTGCTCCCACTCAGCAACCGAAACAATTTATTGTTCGTTTACTGGTGTGCATTCAGTGCTCTCAGACACACAGGACACCCCAGAGAGTGCTTTTGCTCTTCAAATTTCTTTCCATCTGTTTGTGCTTTGCAAATAGGTCAGAGGGGTGACACACTATGACTTGCAACATCTAAGGACAGAAATAAAGGTGTTAATTTGGTCATCGGAGAGAAATATTCTCCACTGTGATCCCTCTGCTCTTGTCAACATCTGCATTCTCCATAATACCACTGTTAGTAAGTTCAAGGTGTTTCAAGTAATATGTTACTGTAATGAACATATGAGCACCACCTCTTAGACAAAAAACTAGAATTGCTCTATCATGACTTAGTCTCAGTATTGCTAAAGGTGAAGGCATAGACTTAATTACTTTCCTATCAAACACAAGTCAGCAAACTTGGAGAAACTATTCAAGTGTTTAAGTAAAGCATAAGCTTAAATGCTTTGCCAGACAGAAGTCTCAAGGAAGGAGAAACTGAGCTTGCTCACTACTGTTAATGTGAATTTATGAATGGTTATGCTGTGCAACATCAGGAACAATTCCTAAGAGGTCACCGATCTGTGACTGTTTAACTTTGTGTTTCTACAGAGAGCTTCTGATGATAGGCACTAAGTGCTTTAAAAACATAATTAATGCTCAAAGCACTCCTGAGAGGGAGCTAAATATGAGACTCAGATTTTATCCTACCTGAAGTAGGACTGTCCCTGTTCATTTTGTACAACACTTGGTACCAGAGAGGACATGGTACAACAGCGGCTCGGTCCCATTGTGTTTGGTACTCCAAGAGAACAGACCTGAAAGCATACCTCACTCGTTTTCTAGATGACCAAACACAGAAGATAATCTGTTCAAGGTGACTTAGCTAGAAAAGATTAGTGTTTAGAGACAAAATCTGAGCTCTTGTGAAATTAGAAATTTTACTGCCTCCAGAACAAAAATCTGGCCTACTTTACTGCAGTAAAAGCCACCCAAATCCTAAAGCAAATCCTGCAGAGCACGGTCTGTTCCAAGGGCGAAGGAATTTGACTTAGGACAGGCCGCATCATATTCTCCAGCCAGAAGAAAGGATACCTTCCTCCAGAGGCCCTCCCCTCTCGAGTGACCAGCACCAAAGGACAGGTAACACCCAAACACGGATCGCACGAGGGCTGCGTTTTGACTGCCTCACACCAAGAGCAGGCCCACAGGGAGCACGGTGACTGGGAAGGACCAGATGGATCCAGAGGGCCAGCCCCAACCCTTACAGTGCTTGACAGGATTACATTTGTTGCAAAAGCAGAGTGTTTGTAGCCTTTTTCGAGAGCAATGCATTCAGTTAAGACAACAACAAGAAGCCCACAGAGACAGAGCTGGCACTGAGGTGCGTGCTGTGCCCACAGGCCTCTGCAAGCCTCCTGCCCCACGGCGGAGATTGCCAGGGACATATCCAGTGCCAGCAGTGTCAGCACAGAGCACACTTGACACCGTTCTCTTCTTTCTGGCCCCCAGATGGCAAATGAGAGGTCTCACAAGGCATCATTTTTGCCAAACCTCCTCTCTGGGAGGAACTGCCCTGCATTTGTGCGTGGCACCATGGCTTCCCACACGGACACAGTTCTCAACTCAACGCTCTCTCCCATTCCCCAAGCCCTCTAGCACACAGGCATTTATTATTACATCTCACTCCTCTCGGCACCTCATTTCCATCCCTCGAAGCCCCCGCTGATCAGGGCAGTCTCCCCTCTACACCACATCACTGGAAGGCTGCAGCCCCCACCAAGTACCCGCTGTCCCCAGGGCCACACGCGTTGTGCCCCCAAGTCTGCCAGGGGAACCATGATCAGGTCAGAGACTCCCAGCCAGGATCCCGAGACCATAAACTAATTCACCCCTAAAAACTGTGCTAATGAGTAACCCTGTTGCTACCCAGCATACAGAAATCAGCTGTTCTTTTTGTGTTGATACTCACAGTAAAAAATTGAATTAAAAAAATACCTTTTACCATTGCTTGTTCTAGAAATGCAGCAAGAAAACAGGATATTAAAGCTGTATTTTAATTAATCTCCCAGTTCAGCATCCTAAACAATTTGGGAAGTATCTTGCAACTGCTCAGGGCATTATACCTTCCTCTTGCTCTATCAAGGGAGAAATCCAACTAACACCCACCACACACAGTCTGCCCTCTTCACCTTAACCAGATTAAACGACTTAAGGGGAATAAAAGGTGGCTGTAAGATACTAAGGGTCACCAACTGCATTTAGCTGCTCTTTCCCTTTCCAGGTCAGGCTTACCAGGGATTCAGATTCCCAGCAGAAAACGTTGCTGCAGTGGACATTGAGCTTTCAAATCCTGAGCCCCGTCCCTTCACAGCTCAAGCAAGTCCTGGAGGTGCCGTAGAAAAGATGCCATGAAAAAGATGCCTCCTCTCAGGAGAGGGAGGTATTACTTCACAGTCCCCTAAAAATTAGGAATCGTATTCTTGGGAGATGAATGAAAGGACGAGAATGAAAACCAGACCTTACTGGGAGCTCTGGGTAGGAAAAAGGAGCTGAGGGCCCTAAACCAGGGACACCTTCCTCCAGCAGGACAGAGTCCCAACTCTCCCCTGACACACGCAAGGCCTGGGGGTCATCAATTCTTTTCCCCTCACTCTTTCCCAAAGATGTCCTTCAAGAATCTGTGACTCTTTTCTTCCTGCTTGACATGACAAAGCCTCCCACACACCCCGAGTTTGCAGAGATCGAATTCTCCTTGGGAAAATCATTTATTTATGAGCAAAACATAGCTCCTGCTTCAGATGCAGGTCAAGAGAAAAGACAAAAGCATTACATTCATTTCTCCGTGTTTACTTATTAAGGATATGCCACCTTCTGACAACACCCGAGAGCAACTTGGATCTAAAATTCAAAGAGACTAAGAAATGTTGAGCAGGAAGCGAGAGCAAGATGCTCTCCCAACACATCTTTTGGGCTTAAATTGTTAGCATATAGTACATATTCTCAAAGTGCAAGAGGAAGACTAAAATATTCTAAGCAACTGCTCTTCATTGCTGCTTTTCCTGTGTCAAGTTTTTGCATCATGACAGAAGTTCACATCTTTGCTGACACTTTAACCACCTGGCAATGCCACGATGACTTTGAGCTCATGATCTTTCTTTCGTCTCCGCGGTCAAGTGGCTTTCAAGACCACAGCCCTAGGCGCCCAGCCAGGAAGCCTGCCTGTTGGCCACCCAGCCCTTCCTTTCCCTTTTCCTGTGCTTTCTGTACCATGATCAAACCTTATCTTGGGCATCTCACCCCCACATGTGTTCAAGGTCCTCCGAAGCATCCTCCAGTGGTACTGACATGACAAAGCTCCTTCCTATCAGAGAGAGGAAAATTGATGTTCACTGCTATTAAAGTATCTAATTGCTGACAATATTCAGCCTTCTCTTCTTAAGCTCATCTCTCTCACTCACCTCTGCAGCAAGTTTATGAGCAGATAACCCTGGGTACCAAAACCTTTTCTCCTATGTAACCATGTTAAGTGTGATTTCAGGCTGCTCTGTATATTCCTCCAGATACTCTTACTCCATTTTCAAATTATTGACAAAACATATCACTATCAGAAATCCAGACTCCAAAACACCAAGTAAAACACGTTCAGAAGCCGGTGCTGCTTTGGCATCAATATGCAATTCAGGTATGTACATGGGCTTAAAACAAAGACCGCAGGACTTTGAAATTTGAAATCTGAGTTTCGCTTCAGAACCCCATGAAAGCTTTCTCTGGACATAACACAGAAGGAACCTGTGAACTTGACATGCTGCTGATGCCCTGCTATGCTCTGCATGAACTTCAAAGCAAAGTATTAGATTAATTTGTGTGAGTTAAAGTACATTACATGCCTCACAAACCAAATTCACAATCTCTGGGCAAAAGAGTACATGGCTTGGAGCCTGCATGACAGCACCCAAAGACACTGTAATACTGGCAATTGCTCTCCATACCTTCTTCTACAGACTAAAAAAAGTATCTGATCTACTGAACCCAAGTTGCTATGCCTTCATGGTGGTCTGACTTGAAGGGACTCCTTCACCTTGCCGCAGAAAGCCTTAAGACAGATTCCTTTCTCTCTGTAACAGTGAGCAATTTGCTAAGGGTCACTTCCATTTGGGGCTGAATACTTAATGAGTCTCCTTTCAGATACAGGAAACGTTTTCTCAGTGACAAATCACCACTGTTACTTACTTGTACCTGTCATCAATTCTTGAAGCTACAAACCTAATTTTGGTCCCAGGCAGGTAAGCAGTGGTTTAAACCAGAGTTTTTCTATGTGCATGCAGATGCTTAGTGATGTACACTGCAGGAAGGGAGTGAAGAAGATGCACAAAAATACAGTACAATAAGTGGGTTTCCGCTGACCAAGATTTAAGCTCCAAAATTGGTACAGTTATAAGGCTGGAAAGAAAGGCACATACAGTACGAGCTAACACAAAATATGTAACTAAAAAAAAAATCCTTTTTAAAAGGTCAAATTGCTGAGAGGATACCTTTAGAAGAACAGTATCATGTCTTTTAGGCCAAATAATTTATCACACTTCCAAGATACATGCATTCTTCTAAGAAACAAGGTGCTCAACTAGACCAGCCTCAAAAATAAAAATAAAAAATCCTTCCTGGACCAAGCCTTTTCAAAGAGAAATGAAAGCCAACATGTTCCACACAAAAACCAAAATAATCCTCATTCTTGCATCAGCCAACATGTGCAGATTCCCTGCAAATCCAAAGACAATCCACTGAGCACTGTTAAATACCAGCCCACTCTCCCTGGCTCAGGAATGCATGGACGCTGGAAGGTCCTCCGAGTAAATAAAGGCTAAGTGGGAACCTGGGGCTACTCCTACGTCCCAGCACAGCTATTCTTGCGCTCCCACATAATCAAGGGCAGAGATAAAACCCTCAGGATGAGAATATATGACAGAAGAAAGGACAATATGTGTTTACTAATTTTTCAATAGGTCTCAGGGCAAATTCTCCAATTTTTGCACAGATTAATTAGAGTAATTAGTTAAGTCATTAACTGTAAGGTCTGTGGAGCAGTGTGAGTCATTTTATTGCTTATTTGTACTGAGTCTAACTCAATGGGATCTTGATACATGACTGGGTTTCCTAAACACTACCTAGGTACAAATAGCTAATGACAACAGCAATAAATGCAATATATTTAAGGTGACTGCAAGACTCTGGGAAGATGTTAATCAGTACAAATTTATCACTTGCTGTGTGCCTCAACAGGGATCTGAACCTGGTCTGAGGGCTCTGTGTGCTAGTGGCAAACATAAAAATAACAGTAACCACCAACTATGCTGGATTTGAGAATGGTAAATGTATGCTATTTGACTATTGTATTCGTTAGATTTCAGGGACTAAAGTGAGTTTTCCCAGATCTGCCTTTATCTTCTGTAATGTCAAAATTCACATCTCCAGCCAACACCGGCTGCCACTCCACTGACTTATTTTAAAACACTTGCCTGAGTTTTATAAAATGAACATCCCTCCGCAATCAAGGCTGGAGAAGAGAGCTGCATCACATACGGGGAAAAAAAAAATCCCATCTGCTGACTATGGCTGGGCTATACAAGGTAGGAGGGGAAGGAAAGGCAAGTACATCACGAATTACCAGCAGGATACTTTTATTAGCAGCTGAGGAGCAACACGTACCAATTTCTTGGTATCACTGTCACAGAAGCTCACGTAGCTCCCCAGGGTAGGCTGACCAGTTGAAACTCTGTGTCTGTAATCACACTTTTCTCTTAGTCTTTGACCTTTATGCTTATAAATGTAACTTTTCTAGGCATCACCTACCTCTTACTGTACCGGGAGTTCACGAGGCAGTGAAATTGCTACTCTGAAAGCCCTTACAGAAATGTTTTTCAAACACAGGGCTGTGGGTGGGCTGCATCAGCCACGGGGCGGCACAGCGGCCACGCAGGACCCTTGGTGTTCGTGCCAAAGAGCAGATTGCACAGGCATGCCTCTCCACAACGAAGCAGGATAAATGCTTCCCATATGAACTCTGAAATAAATACGGGGCAATTGCAGACCTCATTCCATAATTCCCCATATGTTACATGCCTGTAATTGTCTGCAGAAAGTAACGTGCTGTTTATGTAAAAACAGAAGAACCCTGCTGTGCATATTTCTGGCATTTATTAAAACTGCCTTTGTGAATTCTGTGTTAGTCTATACGTTAGTCAAATGAAATTAAAATAAACAGCTGCAAATCATTACACATGCATGTGGTCTACTCCTGTGATATACCAGACCTAGCCATAAAGCACTAAGTCCTATTTCCCACTATTAGTGACAGATGAAATTCTGAGATTCTGGTAAAAGTTTTCAGGTAATCCCAATCACTGCCCAAGAAAAAAACTCAGTCACATTTTTTCCCTCAGGTTTAATCCTACATTCAGACTAATACAGTCAGTGTTCCTCTGTCTAAAATAAGTACATCGTGTTTCCATTCATGTGGTTTATTATTATGTTAAATTTAAACAAAATCCATACACTGGCATCAGCTAGCAAACACCTCATGGCCCAATCTACCAACAAGAGTCCCCTAAAGCTCAATTGAACCTACTTCTAACATACCAATCTTTAAAACAAACTGCTTCATAGAGCCACACGGAAGTAACAACATGCAGCTGCAACATCCTATTGGCAAAGAAGGGGGAAAAAAATCCCTAGCGATTCTGCACAGAGGTTTAGGTAGAAAATCTGCTACCTGAATGCAGCCAGCTGAGCTGAGCCCAGGTTCCTGGAAGAGCCCAAAGCTCTTTAGCAGGAACAAAGGATCAGGAGCATGGATTTAAAACTCTCTCAAATTAATTTAACTATTACCACCAGCAACAGCATAATGCAGAGGCACAGTGCTGCTGACTCAAGGGCTCCCTGACACCACAGGCATCCCTGCTGCACCCTCCCGGCCAGGCAACACCGAGGCTTCCTCCTGCTGAGCTGATAAACTATCATCATGTCGACCAACCAAAACACTAATAAAAGGAGAAAAGAAAAGGAAAGCACAGCAGCAGGATAGTAAATGAAGATAGATGAGTTTGTATGCATGCAGTTATTGAACGGCAATGTTATCTAACACATTAGAGCTGTCTGCAGCTGTCTGAGGAGGAAGACAGTCTAATCACCCCTTCCATCAGCGCTGCGCGGAGCCCACCAACAGACCTCTCCCAGTCCCCCCCAGCAGCCCAGGCTCTGACTGGTGCAGTCACCACCCCAAAGCGCCGAGCAGCTGCACGAGCCTTGCACCACAGCAGGCTAGGGTTATTCTTAAACCCCACACAACCATTCCAGCTAAAGGTAGAGCAAGAATCCCCCCTGCACCTCATCATCCTTAGAGGCAAGTAATCCACAACCCTTTTCTAATTTCTGTGTGTTCTATTACTTCTATGGAAATACAGAGGGGTTGGTTAAATCACTTTCAGACTGGAGGCTCACTAGATCTGTTTATGCCTAAGAAATAGTCCACAGGCATACATTCACTAAATTAACAAAGCCATGCACTAAATTAACAAAGCACAGTCCAGGCCAAGTCTGGAGAATTTCAGCCTCAAACTCAGAGCTTTAGGAAGCTGTGGATGTCCAAAAGCCGCTGCCCTCCCAAAAACATTGAGGTTATCCACGTGCTGCTGCTCCCCAGTACGGAAGCCCAGCAGGTCGCTGAGCAGATACCCAACTCGTTCCCACCTGAGGCGGCATCAGTCACACCCTGAAAAGTCAAACCCGAGTTTTCAGTTCCCCAGCTGCTGGAGCAGTGCGCTCACAGCACCCAGGAGCACACAGACACACAAAAGCCCGAGGCAGGAGCCGAGCAGCGAGGGCAGCAGCCCGATGGAGAAACGAGCAGTGTAACAACAGAGCCAGGCGGAGGAACCACTGGTTTCCTGCATCTTGCTGTACATCTCAATGGGACTTGGCCACAAAACATGTTCAGCTGTTAAGACACTACAAAATAAAGGATCCCTCTTTATTCTTGGGTTGGTGAGCGTTGAACTGTAGGAAGACAAGTTGCCCACCAGCGGTACAGCAGCGCTAAGGCCATTGCCAGGCTGCTGCTGTCCCTTGCAACAGCAGCCTGACGACAGAGAGGAGAAGTGACAGCACTGGGACACAGGCATTCAGTCCGTAATAAGCAATGATGATAATTAAAGGCAAGAATTAGCGCTACTAATTCCTCTTTGTATTTTATTTTGGATTCAGCATCTTTGGCTGGAAAAGGAACCAGCAAGCACCCAGGGCTCGTGCTGAAAGCTGGGGGGAGGCTGAAGCAAGCCCTCCAAGCGGGGGCCCAACACGTGCCTGCCAGAGCTCACTGGCATTCTTCCTATTTCAACGTTATCTCAACAGTAAATTTACTTGCAGACCTCTTGACTTTGTCCTTTGAGGCACAAACATTTCAGACCTTAAAATGCAAATCTAAATGCAGCATACGCAATGGCAGAGGAAGAAAGCCTTTGCTCTAAAACACACACCACTAAGTGACATTTTAATGGACTCGCAATGAAAATCAGCAATTTCATAGGGAGATTTTTTTCTCTGGAAAAACTGCTATTTTTCAAATATCTCAACACATCTGTGCACCCCTTGAAAATAAACAAACCATACAACAGATCTAGCTGTTGCAATGCTAGCACAAATACTAAATAAAATACCAGTAATATCAGGGCGCTGCTTTTCGAAGGCGGCAAGACGTGATTAAGATAAGAAAGGAGAAGAATGTGTGGAGATTAAAGAAAAGGCACTACAGAAGCAAGAAGGCATGTGTGCTGGAGCGGATCCAAGCACATTACTATATCCCAAGTTATCTCCCATGTCATCGCCTCATCAGACTGCCGAAGCACATCACAACCTGTTACACACCCTGGCCTCATTCACAGCACAAGCTGCACGTTTCGAAGCCAGTGTACATCAGCAAATTTGTCATCTCGGGAGCTCTTAACTCACTTCCACTCCATCTTGTGTCGGTGCATGATGCTCACACGTGCCGCAGCACACTGAAGCAGCCTACGTCCTCGAAGCAACAGATTTTCTTTCCCACTGAGGCAACACAAATATATTTCTTACCTTGAATGGAGTTCACTGCAAACAGCAAAAAGCCTGACCATACTGAATTGTGCTGCATATAAAATGCGTACATACAGAGCCAGCTGGTGGCTATACGGGCTGACAAAAAAATATCTATCGTCTCTCCTCTTACTAACCACTTCTTTTATAGCCTGGATGTTTCCAGCTGTGGCACAGGAAGACATACAAAAGTTTTCCATCCTCTGATGGAAAAGAAACAGAGCCCTCTCTAAAACAGAGCCCTGTTTTAGGCATGTGAGACACCATTTGCATACCCTGCAAGATTTTTGAGACAAGAACCAATATCCAGGTCTTTAAGTGTATTTAGACTCCAATTTCCACTAATTTTATTACATCTTAAATCAGATTTGAAAATATCACTAATTTACAAGGGCCTGAGGCCAATGACTTCCCTAAGGTCACAGGAGGCCCACGGAAAGCAGCAGAACCCCAATTTGTCCAGCAGCGAACCTAATGCCTCATAATCCTTCCCCCAACACACTACACCAGGGGGGCAAGAAAAGGAGAAGCCCAGTGGGCAACCTGGCAGCTCCTGCAGTGCCTGACCCTCGCAGCTGTGGGCGCATTTACTGCCCTGGTGATGAATAAGGGCAGGGACCTCCTCCTGGCACAGCACAGCATCGTCCTCACCAGGATGCAAACCTGGTTTCATTGCCACAGCATAGGTGCAGCACCACTGCAGTTTTGGCCACCGCTTACCCAGCACATCCCCAGTGCACAACGTGACCATGCACCAAGCGACTTGTCCCAGGCTGCGACAGTGCCAGAACCTCAATGCAGATCTCTCGGATCAAGGTCTGGGGTCCTAAGTGCTGGTGCTACCCCTCCGTTTGTCCCCACCACACCCTGTGAGCACAGGGGTGAGCGAGCACCCCACCCCATGGCACCCTACAGCCTAAACAGCACGTGTGTGAACGCTTCAGCTGGTCAAACCAGAGGACTCTGACGCACAAAGCCTTTGGCAGGGAGAAAACTAATCCTGCTGGCAATGTGGATGGACTCCATAAAGCTTCATGACACACCCTTGGTTTTCTAAGAAATACGTAGGTTTGAGGGAATAACTGCAATTACTCCAAAGTATAATAATAAGAGTTGAAGGGATAGTTAGTGCTTTTGGTAGCGTACTGTGGTTTTCCCTATGCATGGGAACAGTCATGAATCCATGACTATTAACGAGCTTAAAGCTAAAGAGATGCTTTAGCAGATCTTTAGTAAAACACTGCTATGCTGCCAATGAAACACAAACAAATGCTGGGGCAGATTTGTACAGGCCAGAAAGGAAGTCTGATGCCTGGCTAAAAGACAGCCACGGGTTTGGTACCTGCTGCAATTTATACCTGGAAATGTACACCCTCTCCGTCCAGTAAGGACTGACAGTTTTTTTTTATGGGAGAACACAATCTGCCCAGCTTTGCTTAACACTCATACCAAATTTACCTGGACACATGACAACATCTGGCATCGAAGGACACTACATGTGCTCAGCATCTGAGCAAATCAAGCCAAGTATCTAACTGCTGGCACAGATTTATCTGCAGCTTTGTGATATATGGTGTCATACTACCTGCTAGTCTGGAAACAGATCATCCACTTAACATATATACCAAAGAGATGAATGTTACAGAGGCTTAATGGTGCCCTTGATAATAGGGCCTGTAATGGATTTTTAAAGTGAATTTAAGTCTGAGGGAAGGTACTGCACTGATGCTCCTGGAAACCTAAATCCTGGCAAGTACCGTCCCAGGAGCTGCTTTTTGTGTGGAAGAGCGCGCTTTGAAGGAGAGAGCTGCATAATTCATGGAGGGGAGCAGAGCCACAGGTGGCTGCTGCGTGCTTACTCCCAGCTCACAAATGCTCACTTGGATGGAAGTGCTTTATTGCATCTGCTCTGTTTTCTGCTTCTGGTCAAAGGAAGGAGGGAAAAGGGAAGCAAGAAAACCCAAGAGCATACAGACATCTCTGAGGACTGGCAGAGTCTGTGAGGTTTACAGTCTAAAAGAAGGCAAGGCTTTTCAACAAGCTACAGAAGACTCTTGCCAATGCCACACTAAGGTCTTGCATTATGCAAGGTATCACCCTTGATCCTCTCTGCTTTTCCTCTCTAACTCAACTTAAACAACCTTTTCCCACATCCTGAGCTGCTTTCCTGCCTGTCTGGATGGATCCCATACACCCAGGGGCCTTCCACGGGGACACCAAGGTCAGTACACACAGATCCTCCGCAGCAGCAGGGCCAGAAGCGTTGGCTCAGCAGCTACTTGGGTATAATGTTTGTGCTTCATTTTTAAAACATGAATATTCCCATTGCATGCAACACATCTTCCCCCAAAAGTCAATTTAAAAAAGCCCTCACCCAGATTGGAGCTGCATGTCCAAGAGAAGCCATACACTTTGCTGTACAAAAGCCATTAAGCACTTACTTAACTTCAAATGTACATATAAGAGCCAGGATTAACAGCACACACAAACAAACATGCAAGCAAAAACCTCAAATTGTCCTGAATGGGGTCAAATGAAAGAAGAAGTAATAATTTAACAGCAAGGAAAGCAAATAAAAACTGTGGCCTTTAACAAGATACCTCAGTTACGATGGAAAAGGTGCACCAAATAAAGGTACCCTTTCCAGTGGCCACTTTGAAAATCATCTTTTTGTTTCAGTGTTCTACATAAATCAGTCTCTCTAGCACTCGCAGAAGTAATACAGTACAAAAGTAGATATGAATATCTAAATAATATCTAAATAATTTAGTGGGCAAGTCTAAAGATATGGACTGCCTTAGGTACTTCCTGACACTCATCTTCAAGACACAGAAGAGACCAACAGCTCCTGACTGGTGTACTTGGATTATCAAATCTCTTTCTTCTCTTGGAAAGATTAACGTCATAAAAGATCCAGAGCATCATGCGTTATCCCCCTCGCTCTTGTGGGAGCTGTGCCGCTAGAAGGCTGTCAGCATTTCTGTTAAAATCTGAATTTTCAAGTTGAAAATAGGAATTTGCACCAGGGTGAAACTTGACATACAAGCTTCTGTCTCAGAGCAAATGTTTTAGAAAATGTATTAAAATCCTCACTGTGGTAGAAAAGAGTGATAGAAAAAATATCAGAGACTATTATTATTAATTATAATTACTGTAACTTGGGCTCAGTATAACATAAGAAAAGCTTGCTTTCTAAGGGCAAAATAAACATGCTTTAGATCAAGATTTTTAATACTGGATAGCTAAAGCTAGGCTCCTCAACCTCCACCTTGAGATTAAAGAAGAGATTTCCAAAGACATGAAAATAAAATGCTTTGATTTTATAAAAGTCAGTAGGATTGCACTCCTGCAGAAACTTGTGTATCCCTTTTTTATCTTAATACACTGCTGAGCAGCCCCACTGATAAAATGAACTTATTTTAAGCACATGCCACTATCTAGGCCTGAACTGTGTAAAAAGACTAAGTCTTACTGATTTCTGATGAAATTTGGCCTTCAGACCACAAATTCTTTTGAAAATGTATCCTTTAATTCCCTTTGATGCTCAATGGGAATTGATCATCTGATGCCATCCCCTTGAGAATCTCCTTATGCAGAAAACAAGATTCAGGAGCATTTGCTTTCAGAAAACATATCTGAAAGACTGACACCATTCCTGCTCCAGCATGAGTTATCTCACTGCTTATCAGTTGCACTTTCCAGATCTGTTTTTTGTTGTTGTTGTTTTGATACAAGTTCTTGTTAAAAGGTATGAAAAAGACTATGCAACATGGAGATGTGAGACAGGAAAAGGAGGGGAATGATTATTCCCTTGCAATGACTTTAATATAAACATTTTGTTTATGTTAATGTAATTACGTTAATATAAACAGTGCAACATTAGCATTAACAGCAGCACAACAAATCAGGAGGTGCAGGCTGCAGCACTTCTCAGCTGCGGTCTCTGCTGTTGCTTGGGACAGGGGGAGCTGCACATGCCCCAAACACTCACTCACCCTGGGCGTGGAAAACTTACACAAGCCATTATCCAGGATTTCTGAAGCTTAGGCAAACCAGACAGAATTTAAATTGTATATCCATCGATTTAATCCAGTTACAGCCCCATCTGAAAATCTAGCGACACACAAGCCTCGCTCAGCGCCTCTGTGCACGGCTTTTGCTCCCCGAGCCTTAAACAACGCAGAAGAGTTAGTTAGCACAGCTCCCGACTCCAAAGCCTTCCCCCAGCTCCAGCGAGGACATCCCGCCCCGGCACAGCGCCTTCCTCACGCAGCCAGGGCTGGCAGCCAGCACGTGCTGCTGCTGGGAGACCTCTCCGGCAGGAGGTGGCCAAAAGAGGAAAGCTGAGGAGGGCTCACGCAGGGCGGAGGAGCTGGGGAAGGACACCTGCGGCTGAAACACCGCGAGTCGCATTTGCCTGGCGAGCCAGGAATCAAAGGGTACAGATTTAACAGGATAACAATCGCTGAGCACATCATTATCTCCTGTGGGTTGAAAAATCCTCCCCTCCTTCGCGGGAACAGGGTGGAGGGAGCTGTGTGAGCTCCCAGGAGAAGTCAGGAGGAACAGATGCAGCCTCCTGGCAGCCGCACCGCCTGCCTGTCCCGGCGCACACAGCACGAGAGCTGCCCGACGGGCGGTAACTGCTGGCCTCCTCCTTCCCTTCCTCACAGGGAAGGAAGACAGCTCAAATGCTACGCTCCTTGCACACGGGTGAAATGCATTTCAGGAACTCCTGAAAATAAAGACAAAACCAATTCTTAATGCCCCAAAACATCCCAGGCATTCATTACGAAGTCAACGTCTAGCTACCGGCAGGGGATGGCATAAATCAGGACCAAGACTCGCCCATGGGATTGCTGCCTTATCTAACTACCACACCTGCCTGTAACATCTTGCTTAACCACTACCATTAACCATCCCCTTTTGTGCAGCGCCGCATTCATTCCCGAGTTGTTAAACGGAAAAGAAATACATTGATCTCCAGGATTTACAATTATAGCACAACACACAGCTGGGTTTATTAGGTGAAGCAAGCCTGCGCGCACAAAAAATGAGGCTCCGTGAACTACACTTATGAAAGACATCAATTTCTTTGGGAAGCTTTTGCAATTACAGACCATGCAATGCTTCTTCTGTGGATTATTTAAAGAGGGCTTTGAGCCTCCAGGGCTGTCAGTTTGCCCTGATGGAGAGGTCCCGTCCAATGTCACAAAATTAGCTTTATTGAACCATTCCACAGAAACCAGGAGAGAGATGTCCCCTTCTCGGTTCAAAATCCAGACAGAGAGGCTCCCATTCACAGCCATGATCTGCAGCTTTCCAGGCACATGTGGTTTCTACCACAAGCTTATTACATTTCTCTACAAACATTAGTACATTACCCCAGTCAAGTTCTGTGGTTGTATTTTTAACACAGACTATGAATTTTACTATGAAACATGCATCTAAACCCATTAGACTGTGATGAAAGTCTAAACCAAAGCAGCTAATTATCGTTTTTCATAGACATAAGCTTGTAACAGAAGAAAAAAGAAGAAAAAAAAAACAATGCTACTGAATTAAAAGCCTCAGAGAGACTTCACTGTGCACTGTTGCTGTGCTCACTACACTGGGCCCTCTGCAGGTCTATCACAGGGAAAAATAAAATGTCTTTCCCAAAAGGGAAGTCCTCAGGTATCTCCTCCTGGCTAACTCTACATGACGCGAGTAAGACTCTCTTGAGTTTATGTTAAAGGACAAGGAAATTCAGTGCCATTGCTCTGGGGGATGTATTGATCAGAGTCTATCAGGAAAAACAAATAACCTGGGCTTTAATGTACTCTAAAAACAAAAATCAGACTATGCAAACTTAGCTTTTTTCTCCATTTGTAGCAAACTTGGTAACATTCTAGCATTCGTGCATTACAAAATGCAAACGGTAAAAAGAGTCAAAATGTAAATGCCCTGACAATTTGCATGTTATCAATGATTGTGTGCTCGTACCTGCTGATCAGGTCCAGAAAGGCCACCCCAGCAGTGTGGCAGCCCAGGGCTGAGCACCCCGTTTGTGCACAGGATATGCCAGCAGTGCCGCCAGCCGCAGCGGTCTGTCGGTGCAGATTGCTAGTGGAACTCCATACGGCAGATACCTCCCCATCCACTCATATATCATCTGCTCAATTAGTCACTGTAGTACATTGCATTGTCTGGTACCCAAAATAATCCACGTTTGAGAGGAAGGTTAAAAGAGGGATGGTCAGAAACTAATCGGGAGTTATTGAGCTGCTATTTCTGCCAGCACAGAACAAACTCATAACACTGAAAAAATTCTGCAGACATAACAGCATTGCGGTGCAAGGGGAATATAGAACGTTAGCAATGCTACATAACATCGGTGAGAAGTCTCAGCACCACAGTAACCCTACTATGGTGTGCAATGAGTAGAAAAAAACTGAGACGTGGATATAGCAGTCTTGAAAAAGCTCTTGCAGTATAGAGCTACAAGTAGCCGCTGTGCTGGTAAAAGCCTCACAAGAGCTGTCTCACCCCAGAAACACAAAGGACAAGCGTGGAAGTTTTAAACTGGGTTTCACCTGACAGCATTAGAGCACGTGCTCAGGCACAGAAGACAGCAGCTGGAGGACAGGCAGCTTATCTGTTTTCAATCCACAGAGGCAGAGAAGGTCAAGGGTGAAAGGGCACTGCAAAAATAAGAAGAGCACCACATGCCACGCAGAAAACCAACTGACCTCCAGACGAGCATGCACAGACAGATGCACTTCCGATGTCTCTAAGGCAGAAGAGCCAGGCTTGCATCACTGTAGAACAGTCCTCGAAAACAGATCAGATGGTGGGAGGATCTATGTTAAACTGTTCTCACAGAGCCTGCTGGAAGCCCCCAGATGAGTTCTCCATAAAGCTCTCTTCTCAACAGAAAATCATACAGATCTGTGATTTTAAAGAAAACCCTTGAAGGAACTGGCAGGTACCCTCGCTACAAGTCTCATGTGAAGAACATCATTCTGCAATCCCTGAAGAAGCTCTTATAGCTTACCAGGCATGCCTAAAAAGCACAGCAAAGCACAAAGGACCACATCCATGTGTCAACAACAACAACACTTTTCCACCACCTCTTTTCCCTCACTAGCTTTATTTGTCCCTAGCAGAGACCTGGTAAGGGTGATAGCTAAGGAGCTGATGGCACAGATCGCTGCTATTTTTCCCCACACATGACAAACGTGGCAAGAAAGCACCACCAAAACCAGCAGGGAAGGTGTCTGCAGGGCTGCAAGAGGCCAGCCATGACCACATTATCCATACATAAAATTTTGACAGAGAAAAGTGACATTAGGAGGAGTTATCTCTGCTCGATCCCAGCCCCACATGAATGTGCCATAGCAAGGCGTGTCTGCCACTGGGGACCAGGGTCAGAAGGATGCAGGGGAGGCACGATGGCAGCCAGAGGGCTCTGCAGAGCAGCTGGACAGGAGGCGACACAGTCAGTGCCCCTGCAAGACGCAGTTGCTCACGCCATCCTGGACCGCGGGGCAAGGCAGACAGCAGCATCCTACAGCCTTGTGACCTGCCTGTCACAAGGGAAGTCTGAAGAAGGGAAAGGGCTCACCTCAAACACCAGAGTAGGAAGAAGAAGCCACTTACAGCAGCACAGAGATGTTCTTTTTCTGTTCAACTGATAGCTCATCCAGCCTTGGCCAAGAAGATGATGTATTTTTTGCAACTTCCAGGCACTCTCCCAGGAACACTGATGCAGCTTGTTGGCATGAAGCCAAGGGAGTTCTCTCTCATGTCGTTCTACCTCATTGTTAAAGATGGGAAGAAAAATGTCCTTTGTGAATTATTCCAAATTGTTCTCCAACTGAATTATCTGCAAGGATCTTACAGAGATTCAAAATGAACCAAAGCATCTGTTTTTCCAGAAAGGGAGCCGAGCTTATTTTAGAAGGTACATATAGTGTTACATTTCTAGCTCAGTGAACCTACCTTACAAGGGGCTCTAGACTCCTGCTGCTGCCACTTTTCAGGGTAAAAACTACGTGCCTTTTGGCTGTTCAATGCACCAAAGCACTGAAATGACCATTAAAATATATTGCATCCTTTTTTGATGTGAGCCTTTTTTGTTTTCTACAGTTGCTTCTGAGATTTTTTCCCTAAAATTTCTTAGATTCGACATGTAAATTTTGAAGTCTTACCAAAATCACCTCTGCATTTTTCACCCAACTGAACTCTCTTCAGTTAGTTTAGTTTTCTAGTAACCACCTTCCTTCCCGTTCTCCCTCCCACGTTGCAGGGCTGAGCACACGTGGCCCGAGCTGCAGGACTGTCACCACTTGCAGTACTTCTTTCTTCTCCACGAGCCCCATCTCTCTCTTGGACACCAGAGGAATGCTGTGGATAAGTCTGCAAAGCAGTAACAGCAGTGAAAGAAACTGTGTCTGAGCTGAGTAATCTGCCACCCCCTCACACACTCCTAAGATCAAGTCAGCAAGCACTGTATCTGGAGGTGGTGCCTTACTGAGCCCTTTGGCAGCAGTGCTCCATTTTCCATGCACAGCTTGGACAGCGGTCATCAAAGCAGCCCGAGCAGTGAGCTTACCCACTGGCTTCTCACCCTGCCCCGCAAGCTGTCCGCAAGGGAAGCACGTGCTTTCCTGGGGGATAAAGGAGGAGGATCAGTGGCCAGAGGAAAGACAGCTGCGTGTCAATATGCAGATTTAACCTTGGCCCTTAGGCTTTATCCATACGGCAATAAAACCCAGGAAACTGCAAAACTTTCCAAGACTCGCTTGGACTGAGTTGCATGTCACACCTGCCAGCTTCGTCTGGATCAGCCCCCTGGGGAAAACGAGGAAGGTGGGGCCCACAGCTCCCGAGCTAGGGAGCATCTGTCCTCGACGACTAGCCTCAAGGAAAACAGTCACGTCATGTGCACGTGGTGAGCTCTCCACATTTGGAGCAGACACGGAATCACAGAACATCCCGAGCTGGAAGGGACCCACAAGGATCATCGAGTCCAACTCCTCGACATCTCTCCCTGTCACGATCAGTCAAGGCTTGTGACGGCACCAGGAAAAGATTTAAGCCAACAGTAGTGGAAACAGACTTTACCAGAGGAAGAACTGGGGCTCGCGTTGGAAACTTCAGAGATTTTTCTGGCTGCATCTGAGCTGAACATTTTACAGCCCTGGCTGTGTCTGTGCGCGCTGAGCAGAGATTTCTCATTTCATACATCATTTACTCCTGCAGTGATTCCACAAAGTCACAACATGTCCTTAATACACAGAAGAGGAGAAATCTATTCTTCTCATGATAATGGTTAAGGCTGGAGATAGCAAGCATAGATTTCTCTGCACAGCAATGCCACTTGCTACAGGATAATCGTATGTCCTTAATAGAGAAATACAAGGCAAACGCAGGAAAGAGTCAACTCCCTGCAATCAGAGGACCATGGTTACAACAGGAGGTTTCCCACAGCTCTTAACAAGTTATTTATGTGCAAAGCTCCAGTCATAAGTGGAACATAATGCTCACTGCAAGCTATCAACAACATTTTTAGAGAAGAACAGGTGCCTGTGGGTGGTCAATAGACGGTAACGTTAAGCCTCCAGGCCCGTTTGCATAACTTGGGGTACCAACACCAGCTAAACCAATCAAAATAATTACGGCATTTGTTGGCAAGTTCAGCTCTGCCTTAAGTGCCTTCCTGCCTCTATCTAGAGGTCTTCTACTAGACCTTCCCCGTCACATCACTCCTCTCCTTCCTCCCCAACTCCCCTATGGAGACTTACAACTCCCAGACACTGCAGGATTGGTACCCTTGTGAATTTGCTGAGGTTTCAGCCCTGTGATAAACCCTAAACCAGTGTTAAAGCACAACTCCAATAATCACTGGAAAAAGAGGGGAGAAGTATAAAGCATAGAAAGAAAAAAAAAAAAAAGAAAAAGAGAACGAGAAATAGGAAGGAAAAGGAAGACAAGAAGAGTGAAGAAAAATATTTATAGTGTAACACTGCTTGTCAAGGACACATGGGCATTGATCATTCGAGCTGACGTGCTGGGCCACATGTGTGGTCCAAATAAGCCAGCGACGGACCTCTTGAGGAACAGCAGAAGAAACAGAAACAGGGAAGGTACAGCATGATGCATTGCCTGTACCAAGTGACTGCAGTGAGTCAGTGGGTTTTTACAAAGGTGTAAAACCTCACTGATTAAAACTACCAGTTGAAATTTAACCCAGACAATCAAAGCTTTTGTTGTCCAATGCATCCCTGACAGCTCTCTTGCAATAAAATCAGAGGTTATAGGGAAATTTATAACCTAGACAGCAGCACTACCTTAAGAATGAACTTGTTATTCTGGTTGCAAACCTCACTAGGGATATCCTGGTTAGAGCTGGCAAGATAATGGCTAGCAAATTATTTCTGGGGGAAAAAAAATAAAAAAAAGAAAATGAAAAAGAAAAGAGCCCATTGGCTTTCATTAGAAGTTTGTTTCCACCTGGAGTAAGTCCAAATTTTCTATGGGGTGGGGGGGGGCACCACAAAATTTTATCAGATGCATTTTAATGTTCCATCCCAGGTCTATTTGGAAACCTCTGGCAAAGGAATAACACTTAAAAACGCTAACCAAAGACTGGCAGTAGAACAGAGCACGTTAAAGTGAAAAATGAAATGAAAGGCTTAAGGAAGAATTCATTAATAACCCATTGCTATGAGATTTTTCATGCCTCTGTTTTCTTTCCCAAAACACTGATTTACTAGAGATTAGCAAAGATGGGAAAGGACATTCTGAAAGAATCCACAAACTAATATATATATCTTGTATAATTTATACAAGATCATTCTGCCTGAAGTCCTGAGGGCCAAGAACAAAGCCAGCAGCCTGGAATCACTCGGTGCTGCTTTAGCAAACAAAACAAGTCCCCAGTTAACATCACTAGCTGCAGACTTCAACGAAAATCCTGTGAGCTGGCTTACACACTCTCTACCTAAACAAAGACTTGGACCAGCAGTCTGTGTCTTGGGGCTTTTCTAATCCTCACAGATGATCACAAAATGTTTGATGCTAAGCAACAGGTCAATAAGCCCAAGCCAGCACTAGGTGCTCTTGGGCACCTCTGACTTTCTGACCTGGACCTGCTCGCACCAGCCAAGCTAGCAGTCAACAACAGTTGGTCTGGGGCTCTTCCCGGCGGCTAGGCACAAAAGCAGTGCTTGTGTCTGTGCGCTCCACCTGCTGTAATTCAAACTTGTATTTTCTCGGATATTTTAGAGCAATATCTTGTGTGTGTTACAAAAGAGCCTCCCCTAGCTGAGCTCCTAGAAGCACCCCCTTTAACATCCAACTCCCTGGCATACGTATTTGCTCTTTCCATGTGCAACCATATCCAGCCAGATCCAAAACCTGGGCTTCCGATACCACCTTCTTCACACAGATGTCGGTCCTGTACGGCTCCAAGACTGTATGAGAGGTGGCTCAGGCGGTGCAAGTTCAGAGTGGCTGATCCAACACAAGCAGCACAGTGAGGAATGGGCACCACGTGAAGCCCCTCTGACGAATCACCCACCTGCGGGGACTTGGAGCAAACACCCTTGCATGCTCTCTGCTACACGCTGCCATTTGACAGGCTTCCAACAAGTGCTCATTACAAATTCACAGCTGCAGCTGACCCCCATTAGAAGGTGTTTTATTAAATTAAAACATCAATCCCAGAAATAGATGTTTGTTTAACAGATGCAAACGATTCAGGGACCTCATGCTGCAAGCTGTAAAATAAAATCAAATTGTGGCAAAGCAGAAGAAATTAAGCCATAAAGAGAGAGCAGTGGGAGGAATGCAGAGACCTCTTGCCAAAAGGAAGCTGCTTATCACAGGCTTGGTACAGACTGAAAGCTCTCAGGTACGCTACAGCCAGACCGCAAATTTCAGCAAGCGAAAGCAACTATCAAGCAGCACTTGGAAAACAGGTACTAAGGATATTCAAAAACATAAAGGCCTGATTTCACAGACCCTAAGCATAGGTTTTCTTTCTTACAGTTTTCTACATTTAATTCCATACGGAATGGGCTGTATCATTTGTCATTAATTGCAGTGGGTTTTTTTTGTTTTGTTTTAACAGGGAGATCGCATTGGTTCCAGGGTGTTCCACTGAGTCAAATCCCACCTCTGCTGCACCGCCACTGCTGTATTCCTGCTACCAGCAGTGCTGTACTGCAAGCTGGGGGTGCTAAAACCAAAACTAAACAACAACAAAACCCCTCCTCATCACTTTGCCTCCAAAACCAGAGAGAATTTTGGGCACTGCTGCATCCCAGATGTTCTACTTCCTTTCTTCTTCAAGGTCTACATATTGCAGCATTCTGAGTTTTTTAACCCTTCAGGAAAGCTGAATTGCAATGAGCTGCTTGGAGTATTTGCCCCTTTACTTGCATGCCTGAACAGGAGGCACTGAATTGTTAGTCACCTCCTCTGGCTCTCAGATCATGTAGTAACACCAGCCCCACAATCTCTTTGGAAAGCCACATGAGCAAGTACCCATCAAGCAGCACAAAGTGCGCAGTCTAAAAGGCTTTAAGAGCACAAACACAACGTAGTAAGTTCCTTTGCCTTCAAAATCCAAACCTGCACCCTCTCTCACACCTAAGAGACAAGTTCTCTCCAACCCCAGTTTGCTGGGGATAATAGCCCTTACAAATGTCCCTCTCCCTCTTCCAGTGGTACAGATGCTATGCCCTGTCCAGCAGCACCAGCTGGCACAGCGTTAGTTCATATGATACAGCCTTGCTCTGAGGTTGCCAGCAGCCACTCACAAACCCTTTTAAAGCAGTTGCATCCATCCTTTTTCCACTCCAAGATAAGGTATTTTAGTCATTTTGCATTTATTTATCCGCCCCATGGCTCCAGAAAGCTGCTGCGTTTCGTTAGCATGCACTCGAGGAAAGCGGTGCATGTTCTTGCAGGCAGGGGAGGCCAGAGGTGGGCGTCCCACGGGTACCAGCATGGTGGTTTCACTGCTCTTCGGCACAAAGGAGCCACAGGAGCATCACAGGAGCAAGAAGAAAGAAATCGTAAGGCTCAGTGATGCAGAACCTCCACATGTAACAGCACAAGTTGTAAGTCTACATGTATTAGAAAAAAACCAACTAGTTAATTAATTTTCTCAAGAAAACATGCTTTTCAGGGCTTTTACAGGGTCTGGCATTACTGAAGCTCCACTCCTACAACAGACTCACTGGCTGCTGTGCCAGCAAATGCATAAAACGCTCTGTTTGCACACAAGGGCCCATCTGTTCAATCGCTCACAACTGGATCCAAGAGCTCCGCTGTTATTATTTGGATCACTGTGCCCATAGGAATGTCTTTATCCTATGGCATGGACAAACATGTCTCAAAAAGGACACCGTCATCATCATTACTCAACTGCCTTTGCACTCTCCCTCCCTGGAGCTGAACTTTGCCAGCTACCAAATACTGAGGACAGAAACTCTGAGGCATTTACCACCAGGCTTCAGCGCAGTCTGGCCACTGCTGGCCACATGGAGCGACTGACAATGGACGTGCTTTAGGTTTCAAAGCATAAAGCAAAATCCTTGTATCTCATAACCTCACCAGGAACAAAACAACTGCATTAAAAGACGGTGAGAAAGAAGCAGTCTGCTGACCCCAAGCAAGTGTCGTGATGTGGGGAGATTTATTCTTCCCACATCTGTGTATTATAGCTGTATTACAGATTAAATCACAGCCCTAGGAGACTTCTCCCCAATGCCTCAGCTTTCAGCTGTGAAATGAAACCAACTCACAGTGTCCCATAACGTCTTTGGTACCTTTGACTTCAGATTAATGTTCTGGGCACTGCGAGAGTTGGTCACTGCCGGCTGAGGGACCTGAAAGACCTTGGAAATGGTTCGCCAGCCAGCTGAAGCCATTACCCAGAACAAATTGCCTTCAGCTAAAGGCAAGAGGGTACCGTACTAAAACCCAAGACTTGAGACTTCATTTACCAGTTATTTGAAGACAGATATATAACAACAAACAATAAAACAGCTTTGATTTTGGATTCCCTTTTAGGATACCTTCCAGTTGGCAAGCTGCGCTGATCTGCAAGTCCTGCCTTCAGACCAGCCTTTCCCAGAATGTATCCTGACGTACAGGAGCCACTTCTCACATCTCCACGGGCTTTCTGATGAGCACTAAACATCCCGTTTTGTTACCTGCTTTATTTCGACAATATTTGGTCTTTCACGACCATTGTCAGTGTCAAACATGAATGAGTTCTTCAACTCCTTCCTCGAGCAGTGCGGACACCACTAGGACACCGATCTCTTGCCTGCAAACGCTTCACACGGCACAAGCACAGTGCTGCCCACCGGTTGTGTTACTGCTGGGCATGCAGGAGGTACGAGGCTCCCCTGCAGGGCTGGGAGGCAGCACGCATCCTCCTTCCCCAATATATTCTCCTGCTGGCTCCAACAGCACTGTAAGGGTCAGACCAGATTTGCGAGCAGATGAAAACAAGCCACAACCTGTGACCAACACGTTACAGCTGCAGCTGTGACCATTAATCCTGCTGCAGCTCAGGGTGGGACTGGTCTGTGCTCAGCACTGCCTATGCCCGACCGAGGTGGGGTGAAGGACGTGGCCCAGGGCTCAGCTCCCCCCCCAGCAGGGCTCTGAAGGGCAACCTGCACCTGGACATGAGCACCCCGAGGCCCTAAGTCCTGTGGGTTCAAGGCCACCCGTTTGGCTGATGTCAGTACCGGTACCTGTGCTACTAAGGACAGACGGATGCTGAATGTGGCCCTGAGACCCATCACATCAGTCTCAGATTTACACCTCTCAGCTAACACCTCTCTCTAACTGGCCACACAGGGCTATGCAAGGAATTAGTTGGCGTTTCAGAATTACATAAGCATCTTGTGAAAATATTTTTTTCTTATTTAAAATTAACCTGTTTTAGTATTTAAACAAATGGCTATATGGCTAAGAAAGCATTTCCTTATTATTTCTCCAACAGTTCAGCTGATTAAAGGTTGTAGGTTTTTTTTATATTATATTAAAATAAATCATTCTGAGAGGAATCATTACATTCTTACCGTAGACACAACTTGTTTTAGTGATACAATTATGCTGTAAAACGTCTTATGTTTTACGTTTCAGTTTGGGCAGTTTATACTCTGCAGCATCGGCACACACAAATCTGAAGTGCATCATATCGACATACACATTAAGTACAAGTGCTACCAAAAACATATATATATCAAAGCCTTACTGGTTTCTGGAATTAAACAAGAGAGTCCATCAAGCAAGACTAGAAAAGACTGAGTTGCAAGGATCACTGTGCAAGAGGAATAGCTGCAGAGCGGAGGCTGGAACGAGCACAGACTTGCCAAATTCTGCTCAGAGAGAATTCCAAAACTTCCACAATTTGCACATTCAGAAAAAAGGGGTAAAATCCATCTGCAATCCCACCTACACAGGCAAGACACATCCTCGGGGGTGAATAATATTTGCTCCTAAGAACTTAGATTCTCACACTAACAAAATTAATGGTCAGAAGTACCACAAGCGGCTTTAAATGATCCACGTCAATTTGTGTTCAGCTTTAAGCACCTTACCTCCTTTTCTGACACACTGCGACTCTATAGATTCTGTGAAACAACCCGAAAATCTGGGAGACAGAAGGAATCCTCCAGTCTTGCCTTCTGCAGCACCAAGACACTGCAGGAAAGACAGTGGGAAGAGAAAGACTTTGAAAAATTAGAACCATTCAATCAAGGGTATGAACAACTGTCTATCTGAGGACAGTGGTCCACACTTTAAACATTAATCATGGGAATTATACTTAAACATATTGCAAACACTTGGTGCCATTTTGCCAATGTCTGGCCGAAGCATCTCTCCTTATTTTAGACCTTGCTCTCACGTGCAGAATATTAGCTGCAGCTCTTGTCAATTCCAGTTCAGAAATAGAGTACAGTAAATCTAGAAATACAGAGCAGTGGGGGAGCAAAGATTAAAATAAAATGCTTCTTGTATAGAGAAATTAAGTAAACTAGAACCCTGGAAACAAGGCAGATGAGCTGAGTGGATGTGCCAGAGCTCTGCAGTGCTGAACGGTAAAAAGAAAAAGCAAGATACAGGTACACACTGTGCCTCACCAGAAGCAGGGAGCATCTCGGAAGTTATCAGTTAGCAAGTTTATGATTTGCTAAAAGATAACGGGAAGCACTCCTGTGTTCTTGGGGAAGGTGGTCCCTCCGCTTGGCCAAGTTTGGAAATGACGGTCTCCTGCGAACACAGGACTGCAAAGGGGGACGAGCCCCTGCTGCCACTGAACGCGTGGCTCTGCTGCTGCCACAGCCCCTTCCCAGCTGCGTCGCCAGCTCAGCTGCTTGCAGGTCAGTTTGCCCTTCCCAGAGAACCTAGCTGTTCTTTGCAAAGGGTTCCCACTGGAATAAAGCATTTGATTCACGTGTCTTGACAAATGTTCTTCTTCGTATCATGCAGTTCAGAGTCTGCTTCTTGCAGAATGAAAAGGACGAAGAAGCCACTTCACGTCTCCACGTAGCGCAGCCCGGGGACAGGCTGAGGAACAGCTAACCAGGTGGTGTTTTAGGCAGCAGAGCAGTTGTTCTCTCCCTTAGTTTGACTCTGTTAGCTTCACTTGAAATGCTTTCTTCTCTGCAGCGGGTCAATAAACTTTCTTCTTTTACATGAAACTTAAAACATATAAAACATTTAAAGCAGGCCACGAGACTTCCTCTAGTCTTCTCAGATTTGCTATTCTTAGTGAATAGGGGAATTTAGAAGGAGCTGAGTTTTGACTCACAGAAATAGAAGTGCTATTAAAAAAGAAACAGGGCACAATAATTGTGTAGAGCAAAGTTGATATTGGAGCATGAACGCCCTGAGGTGGCTGCGAGTAGTCTTTTCTCACCTACTCGTCAGTTCTTAATTTTTAACTTGGTTCAGAAATCCTGCTGAGTTCCCAATGAGCTTTGCAAACTCAACATATGGCCCCAGTGAAATGCAACTGCCCACAGGGCAGGGAAGTTTTCAGCTCATTGAACTCCAGTGTTGGGAAAAAGGAAGAAGATTATTTCAGGCAAAGACAAGGCACACACTGCTCTTATAAAATATTACCACTACACAGGGTTAGCAAAGAAAACTTTATAGTATCTTCTCTGAATAAATGAACAAATTTTCATTGCTACAGCTTAGTCAAGACTGTCTCAATCACAAGCTCAGACCAACAATCTGTCCTCCCCATTCTGCCTACCAGAACATCTTGTTCCTTTAAACGCAAGAGCAGAGTATCAGTCAACTTAGCAGCATTTAAAGCTCAGATCATCACAGCTTCTTGTAATCCATGAGATGTACCCAACTCAGGTCCTAGATACACGAACAATTTCGCAGGCACTGCAAATCAAGTTATGAGTAAAACTGAAAGAGGGTAGAATTAGATTGGATACAATGAAGTTGCCCACACAGGCTGTGGATGCCTCACCCCTGAAGTGAGGAAGGCCAGGCTGGATGGGGCTTTGGACAACCTGATCTAACAGGGAGTGTCCCTGCCTGTGGCTGGGGGTAGGAACTGGATGGTCTGTAAGGACCCTCCCAACCCAAACCATTTCATTTTCAGTATGGAACCAGGAAGAGCCAAATAAGCTTGCTGTCAGCAGGTGTAACAAAGCAAAACACAGCTCACAGAACACACACCAGCACCTGTGGGTGCTGGCACAGCCATAAAGGCAGCCTGGTTGCAGTGGGGTAAATAAATACTGACAGCAGGACACGGCCAACAGCCTCCAGCAACCAAGTGAGCGTTGGTTCTCCAACTAGTTATAAGATCCCTGGTACTGACTAATCACCCTTTCCCACAGAAATTCAAGCATTTCATTGTCTGGTATACAAGTCACGGTCACTCTGGGCTGGGCGCACGTTATGCTGACTTTACACCAAGGGAAATGTCTGTACTAGAGCGACAGCTCTAGTACAGCTCTAGTTCTTCGGCTCCGAGTTCTTCAGCTCTGTCAGCACACTAGAGCTACAGCTGTGCACGCTCACGTTGCTTACTGCAGCCCCACGAGCAGCACCAACCTTCCAGACACGTTTTGCAGAGCTGCCAGACCTCCTCCTACGACAGAACTGGCTCTGAAACAGACCGAGAAAAGAGGGAACCCTCTTCTAAGAAAAAAAGCCACAAGTTGTGTATTCTCTGTTTATCTGATGGCACATATATACGTACAACTTCATGCCTCTCCTGGCTACCAACAAGGCGTGGGTAAAAATAGAAGCTAATGCATCTCCCGACCCATCTGCTGTTCCAGCCCATCTACTGGGGGATCTCCAGATCTGCTGCACCGCTTGGCAGCTCTCCACGAGGATGCTCCCAAATAAGTGTGGTTTTCAAGAGCACGGGATAAAAGCCCCAACGCAAGGCATGCTGCTCCTTCTCATTTAAGCGAAGCAATGGAATAGATTTCCTACAAATGTTAAACTGATTAACATTCCCCCAAAGCCCTATCTGAAGCCTGTCAGCTACCAAGTGCCTCTGCACTGAGCTGCACAGCTCTGCCCAGGCAGCACCACGAGCCTTTTAACACAAAGGGAACTCTTGAAGGAGAAACGACATTTCTTCGGCTCCGAGTTCTTCAGCTCTGTCAGGTGAGTGCCAGGAGAGGACTCGGCCTGAGGAGCACTGACGCAGATACTTTAAAATTATATAAATAAATAAGTAGTCCATTTTTGACTCAACTCGCTCTCCCCCTCCTGTTAAGTAGGTCACTCTGCCTGCTATGGAAATCAGCTGGCCTTCAAAGCAGGTTTGCTCCTCTTTCCTTATCTCCTTAGTATTAGAAATGTGCAAACCATTGTAAGAGCAAAAGCTAATTTCAGACTATTTTGATTTATTCCTAGCATGGGTATAAATATGAAACTGTATTTATTTGTCAAAAAACCCTGAAACGTGACAAATGAATGAAAGCTTGCCAGGTATCTACCACACAGTTAGTTCTGCATTTGGTACTCAGCTAAAGACCCAAGTCCCTGACATAACATAATGCAAATGAAATACACATTGTCTTAGTGACACAGCAAGGGAAAAAAATCTCTCCAATTAGACTGTGAATGCTGGAGGGACTGATGTGAGAGAAGCCCAGCTCATACCGATTTTGGCTTGAAAATCAAACCTTATCTTTCCATTTCTTTAACTTCAGCATTCAGCCTTCAATCCATACTGCCAAGTAATGAAGCACCTAAGACAAGCCTGATCCTGACCCTGCCAAAGCCACTGGAAGCAACGCAGCATGCACCTGTGATGATGAGAGTGGGCTCCTCGGGCTTTTCCCAGCTCACCCATATGGAGGGAACTGGGCAGGATCCACTTGTTAAACAAATTCATGACCCAGACAGGCTTACAGGGTTTTAAACCAGCAATTTGAGCTGTCCTTATACAGATACACAGAAAATGGTGGTGGTGATTGAACCAAGCAGCACCCTCTAAAGTCAGCTGCATTAACACGCAAGGAACCTCCACGGGGGAGCTGAGCTACCTCAGGGCACCCCAGGTCCTGCAAATCCCACCCCACTGCTCCCACTCAGCTCCTTTCAGGAAGCTCCCAGCAACTGAGTATGCGAATTGCAGAAAAGGCAACTCAAAGGCATGAAAAGAAATTCCAGTGCTCACAGAAGGCAAATACTGAAAGGACTTATCTAATAACATCAAAAAAATGAGTTAAAGAAAATGAACCACAAGAATTTCATTATTACTTGAATGTTCATATCAGCATTTAAAAAAGAAAAAAACAGCGTTTTAAAATTCACGAACAAAGGAATTTCCTAAGACTGGAAAAGCGTTCGCCTTTGTGCACCTCTGAAGATAATCACATGGTACAAGATCCTGACACAGCACGTTCCACGAAGCTCTAACTCACAATTGTGCAACTTCAGCCTGTTCTTTTGCTCCATTGATCCAGCCAGAAGACTCCTAGATCAGCTTTATTTCAACTCCTTGAGTTTCAGATCAAGGTTTTAAGCCAAGACTCAGCATGGACAATTGAGAAAAGGAAATGAAGGAGCAAGCAAAAAATAAAAACGTTGTGGTTTTTGTTGCTGTTTTGTGTGTGTAAATGCTTTGTGGGTTTTTTTTTTTTTTTGGTTGGTTGGTTGTTTTTTTTGTTTGTTTGTTTGTTTTAAAGAAAACCTTTTGGAGGAAAGAGAGAGCAAGAAGTTATAGGTCAGATGCTGCCTCTAACAGAAGCAGCATTTTTGCCTTCCATGCAGCAGAAAGGGAACCGATGGCTGGGAAGCAAGAAATAAGCTGAGCAGCCACGTGAGGACTGCCAACATGTGCAGAAGGAGCTATGGCTGGTTGGTAACATTCAGCATGAGAAGGACCTACAGCACATCACACACCTATTTTCTTTTAAATCCGAAGGAACTATTTCACTGGATGTGAAGTGAAAAACCAGGAGAGCTGACAAGCACAACAGGTATGTAGGTCTAAGTATTCCAACCAAACAAGGCAAAAGATGTCTCCCATCAGGGAAATTGTGCAAGTCCCTACCTAAGCCCAAAGGCTGGACGCAGCTCATCATTTCACTACCATACCCTCACTAACAGTTTTCTGTCTCCTGGGGGACACGTTTTGTGTGTCCTGGAGGAGCAGCAAGGGCTAGCGACAGTCTGGACTCAACTTCACCTGCTGAACCTCAACCCTGCAGGCAAACTGTCAGACGGACACATAGGAGCCTACTGAAAACATAGCCTGGACAGCAGACAGAAGGAAACAAACTTGACAAATCCATTGCAGATTAACTCCTCGGAAACGCGCCGCAACAACATGCAATGATAATAGAGCTCTAATTACTTGCCTAGACTTTGATTTTTAAGATGAGCTCAAGCAGAGAAATTCTGTTGGTGGGAGCCACCTTTATTCACCCTGTTAGTGTTGCCCCTGGTCTCTCATACACATCCCGCCTGGCGCAGCGCCTCTCTGCCTTCCTCCTCCAGCCGAGCAGGCAGGCACCCGCACGGCTCTGCCTTGGCAGAGCACGGGGCAGCCCTTCTCCCTCCCGTACATCCTTAACCAGCTGCAGGGGCTGCAGAGAGTCCTATAACCTCAGCCCACAGTGCACCCATATGGAACACAGAAGGGGCCAGTTTTGTCTCTCGCAGAGATATGCTAAGGTATGCGAAGGGACCCAGCGGGGGGACAGCTTTCATCTCTCCTTTCCCCTCGGGGTAGGGACCGGGACAAGCCTGCAGCAGGGGCAGGAGGGCTCCAGGTACGCCGTGGCACTGAGGTCCCTGGCTGCTAGGACCATGGTGTGCAGTGATCCCCTCCAAAACGTGTGCATGGCTTTCCTCCCCCCAAAAAAACAAAGCGCAAGAGAAGGGCGATCCCACACAGCATCCTTACAGGGTCCGGATGAACCAAAAGCATTCCTGGATCCACTTATTTCATGTTTCTGAATGAAACTGAATTTACTACCTGGTACCAAGAACCCAGGTCTCATTAACTGGTTGCTGTGGAAGAGATTTCCTGCTCTTTGACCAGAATTTCAAGGCTGGACCTGGACTATTCCCTTCGAAAAGTCTCCGTTTTGAGAAATGACATTTTTCAATGAAATCTGTTTCACTGAAAAACGCCTGACCAGCTCTCCTTGTATGTAAAGCTAGGTCTGACCAGCACAGCTCAGACACACATGCGTCCTTAAGGACATCCATGGTTATGGTTTAGATTCAGCCTATCCCAAAAATCCAGATTATACCTAAAGCTTTCACCTGCATTCAAGCTTCCTTAAAACTTTAACAGATCGGTTCCAGACTAACTCCTGCCCACCCAGCCCCAAAGCACTGCCTCTATTCTGGGGCACGCTCATGCTGCCGTGCTTGCTGCCAGGACGCACCTCCCAAAGACTGGCATTCAAAAAAACCCACATAATTGCAAAAGGCCTGGAGTTTTTTGAATTTAGAAAGGGCATTATTAATATTAATATATCATTTTATAATGGGAAGAAATACAGAAAATAGACAGCACTGTGCCTTAAGCCCTAGAATCAGCTGGGATTTTTGGCAGCACACGCTGAAGAAGACAGTAGCAGCTGTCAAATCACAGCTGGAGTTGCCTCTGGTGAAGGTGATCGAGAAATGGGATTAAGGAAAAAACAGGTAAAATTCAGGTAAAATGAAATGCAAGGAGGACAGACAGCTGAGCTAATGGGCTTTTCTTGCTTGCAGAACATCTAAATTGTTCTGAATTGCATATTTCCCCCTTGTCCTTCAAGTATGGTCTCTGCTTCCTATTTTTTCCTTTTTTTTTTTTTTTTTTTTATTACTACTACTTTCCATTTTCCCTGCACTCTTGGCTCCTTGTTTTGCAGGGAGGTCCATCAGAATTTACGATCAACGTCCTCAATAATATCAGTGGGGCCTTTAACTAGATTGCCTGGTGCCTTTACCCATCACACTGGCCCTTGGTGCCAAAGGACAGACCATGAGGAAAAACCTGCCTTTTTTTGTCCCCACGGGCAGCTTGGGGAGCTTGCAAAGCTGCTGCTCTGGCTGCTACCTTCCACATCACATTTCACCTGTTACAAATTTGTTGGAAAATCCTAAGAGCTACTAAAAAAAAAAAAAAAAAGATAAATAGAACAGGAAATCCCAAACCCAAACCTGCTTCACCCCAACTGCCCCTGGGTATGCCCTCACTGACTCAGCATGAGTTTAAGACATAAACCAATGCTCACTGAAAATCTGTGTGCTCTCCAGCACTGCTGCTCCACTGCCAAGTCCAACTACATCTGCTTCCACCAGGGACCTTTATATCAAAAACTTTCTAATGAATAACAGTATAAGGTGAACACAATGCCAACCTGCAAAAATCGCCAATACTACTCAATTAAAAAAAAAATCACCAGCAGTTAGCTGGGAACTAGGACAGCTGCAGTATTTAAAATACGTACTACAAATGAGAAACACTTAGGCACATCATAATTAGTAAATGGCAAATATTAGGAGTTATGGGAAAAGAGATCGTTAAAACAGATTTTAATAGCCCAGCATTTCACACATTCAGACATGAAAATCCAGCCTGCGTACACTTTGAGCGTTAAGCCCACATTAAGAAACAAACTGCTTCATTTTTAGAGTAGTAAAAACAAAGGTTAAAAATGTGCTTCAGCACAAAACCCATAATTTTTCCACAGTGACTGTATTGTTTTGCTTTACATGGCTAATAATACCTGCCCGGGCTTCCTATCCACACATCTCCTGAACACTCTACCATGCTAACACTTTAATCATGAAACCTGCAGAAATACATTTGGTATTAAGGTTTCTGGAATGAACCTATCTTTTTAGTTATACTTCATTTAGAGAAGATATCTAGTTGAAAATAACACTTTTTTTTTCCAGATCACCATTTTTCCACAACTTGTAACAAAACCCCCAAGCAACCGCGCTGCATCCAAACACTGCCATAAAAAACAGAGATGCCTCTGGCCTCCCTACACAGGCAGGTGCTGTTCCCTGCCTGGACACCTCGTCCCATGCCCCCTCTCCTCCCCACCAATTTTTGTGTCACCCACCTATGTCAGCCTCCTGCTCTCCCCCCTTCTCTGCTCCCCTGGCTTCTCAGCCCCATTTCTCACGGCCGCCATTTCAGCCCCTCTGCTCCTCTTCCCTTTGCGCCAGGTTTGTCCCTCCTGTCCCTCCACGGGAACAATGGCACGCGTTTTCTTCATACATCATCTCCAGAAACATCTGTGCCAGTTTGCTGAGATTAAAGATAAACAGGAGCTTGACAATATCTGACCACTTCAGCCTAATTGGAAAAACGATTAACAAATGAAAGCAATTTCTCAGGATGGGAAAGGTTGGGCAGCCTCATAATAAGATGCTAACGGAGATGCTTACACTTGGGTCTGCGGCTTTGGAGTGAAGGACTTTCTTTGGGCATCCGGTTCCACTAATTATAATTGGAGCCGGGTATTTCTGGATACCCAGTTCCAGTAATTATAATTGAAGCTGGACATTCAGGGGAATTTCAGAACTTTCCATACAGCTGCACAAAACCCACAAATTATGCCGCATGCCTCAGACTGGGATGTGATGTCGCAGTTCCATTCCTTGCCATTCATTGCCTCTTTCCTCCTTGCAGCCTGGCAGCCGGTTCTAATTTGCAAGGACTGATGTTGGATCAAACAGGCAGCATCAGTACAGAGGAAATGTGTACAAGGAACACAGAATTAATTAGTATTGGAAAGTTGAGCAACATCCTGAGAAAAGACTGATGAAAGTGTAAAGTCCCATGTTACTGTCTATCCCCCTTTAATGTCTGTGCAGAACAGACACTGAACTCCCTCAGAAAGTTGCTTATTGATTCAGCACTTGATCCAAAGACAACTGAAGTCAATATGACCTGACCCCAGTAACACCTTTCATGTACGACAATGTGAAGGGCCAGTAACCACCTTCCAGGCACTCTGGACAGGGGCAGATTTCCAAACAAAAGCTCTCCACGTGCCCACAAATCAGCTGCACAACCGTGCTGTCGCACTGTCCCTTCCCACCGCAAGCACTAACCAAACCGCACCGTGTTTGAACTGACCTCTTCGCATCAGAGAAAGCAGCTCACCCACCCCTAGTCCTTTAATTATTCATGTCATTTGCAGTTTTGTTTTTGACCTCCACCTCCAGGGCTTAAAAACAGCTGTCCGCCCTCGGGCATTGCACCCGGTCAATGAAAGCAGCCTTACCTGATGAGCACTGGCCCCACCACCAGCATCCCCTACCCCACGACAGAACCCCACTTTCTGACAACCGGGATGCCACCGTGCGTCCCTTCAGGGGATGCTCGGTGGACAGTTTTCTCCTTCTGGACCAAGGCGTCCCTGACAGCCTCCTGGGGGCAGAAACCCGACGAACCCGGCGGATGGGCACTGCTGCCCGCCCTCCTCCCCAGCCCTCGAAGCCCACGGAGATCCTCAGGCTGGGAGTCCAAAAACCAAAACCCAAAAAACACAGAGAATTAACACAACGTTAGGTCTAATTCTCCCCCATCTTCTGCCTCATTCTGTTGCATGATTTGTCTCACTAAATGATAAAGAGCTTGGGAACGGCCTGTTTCTCACTGGTTTATAGCACCGAATACATGGGATGCGAACCAGCCACTGAATAAGGTCTTAATGCACACGAGTGGTAACCCCTTAACCAAGACTAAATTCCAGTCATTTGTTAGGGTAAGGAATAGGAAGCAAGGCAAATGCCTCTTCTGTTCTTTCTCATGTTTTATGTTCCGACCTCTTTAATGCCAATTGCAAGCATTTAAAAACCACCAGAACATCAGGCGATTTTTCTTTGTTCTCATCCCATTTACCACACAGAAACTCTTCATCTCGCTCTGTCCTTGAGGCATCCACTCAGCAATATATAAGAGAACTTGAACCCCTGCCTTGCAGATTTTTTCTAACGTTATTCAAAGTGATTTGTCCAGCATCATACAAAGTTGGAGGCAAAACTGAGACGTACATCTTTTCTCCTGAATGCCTGCTGCCCTTAACGGTGAAACCAGTCCCTTCTAATTATACGAATAACAACTTCAAGGAAACTGAAATTTCACATTATGGCATTCGGTTTACACTTACGAAGGGCAAAGCACAACATGGCCCCAGCCTTGACTGCAGGTCTAGAAAAGCGTATTGGTTATTACTGTTATTGTCTTGTCAGCGCAAATATGAAAAAGTGAAATAAAATCTAGCAGAACAGGGTTTTTATGTTCCGACCTATTTAAAGCATTCAGCGTTCCAGCACACTCCACTAAAAAGGGTAAAAGTCAACAAAAGTTATTTTAAACACAATAACAGAATATAAGCAAACTTTTAAATATCATTAAATGGATTTTCACTTTTTTTTCTCCTTTGTGTTTTTGAAAGTACCATCAAGTAAGTGTTTTGAAAAAAAAAAAAAAGTTAGTAATTTGACACAAACATGATTGCTTTTATGATTTAATTTAAAGTGTAATGTGGGCAAAGACCCAGAAAGGAATTCTAATTGTTTCACCTTAATATTAACCTTCTCACTTCATCTTCATGCTCTGAGAACACGCACAACCATGGAGGGCTGTTACACTGTCTGAAGCGCTACACACTCAAACGAAGAATAAAACAAAGGTTAAATGAAGTCTCCCAGCAGAGGTAACTTACTTAACTCCCATGCCTGTTCACTGCCTCTGCAAGTTGACGAAACACCCAAAATAACTCAGCCGAGGCTGAGGACCTTAATCCACTGTTGATTTTTCTCCTGTAACAGTTTTCTGCTTTCTGTATTCCAGCAGCACTCAGACACGCCAAGGAAAAACAATTTGGATTCCCTCTGCCTGCAAACACAAAAAGACCCTAGCACTGCTACACAGAGGACATGGGGAAAAAAGAAAACCCTTCAAGTTTTTTGCTGCTTTCTCCCCAACTCTTCTCCGTTTGGATGCTGGGGGATGGAGCCGGGGTGCTGCAGGGCCCGCAGGCGGTGCAGGGCAGGCTGGCACACAGCCCTTGTCACCCACAGCCCGCAGAAGCACGGAGCCGTCGCACCCCAGGTGAGGAAGAGCACACGAGATGCCCATTTGCACAGAAGGCAAGGCTACCTAGGGGAAGAGGGACTGAGGATCCCCCTCCATTCCTCAGTGTGCGATGCTGACGTGACACAGGTCATTTTACTGCATGCACTACGACGAGGTAACCAGGTACAACAAGGCACAGGGAGTTACTCTGCATGCCACAGCCCTGGCTTTTGAGAGATCTTCCATTTCCCTATTGGGAGAAGTGTCCTTACAGAACAGCCTGGGTTATGCAACCCTGGAAGATCCCTATTTTACAAAATCCATTCACCCCGAGTTCTCGTATTACTGTTGTATTACAGCTACCGTGACACTGCGGGTATTTCCTATTGTAGGCCCGACCAAGTGCTGTGATACGGCAGATACCCGACAGCTTCACGGGCTGTGGGTACTGGGCATCCGAGTGAATGCCAGGGAGGGCAGCACCACAGGAACCGCTACTCCTCGCACTAACATGCAGACAAGTACAGATCAGGGTTATTTTAATAGGAAAAGGCACGCGCTGTGATCTTATCCAACTCACTCCTGATTTCAGGGAATTGTCTTTCTTCTTCAGATAACTTTGCATCTCCCCACCAACGCAAGCATCAAAGCCACGAGGCTGCATCGGAGGCACAGCGTGTAATTGCTCAATGTCAGCAGCGTGAGGCTCTGCATAGCACTCTCCTTTAACGTAGCGTGGTGCGTGGGGCTCTCATTGCATCATTACCGCATTATTTTTAGATAACTGTCAGTGAATGTCAGAATGCGGGTCGATAAGCTATTAGATTTATAGGCAGAGCTAGCCATGCTTGTAGCAATAAAATGTAAAAGCATTCGACAATTTCCTGAAGAAATTTGACCGTGGGGATTGGGGGCTAGAATGCAGTTGCTAGTACTCCCAAAACTGTTTAGGGAAAATAATATTGTACCACTAGGATACGTTACTGAAGTCGAATCGCTGCTGTTGACTGATTGGTAGGGTCAATACTGTGCACGTTCAGTTTGAACAGCTGCTTACAGACTTCAATGTGAACATCTTGCAGAAAACGTCCCCCTTTTAAGTTTAATATTTTGACGTGCAGAATGTCCTCACCTACCCCAGGATCCAAGCGCATCTGCAGGAGCTGTGAGCGAGCAGCCTGCCAGCCCGCCATAACATCTGGACCAGATTGTTGAGTTTTATATAAAGATTAGTGGCATAAATCACAAAATGAGTAAAACCTTTTTAATTACCTGAGAACACTCATTTCTGTTCTCTTTTGTGCTTTGCCTTACTAACCAGCAGCTTTGCTCAAATGCTATGTGCAGCATTTCCATATAGGAAATGTGCAACTTTTGCCAGGTGAGAAGTAATGAGGGAAAATGGTGGCCAACATCACAGCAGAAGTACTCCCCAAAATCCAAGCGCATTGGCAGCACACGCCTAAAGCCAGCTTCGTCTGTCTGTCCTCTCTGATCAAAGCAGAAGATCTCCAAGGCACAAGCGTGGGACTGTTGTCTAAGCAATGCCTGCTGCCATTCGAAAGGCCTCGGGATATCCAAGATGCTGCGCGAGCCCAGCAGATGTGACACTCCACCGACAGCAGAGTCGTGCCCTTCTGGAGTGGCAGCTGGAAGCCGGGCAGGATGCCTTTGGGCACTGAAATGTCACTACATGCCCGTGTTTTGCCAAATGCATCCAATTCCAAATGTCTCTTACTAACCTCACTACTGACTGGGACTGAGGCTGAGAAATAATATAGGAATTCACATAATATTACAGCACCTGTTTTTTGTGCTTTATTTTGGATTTTTCTGTATCCTTAAAAATATACCCCTGCAAGCTCTCGTAACTCATTTGGTAGCCTAAATCTAACGTATGTTTGGAAAATTTATTATTGAGCTAAGGTTCCATTTCTCCAGTCAGGCAGACACGAATTAATATGCAAGAATAAAATACCAACATTGTCACTATTTTCTAGTCATTGCTGTTGCATCTCATGATTCCTGTGTTGTCTCTGCATGATAAACGTGTTAGTGGCTTATTACTCATTCATTGCCAACGACAGTGAATATTCGGTTGATGATGCCAAACAACTATCGAAAACAAAAATTATCTATCAGTTCCTAGTCAGCCGGGTTGTAAACTAAATGTCACGTTAACGTCTCAGCTTCCAGATGCTTCCTAAGTGACTATCTGAAGCTTCATCTTTTAACTCTATTATTTCTCCAAAGAGTATTTATTGTTTTATTCATTCTTTGATCAGCATCAGATGCAATTTCCATGGACATGATAAGGATAACTTACAGGCAGCAGCTCTCAGGTGCCCGAAGACTCTCTCCGCAGACCACGCTCCAACAGTTACCGACTTCAGGCTGAGAACTTTTAAAAGCATGTACCGAATGTGGATAATTTGCATTATTCACAATGGAGAATAAGACAGCCAAATCTGTTAGGTATACAATTGATATTAAAGCTGTAATTTTTTTATCAGGTTGCTATATAAGGCTATGTAAAATGATACAGTTTCTACTTCAAAAACATCATGGCAGTGCAATAGACCGGGAAAACAGTATACCAGATCCGATGTGATAACCATCAGTTAATACAACACTCACATCCACCACAGCGTATCACTGTATACTTTATCTCTACATCATCATTTCTTATATCAAAGGATTTTGCCCAGCAAGGCTGTGCTCCTATGAAGAGCAATTTTGATTTGATTTCATTAACGTGATCAAAGCTTGGCCCATTCCGCCTATAAACAGCATTTCTCTACTCTCCAGTTTTTACATTCAGCTGCTTATCTTAATCAGAGAATTTCTTAGTGCTTTAGTTATATATTACCTACCTGTTAGGAAATTTTAATATTGCTAATCTATGGGTGTAACACTACTACATACTACTAAACGGCTGATGGAACAGCTTTTAATCTGCTTTATTTACATATATAATTTTCTATACTTGGTAGTTAGCTAAGTTTGTAATGTACTCTGAAGATGATAAGTGTTATAGAAGATAAGCATTATCTTATTCTTATGGGAAGTAAATCCACGTATCTCTAAAGTGTTTTAAGTTAATTAAGTGCCACTTCACAAGAGGGATAGTAAGACCACGCAAAAGGCTGTGTTTCAGTATCTGCCTCCATGCCCATATGCAACCCCCACAAAGTTAATTTCCTAATTGGATAAGCAGACGAGAGCACAATCTGTGTGCACGGAGGCTGCTGGCATGCACTTGTTCATATCTCAGCATGTGCAAATAATTTTGTGTGCAAAAGCACAGATGCAAGCTTGTTTAAAAAATTGAACATAGGCTTATTTAACTGACACGGAATTTGAAGTTCCTCTTCAACTTTTAACATTTGCTACAGCAGCAGTTCACTTTGTGGACTTCTTGAGTGCACGGGGAAAATAAAAAAAAAAAAAAAAAAAAAAAAAAACTCTGCTCACCCATTTTCTGGCCAGCTCCACTCCAGCACTTCTTCATTGCTGGCCACTCTAGCAACGCCAGTGATGTTTTTCAGCAATTTGCAAATACCTTTTATTCCTTCTGATCTTGTACACCATCTCTTGTGAGTTTACAAAGCAAAACTTAAATGACAAGTTTCAGGTGAGTCAGCAGTGTCCTTTCAGTGCGCCCTCTGTCTTACTAATATTTAGCACAAAGTAAAGAACTTTGATATTGAAATTTGTTTTTTTCCACTCTCCTCCGAAAGATACCACATCATTCCTGTCTAACTGACTTCAAGGCAGCTGATTGCTCGCTAGGTTTAGCTGTTGCTGTGCATCAGCCAAAAAGCACTGGACGGGGACTTTGCAGCCTTCACACTCCTTGGAGGCTTTAACCCACGACCCGGAGCTCTGCTGAACAGGCTCAAGTAGCCATGCAGATGTTTACCCCAGCACACCAGGGAGGTGGCTAAATAACTGCCTCAGATAGCCCGTGAGCAGCAGAACTGATTTACTGGTATTTGCTCAGGGTGCTTAGCAATGGCAGACATGGGTGATGGCTTCCCCACAGGCAAAACAGGGGTTTATTTGGAGAACTCCCCCCTGCGATTCTTATTCTCCTACAGGCAGCACTACTCAATGACTGCACTGTTCCTACATTGACTTCAAGAGCATCTGGCAAGCAGGGTTCAGATTGCCCACTTTAGTGTAGGATCAGACCCAGAGGGACAGGGACAAGACAAAAAAAAAAAAAAAAAAAAAAAAACACACCAACTAACACACAAAATCATATCCAGGCTCTTTTCTTGTGCCTGGCATGAACATTCATCAGTGCAGCCCCAGCACTCTGCACACTTAAGAGAAACTGCTTATGGGCCCTATGCATCCCACCAGCATCTTGGCGGGCGACACCCAACCTCCTAACGCACCTCCTACCTTGGGCAGGCGTTGCTGAGGGCACGCAGCAGCCTTATCCTCTCTGTCTCAGGGTGAACACATCCTGCATTGCTGTGAACATTTCCCTTTTGCACACCCAGGCTGGGATCAAGCTCACCCTCAAGAGGATGAAGGGTAACGGAGCAGAGAAATGCAAAAGCTCAAGGAAGAAGGAACAGCCAAACAAAGCCAGCTGGGCAATTCCCCCATGGCTCTTGCTTGCAGGAGGGAAGACGAGCGGCTACTCACCATGCAACACATCCCATCAAGAGGGATCTCATAGTGAGAAAAATCTTTGTAAGCTGTCTCTTCAGGTAAGCTGTAGCTTTCCTCAAATCACGTCACTCATCATATATGCCACTGATCTCAGGACACAGCAATTTGGTGTTAAGAAGTTTGACGTGCCTTTGTGGTTTCAGGATCCTACAAACACATTTCTCAAATTCCTCCTGGTCATTAGTGGGATTCAGCAATAGCCCCAAAGCGGCAAGGTAGGTAAATCAAAGAACCTTACCCCAGCATTTCTCAGGGGGCGTACGGTTGCAGCAGATACTGACTGCACTCTTCTGAGTCTTTATTCCAGCTCCTCCCTAGCTAACTAGTTTGCCTTTTACATAGGCACAGAGATCCCCTCTTTGTGAACAAGGACCCACACTGAAAGTTTGTTTGTGTGAATCTCCATGAAGTTGGAGGTAATCTGGACCACAATTTTCACTTATGTAAATGCCACCATTAAAAAAAAAAAAAGAAACACAACATGTTTGGATCAAAAAGACAAGTTGTGGTTAATACCCAAAATAAAATGCACACGTTCCTTTCAGACCTTCATTAGCTTTCTGTTAACACCTGCTCAACAAGAAAATTCCATCCACAGAATGACTACAGAAATTAAAAATCCTCTGAATTCTGAGATAAGCGTGTGCCCAAACAAAAACCTCCATTTCAATAGACTATTCAAAGGTCACCCACATACTTCTTTGTGACTGTGGGAGCCATCTGATGAGAGATGAGCAAAGAACAACAGAAAATCAAGAGGCAAAAAACACAAGACTTGAGCAATGAACTAAGGAGCAATAATAATTTTTTAAAAAGAACAAAGCACGCGTATAGTTTTCAATCAGATTTAGGCCAAAAAAAGAGTGAAAAGACAAATTTGCACAGGTCTAAGTCTTCTCACAGATTCTGTACGAATGACTCCAAGGCAAAAACTAAGCAAGGGCAACATTTGATGCAATTAATCGCCAATCCCCAATCCCCAAGCCCAGTTCAGTACTCCCACAGAGCTCTTTTCCTCCAGCATCTGAAACAAGCGTCCCGTGGTTGTGCAATGACAAAGCCACCTAACTGCAGCCAGAAAACACTACAAGACCAGCAAGATGCATCACCTGGAAAATGAGACGTCACTGCGGGCTGCAGATCAGGTCACGTTTGGAACAGCTGTTTGTGCACAAAGAGCATCTACTCTGAGGAGTAAGATCCGTCCTGGTGCTGTTTCCAGAATGGCAATGCAGAGGAACATCGTTCAAAAGGAATGATTGTGTAAAATCATTCCTTTACCAGACCAGAGGCATATAGTGTTGTTTAGCTTGCTTTTACAGCCAGCACAGAAATAAACAGGCGCACATATAAAATGAGGGTTGCCATACCAGAGAGAGCTGTTCTTTCTGATATGTTTTATACCACGATTCAGAAAACTAAAAACAGAGCAATGGCATGATCAGATTGCTCATTTGATCTTTACAGAATTGCAGCCTTTAAAAAAATTCACTTTTTTAAAGATGGCTTCAGCTCGCACTGAAATCCAGCCAAGTCCTGTAACACAGACAAAAATCCATAGCTGATTCCACCCAAGCTGTGTTTCAGTTTCTCTCTTTGGCCAAACATTTCCCAACGCTCCTTGCACTGCAGGCTTCCCTTGTGCTATGCTACAGGATACTAAAACATTTCATACATGCTAAACCACAGGTCAGACTGAAAACTAAAGACAACTTCAAGCACCAGAACAAATTCTCTCGGTGGACACGTTGTGTAGGGAACTTGTCGAAGAGCATATGGCGGGCTTTGTTTGGCACTTGTCACCAGCATGCTACTTTCCTATCCTAAAAGAGAAAAAATGAAATGAGCTCATATCTGCGCACTTCACACAGACACTAAGATTTCAGCTTTAACTATTCGACAAGCACCCAGGAGAAGACTGAGCTCCGATGGGGGCTCAGCAAACCCCTGGCAGGGAAGCTGGTCCAGCTGCTCCGCATCCTCCATCCCACCGACTGTCTCAGCACACCTGGCTGTGGCTGCATCCTTTCGGAGCTGGGGGTGCTGACGGGGTTCACACAGCCCCCCTGCATCATGCTCTGAACCCGTGCCTTGCTGAAGCACAACACAGACATCACTCAGGGAACAGAGCACATGGTACTTTTCCTAAAAATCACACGTACCAAATATACACTTGGCCCAAAGTTACGTAACTGCTACACCAAAGCTATTTTTCAGCCAGACTCATCAGCAATGACATAAATCACCCCAGAACGCAGAGGCCAGGCAAGACGTTGTATTTATGTGCTCAGCTTCCTGCCTGCCCTAAGAAAACATTTGTGATACAGCAACGCATCTGCCACCTCTCTGCCTCCCCTGTTCTCCAGGTGCACAGCTGCTCCACAGCACTAAGCAGCCTCCTGCCGACACAGCACGTCCAGAGCTGTCCTCGCGCACCAGCTAGCTCCAAAAGCATCCCTCAGAGCACATCAGAGCAGGGACCCTCCTGTATACCTCCACAGAAGAGCACTAGCTTATAATTTCAGCTCTCCCTCTGAATTTGGGGGCTGGTAGATGGCATCATGATTATAGGTCCGATACCACAGTCCCAGCATGTGGTCTCCTATCTTGAACTGCAGCTATCACCCCTTTTTAGATAAAGTGCCTAAACCTTCCTGGAAACTTCTGCCCTGAGCAGTATCCACCAGCACTGAGTTTCAGTTTCCTTGTATATGACGCACACTTCTCCACCTTATCCCTTATCGTTCATTCCTTCCACCTTGTTTGTCACCCTACAATGCTGCCTCAACATCTTGTGGTGCTAGCTGTTCTCGTGGACAGGACAGGCATTGCATGCAAGTGCATAAAGTAACAGTATAAATAACACTTCCCTACTCCACTGAGTGCTTCCCCATTTCATACAGCACCTTCAACAAAGCACAGATGCTGACCAAGACAACTATCAGACACCAGGAAGGGTACGCTGCATTCCCCCACCTGCCTCACATCCTCGGTGCTGAAGTGCAAGCAGCAGTAGCTCCGATCCAGCACAGAGACACGATGCACACCGGCTTTCAGCTGAACGCAGCACGGAATCATGCATTAGTTTCATATTCAAAAGTCAGGGAGGGAATCACACTGCCACTGCCAAAAACACTAACTGCTAATTCTGCAATACAAAAGCTGGTAGTCGTTTAGAGCTACAGAGATGCGAAGGAAGAAGTGGAAGACTTGATTGAGATCACATTCCCAGTCGTGAATCTATGGGGAACAGTTTTAAAAAAAATTAGCTTCCACAGTCAGTGTTTTAATTAGATAGCTCACCTAGATTTCTCACGTCTTTACAGCATGTTTCTCTATCCCACACGGCATCTTTAAAACTCCCTTTCTACATTTCACAACTACTGAACCTGGTGAGATTTTAATAGAAATCCCTTCACTGCACTATAAAGAGAAGCATTACTTGAGGTTTTAATTAGCAGCTGTCAAGGCTAAGCCATAGGAAATACTGAATTGTTTGCTTAACTTATTACAGAAAGTGCAATTTGCTTTCTGACCTTCAGCACTCCAACAACGTAATGTGCTTTAGCCACTTAAAAGATCCGTCCAAAAAGGACAGCTCGGCAGTGGTTAAAGCCATTCCCTCAATCAATATAAGCCGTGCTGCTCCAACCCTGTATTTGGCCACTAAACACCCTTCTCATTTGATGTAGAAATCACGACACTGTAATTTCCTGGCCGGTGCTACAAACCTGAAAGCCGGCATTATGTTATTATGCTTTCCTCCCATCCTGCGCAAGGTAGTCCGAGCTTTTAACATGAACAGAACTTGGAAATCAGATAGCAAATCGATTCAGTCAGCTGAAGCTCCGTGTTCATGATAACACGGGAAAGGGCACAGTTCTAGCACGAAAACTTCAAGAAATCGTCACGCTCGCCCTCTGCCTCAGCTCATGCTCCCACCCGTGCCCAAAAGGCATTAAAAGCAGACGCGCTCCTACCATTGAGCTGCCTGTAGACTATGTCTTCCAGGAGGGAGAGCCTCTTCAGCACTGCATCCTGGATGGAGCCGATGCCGTGGGCTGTCAAGTTGACCACTTCTGCCCTGGGATGGACGTCGTGGAAGGAGTCGCCGCTCTTGGCCGTGATGGGTCTGCACTTGGCCAGGAAGAGGACGAAGCCAGCCACAGCGATCAAGTTTAACACCAGCAGGACTTTGACCCTCCGCAAAGAAGCCATCAAACTTCCCGAGGGGCACCTCCAGCCGCCGCGCTGCCAGCAGGCGCTAGGGGAGCGGGGCGGCAGGTGCCGGCCGCGGCGCGCACATCGCTCGGCTCCGACACGGCTCCGGCACCGGCACCGCGCTGCGGGGAGCTGCGGGGCGGCTGCCGAGGCTGTGCCGAGCCCGCCCCGGGGCTACGGCCGCCCGGGGGAGGCGCCGCCCGCCCCGCTCCGCCGTAACTTCATGCCCGGCGCAGGGCGCCCTGCGGCAGCGCCGCGCCTGCCTCCGCCGGCGGAGCGGTGCGGGGCAGGGGGGGCATGGCCCTCACGGTCCCTCGCGGCTCCTCCCGCTCCCTCCCCGCTCCCGCACGGCTCCTCCCGGCCCCTCTCGGGCCCTCCCCGGCCGCAGCCGCCGCCTCCCGGCCGCAGCGCGGCGGGGCGGGGAGCGGGGAGCTGGGGGCGGTCGCGGAGCGGCCCCCGCCCCTCTCAGCGCACGCTCGGGGGAGCGGCCCCGGGCCGGGCCTGGTGGCGGGGCCCGCCGGAGGGTTTCGTGTGCGCGTACCCCCTCGGGCTCCCCCCGGCCTGCCCCGAGCCGTAACGCCCCGGCTGGCTGCGATGTGCAGGGGCTGCTCGGAAAGTTTCCGTGCCGGGGGGGGGTTCAGGCGCCCCCAGCCCGACGCGGGGTCCCTGCCCCAGCTTGGCTCTGGGGCTACCCGCGATGGACGCCGTGTGTCCCACATGGATGGAGGCTGTCCCCACACAAACGTTTAATCACGACCTGCAGACCGTCCTGCTTTCCCCTCTCTCCCCAAACGTTCTGCATCAAGCACCGAGGTGGTCAGCTCCTATCGCCTACGCTCCCAGGTTTACATTGCTGTAATGCTAAATACCACAAACAGGAATTCAAGTCCAACATTTCAGTGCCAGAATACTGAAAGTTCTCATCCGAGAGGGCGCCTACGAACAGAACAGCTGCAGTGAGCCTCTCTCTTTAGAGCTTTATCAGTTTGCCACAGTCAGCCCTGCTTTTCAGAACGATGACATGAAAATGGATTAGAAGCTCAAACACTGACTCATTGGATCATACAAGGCACCTTCTCGAGGTGCAAGAATATCCCCCTCTCACCTTCAAGCCATAATTAAAAAAGGGGAAAAAAATGCCATGGAAACAAACCTAAAATTTCTTTAAAGGACTGGGAGTTTAAACTTAGTACTTACTGTATGTGCAACCTTTTATGGTTTCTACCTTAAGATCCAGGATGCTGCTACAATCCCAAAGAAAAGGGAGTCATGCACATTTCCTGTAGACAGATGTTGAAATAAGACAGTCGGTCAGTCATCCACGCTCGCATTTACAGGGCTTTCACCTGAGAGGGTAAAGAGGGTAAAACTGTGAATGATTTTAAAGATATGAAGCTTCCTCTACCTCAGATATTCCTGAAAACCGTGAAAGCTTTTTGCTGGCACTGAGGGGAAGCTTACCATTACACCTGCAGGTTTGGGGGTTGTCTTGGGTGTTTTGGCACACGGTAAGCATAAGAGTTCTGTCTCCAGGGTTGTCTACTGATACTTTTTTTCCCTCTATCAATAATAGCAATGTAAAAAATGCACAAAAACAAAAAACAACTTTGCAGAGTTGTTTACCAAAAAGCAAGGTCACATAGCCTCTAGACTGTCAGGAGGCAGAAATATTGAGAAATAAAACAGAAATAGGACACACAATATTCAGAAATAAACAGAAAACTACCTGCTGCTTATTTTAAAGCAGTATTGGATGTAGAGTCCATTCCTGCAAGTCCTTCATTACACGGTGCTCCCACTGAATTAGGCGTTGTTGCATTACAAAGGAACAGCAAGATCTATTTTAATTATAAAACACTGGTTGTAAAAAAATAGATTTAAGAAATTTTGGCACATGGCTGTTATATAATATGACCCTAATGGGGGAAAAAAAAAAACTCCCCCCAAAAAATAAAAATGAAAAATAAAAACCACCCCATGCAACTGAAACAAAAAAAAACATTAACTCTTACCTTGCTAAAATCCTTGCAGCTCAAGTCCAAGGAACCCAGGCTGGTATTATTAAAGGGTTTGTAAAGCTGCTTGACTAAAGCAATAACCTTCCCATTTTCACATTTGTTTTCTAGACTGCCCCCTTGGACAATTCAATCTGCAAGCACAGACTGAATTTGAGAGTTTCAGTCAGCTCCTTGCTAAAGAAGGAGAGCATTTTTTACCATCCCCCTTCTGAAAGGAGCAGAAGTAAGTCCCCAGACAAAGCAGGGATGGAAGAAGAAAGCCACAACCCACCTTATGGTGGGCCTGTGGACAGCACGTGGTCACCATGAAGACAACGTGCCAGGACAAAATAAATACATCCAAAAACCTGTACAAAAATAAATTGAAGTTATATATTGTCTGGGAAACAGCATGAGCTGTAAATAATCAAGAATACCACATTCAACAGCTCCACTCATATCCAGGATGATTTTTAAAAACTTTCCCAGGTATCTGTTATTGTTGCTGCTTTTCTTTATATAAAAGGCAGAACTAAACAGTACAGACTTTGAAGCTGTGTTAGCTGACAAACAGCCATCATCTGGGACATTCAGCCAGCCCACCTGCAAAACATCTCCATTACACGGGAGAGAGGTTTTCTCCTGCTGGCCTCAGGGGGAAGAGGTGCAACTTGGCAAATTCTTTGCCTATGCAAAACTCCTAATGTGAATCAGCATTGGTCTTTTGGGAAGGAGTGGGGACAGGGGTACACCTTACAAAAAAAACTGATCTCTCCTCTCCCTAACTGGTTTGCAATATTACATGTTTCACAGGACCTTTCTACTTCTTACCAGCAGCAACAGTTTGAGTTTGCCCTTGCTTTACTCACAGGGAGCCATCTCACTTTGCTCAGCTTTCTGTAGCCGATCACTTCTGGTGTGACAATCAAGATCCTAGAAACTGCTAGGGCTCAAACTCCAAAGAATTAGCAGCAATCATTACATGCCCTTTAGCTCTCCTGAGTACCAACTGCTAGCACGCTCTGCACAAGAGTTGGCCAACTCTACCATATTTCCAAATAGCCTAAAGCTATCTGCGTCATTGAGTTGCAGTAATATCTGCCAGCAGATGCCTTTATGCCTCCCCACATGGGAGAAAGCAGTATACTTTACAGAGCAAAAACCGTTAAGGACAAAATCTACCAAGGATGTACACCAGTAGGACATCAGAAAATATGCTTTGTGTCATAAAAGTCTCGAGAACAGCCTGGTATGGACGGATCTCTTGGCCTGACTAATACTGATAGGAAGGAACTGATGGGGATAATACTACAAGGAAGAACCCTTGTACTATGTGTCCTGCCTAGTAAGGAATTTTTGTGCTTTACATTCAATGTAGTTAAGCGCTAATAACCTAAGGAAGCAGTGGAAGGGTTGCAACATGTGGTTGATCGACCTTGGAGATAGAAGATAAGAAGGAAATGGAACAGCGTGCGTAACTCAACTGGAGTTGGCACATCAGCAAAACAACATTTAAAGAAGGGAAAGCAAAAACCAAGCTCAGGGCTAGCCAGCAGGCAAAGGTGAAGAGGCCTCAATGAATACCAGGACCATTGACTCAATTCATTGAGTCTGCACAGATAGCAGGAACATCTGTAAATAATTTCATGAGTGTAATGAACATGTAAACCTTGTGATTCTAAGGCTGTTTGGTCGGCATTGATAAGGAAGACACACTTTGGCAGAGCAATCCCCGTGTCTCCAATGCTGCAGCTTTGATAATAAAGAATGCCCGCTTTCTAAGATTTCAAAGTAAGTCTTAGAGAGTTTATTCGCCACTTTTACGGTAACAAGCCTCACACACTCCACCAACCAGTATTTAAGATTTGCATCACAGCAAGAAACTTAAGATAATGTAAATGTCTATGCAAAGTGTTAGTGTACATTAAACGTGAAAATGTCAATCAAGACCCCACTCTCTAAATCAGGGTTTCAACAAGGACTAGCTCAACCTTCACTGGAGGTTGTTTCCTTTTTTTTTTTTTTTTTTCTTCCCTTTTCTTCCTCAGTTTGTGCACTTTCATTACTTCCTCACAAGAAAAAAAAGGCATGGAATATTACAAAACAGAAAAGAAGAACTAAAGGGTATATATTGGTATCAGGGAGAAAAGATCAGTTTGCATGTCTAATAGAAAAATTCTATTTTTGCCTAGTACAGAAGAGTTTCTATCAACACTACACACGCTTTTCAAGTGCTAGCCAAAATAATTACTTCTCTCCTTCTGGGGGGGAAAAATCCACTAAATCATGAATATTCAATAGATTGATTAACAACATTGTAATCCTTTAGCTAAAATTTCCGCTCCTTAAAATACAGCGAACACTAGCTGCTAGGTACAAGAAGAATTAAAAATACAAAAATAACTTAGTTTGCAGAGGTTATCTCATCCAAATCACTTTAGAAGTATGTAGCAGCAGCGCGATGCCATGTCTGCTAGGCAGACTCTTTGTACATCCCTGGCGCCTCTGCCACTCCGCAGAAAAATCCATTGTCATGCTACTTACTGGAGCCACTGCCAGCGTTGTGTTCTCCAGGGCAGGCAGCGCAGGCGTCTCCTATCAGCTCCGGCTCAGTCCTCTCCCAGCTGCTCCCAGAGGCTGGCAGAGTGAGGGTGTGACCAGGATGCTCTGCACCCACCTGGGAAGCCTAAATGTCTACATTTGTGGCATAAGAAAGCAGATATTTGGGTTGTCTTAGAAAAGTTCGTTTGACCCACATAAATTAGCCTGTGACTTTGAATTGCCAGAAGAACCATGATCTGCAAGAGAATGAAATAATAATAATAACAATAATAACAAGGCTTCCATTTAAAGCCATGAGATTCTTCTTCAAAATCCGCCTAGAGAATTTGTTAGCACAATCGGGTTTCTTCTTTGTTTGCAGGCTTCAGGTGATGCCCAGAAATTGCCAGCCTTTCATTTTTCTCTCAAACATTTGAGAATTCCTGATTATTTAATTTTATTTCTCTGCTGTCTGAAACCACTGAGAGAGTCCTCCCTCGAGATAGGTCAGGTGAATTCAAGCATCCCTATCACTTATGTCTTTATTTTTCACACTGGCATCTTCTCCATGCAGGAATTTGCCCCATGAAATGCTAAAAGCTGCTGTAAGATGCACAAAGCATGCAGTCAGTTCGGGAATTGTAGCTACAATATGACCCAAAGCATAAGGCTCTTCTGTGGGGAGCTGCGGTCCAAATGCTGGTCCAGAAAATGCAGTAGTGCCGGCATAGCAAGGGTCAGTGACAGTGTTGAATTTCACTGATCATGTGAGGCCCGATCTCACAAAATGATTAAGCACTTGGGGGGAAAAAATATTTATATATATATATATATATATATATATATATATATCCCTTTAGAAGCTAATGTAAAAAGTTGATGGTACATTGTGTGCTCTTTCTGGATTCATTTTTGGCAGTAACTTAAGCATGTATTTAACACCAAGGAGCGAACCCTTTATCTCCAGCCTTATGATTTTCTAAGCTACAAGAATGGCTAGCTAATGCACAAAAGTAACTTTCTCCCCAGTTCCATCTTCAAAGTTTGGAAACACATTTAGTTCTATATTACAATGATTCTATTCATATTGCATGATTTTTTAAGTTCAGACTGTGAGCATGGACAGCTCATCACTGACACATCAGTGAAATGCTGTGAAAAACAAGCAACATATTGTGCTTTTAGCTTATGAGGTTGCTTTATAGTTCCCTCAAGGATATTAAAACGAGATCTTCGCAAGGATTATCAATAAGTATCTTCCAGGATCAGCACTCCTGAAGTTTCTAGAATGGCTTCAAATCTTGACTGAATTTAGAAATGAAATAGCTCACTCAGAAAAGGCAAAATCATAGCTTATAGCTCAAATATTCTTTTGTTTTGCTGCTTTGCATTTCAGATTCTGGTCACCACACTGAATGCTAACTCCTACATATTTTTATTAAAGTTGGTTTCAAAAGGTTCAGCTTCTTTCTCAAAAAACAGAGAGGAAGGGAGAAGAGCAAGTTCATTGAAATTTTGACAAAGCATAGAAAAAAAAATAAAAAAGTCTTTTAAAACACAAAATTAGCTTTTTGTGTGACCAGAAAAGAACCCCCATTTACTCCTCTGTATACTAGATAACAAACATGGCCGATGTTATTATAGCACCTAATCACCTCATATTCCTTCATTTGAGGTAGGAAATACTATTATTTCTTCATGTTACATGTGCAAACAAAAAGATACCTGAAGATCTTTGAAAAATGGGCTCTAAATTCTCAAGAAAATTAAGAGATGTTAAAAACAACCTGGCCAGGCTCAAACCAAGAGCCTTTGGTACCAAGAGCTTGGTTTGGCATCAAACTCAAGTTCCAGGTGAACCCACAGCTGATAGCCCCTTCAACACCAGCGGAGTACCTCTATGCCAACAGAAAGCAGGGAAATCCAGAAATCTCACTAAGCCCAATTTGTAGTATACCCCTGTTCCTACTAACATTGCAGTATCCCCTTATTTGATTCTCAGAAGTGCACATGTGATAGCATGAAGTTGTAGACAGGTCAGTCTGCTTTGACTGACTAAACCTTTCAAGGTTTAGTTTTTCTCCCTAAAAGCCTGATCTTGTTTCCTGTAGGAGTCTGGCCTCAGCAGAAGACATCCTAGAGATGGAGCATCCCTGCCCTGCTGCTCGTTAAGCCTGGCTCTGAGGACTTTCTAGAGGCTGAAGCCCACACTCAAGAATAACTTCCCACTCTATCCTTTATATTAAGTTTTCAGCTTGGGGTTGAGGGAAAGACCCAATGCGTTTTCTGAAGCCATGGACTCCTGGGGGTGCCACGCGTGGCTCTCCCAGCCGCAGCCACGCAGCACAGGAGGCACAGAAGCTGCGCTGAGGATGCGTCACTTGAGACTTGGACATGGTGCAGACACAGGTACCGATGGGAAACCAACACCTGCCTTTTCTTCCTTATCTAACACAGCTCTCCATCCATTGAAGTCAAAAATAGTGTCATCTTAAACAAAAAGCAACAAAAAAAAATACTGTGAATTTTACAAGGCAGCGCACACGGATAACTTGTTTCTTTAAGTCTTTTCCATGTAATTCTTTTTTAGATAATTAAGATATCTCTTGCACTGAATTTGTGCTTCAGCTATGTTACAGTCATGCTACAGTAGCTCTTATCCTGCTGCAACTATGAATGGTGGCTGACCATCTGGAAGTAATACCCAGTATTATAACCTTAAAAAATGTAGACCTCCCAATAAAGAGGTACCACAGATTGCAACAACTGCTTAATGAATGCCAACGTGTGTACTGCATCACGCTAATTAAATCTCACTGATAAAGATTAATAAAAGTTCTTGTTACAGAATTTAAAAGATACTTCTCATAAAAATTTCAAGAGGTCTACATCCCAGCAAAGAAATACTTCAAAGCAGTTCTAATGTTTAGAAGCATAAGTAGGTCAAGAAACAGACACATGTATGTTTATACTTTGAATTAATCAACTGAATTCCCTCCTATCACAAAGCCTTTTCATATATAGATTCCCCGGAACAAAATTAATGTTTTGTTGAAGCACTTTTTTAAAACATACCAAGTACATGTCTCAGCAATTCCTCATAGATAAATACAAGGTACTGTTTCACTGTGGGATTCAATAAAAGTCAGAGTGGGAAACAAATACACAAGCAGGTTTTATTCCAGACTTCTTGTTGATTCACTGGGTATTTGTTGGGCAAGGTGATTTTTCAGGGTAGTCATGGACCACACAGGCACTAAACTGAGGCTAGATTTTCAGAACTCCACTCTTCACATAAATCCCAACACACTGAGCAGTTCTGAAAAGCTGGTGCCTATGAGGAAAGGGAGATCTTGGGCAGGTGTCCTCTTGCACAAATACTGCACAAACTTACATTTTCTGTTTGTATCTTCTTGTTGTTAAGCAGCCCTAAGAAGCGCACTGAAATCCTCAGCTCAATAATGCTGCCAGAATATTCCCCATCTCTGGCCTTGGGTGGGGATTTTGGGAGGTAGAGGCTATAAAGGTGCAAAACCAAGGGTGGAGGCTCCTTAAAGCAGCTCTTTTCAGGTAGGAGTTGCCTTTTTATTCCAAGTATTCTCAGCTGGCAAGTCATTCAGGGCAAAACCTGCCACCTCTGCTTCCTTCCCCTCTCGTTTAACATCTAGATGAAGCTGCTGTAGGAGACTGTGGACAGCACAAGTCACTTTTGGCTGACTTGTGCTTTCTAGTCAGGCTCATTCATGCTGAGTAAAAACTATGACTTGCTCCATCAAATGAAAGCTAGTGCTCAAAACAGCCTGTTATTTTCTCCCTGGTTATGAAAGCAGGATTCAAGCTATCTTCTGTCACCAAACACAGACCACCCATACCCTAATGAAGCACCATTCCAGCCGCTGCTTGGGGTTAGATGCAAACATCTCCACCAGTAGCTCCAGCCCGATAACACAGTTGCTGATCTTGATACAAACTGCCTGTTTTCATATGGTCCAAGCAGTTATTGAGTTCCCCTGAAGCAACTGTTTTCAGCTTCGAAGATTGCTGCTTTCATTTCAGAAGAATGGCCAACTATTTGCTGTTTTCTTCCCCACGATAGCATTTGTTGTGGGTGAAAGATGACATCTTTAAGGAAGCAGATTTATGTACTAGCCCCTGCTTCTAAAATGCATACCCAAAGGACTGAAGATCTTGCAGAGAGGAATATTTTTTTAAGGAAAAAGGCTGTGAGAGTCTATCCAAGTCTCTCTCTTGATCCGTGTTATCGTAGCGCCTGCGTATCTCCCTGTCACTCAGTGCAGAAGGGGAATGAAGCATAAGGAGGAGGAGGGCTTCATTCAAACTGCACCCCTGGTTTGCAGTAGAGCCGAGCAACACAGCTGTGCTCAGCCCCAGGGAAGTGCCCCTGCCCCAGGAGCGCTCTGTCTCGTCCTCGCCCTGCCTCAACCACCTGCTCGAGGCACTGCAGCAGAGCACTGTGTATAGACCAAACGCTTGCCTTCACACTGCCTCAAAAATCCCATTAGGTGAAAAAAATCAGTGAAGGGATGTCGTTCTCTGAGCGCTACTGCTATTGAGTGCACGCTCAAGCTTTGCTGCCTTGCCAGCGACCGGCTGAAAAGTTATTCCATGCTTGCTGTTAATTATAAGGCCTATATGCTTCTGGTAAACCAGTTCTGCAGCGCTTAAAGCTTTAGGCTTGCTGGTTTCCTTCCTCACTGTATGCCATGCAGTCCTTCCCCCCTCGCTAGCAATGCTGCACTTGAAAGACCAGTGGAACATCAGATGGAGACCCCGCAGTGCTTTGCTTTCTTCTCTCCTTAACTGCTTTTTTAGCATTTTAAAAACACAATGCACTCATGAAAGCTTGTAAAATTCCTCATAAAGTTTACTGTAGGCACAGGATTACAGAATACCTCTTGCAACTACGGATAAACAGCTAATCTTAGATCTGTCACCAGAAAACACTAATATATTTCAAAAAGCTATTAGCCCTTAAACCAAAAGCAACACAGAATTTGATTTGGGGCAACAGGCTATAAAACACTGAAATTGTTTGGCAACTCAGCATTGAAAGCAGGTCGGAAAAGCTGTTAAGAGCCCTGGTATTTATTTTATTCTGCCATTTAAGGCACATTTTACATAGATTCCAAAATCTGCATATGAAAGCTAACATTAAGTAAGAATATTTGAAAAACTGTTGAGCAATTGATTTACCACACATTTTCAGGAAGCAGAACACTGTTTGTTATGCTACACGAAAAGGCAGGGGAAAGTGGTAAATATTACATATAAAAAAGAGTAAACTATAAATAGCTTTTGCATTTTTATATTGTATCATATCTTGAAGGAGCTTTAGAGCCATCTGCACTGACCATAACCTCCAGATATGAGCAATATCCATTCTGCAGATGGAAACACTAAAGCACACCTATTAATACTAAAGGGCCTGGCTATTTCTGAAGGGCTTTGCCACAGGAATGGCAGGTCTGATGAGGGATGCTGGGACAGTGAAAAAAGTGTTTGAGGAATGCGAGGATGAAATACAGTTTGCGATTCTCACATGTAAAGCCAAAGCCTAAACTTGTTTCCTACCTTTTTCTTTCCCCAGCCTTTATGAAAGGCTGGACTTGTCCTTTCTTCTTGCCAGTGGATGTGGGTTATGAAACAAAATAGGAAGAGGGTAAATTTTCCGGGAAAGAAGATGTGAAGAGACCAGACAGATGGGAAGTGATTCAGGTGAGGAGTGTAAGAGCTGTCCTCTCACAGGGTAGAGATACTGTTGTTGAACGTTTTGGGTGAGGTCATCTTTATGCTCCTCAAAACCTCAGAGAAACAGAAAACGTGAGCAGGACTTAAGGCAAGCTTCTAGCTTGCGGCTACGTGCTCGAATCTCCTGCCAGGGGCAGCAGAGCTTGGACAGAAGGGCCAATAAAACCCAGCAGTGGGGCCAGGCCCAGGCACCGTCTGTGACGCTATTCCAGCATGGGTTTGTCTGTGGCCTGGACGGTGTATTTGCATTTCTGTAGAGTGATCGCTGCAGAAAGGATGATATTCACAGGAAAAATATTTTTGGTATTTCCTTGGCAAATAACCTACTGTATGCAACAATTTATTTTTTCCCCCTAAAAAGTGTTCTCATCTCAGAGCCATTTAAGGAAAGGAGGTGTCAGAATAATTAACCAGAGCACTGCTGCTCTTGTGGTCCTGCACCTGCAAGGGTTGGTGCACACAACCTATCAGCATAGTGGTGTGCCTCTGATCTTTACAGGAGTTTTGGTGTTTGCTTTAAATCAGTTAGACATACATACCTATGAGGAGGAGCTGAATTCTAAAATTTTGTCAAAAACAGGTTTCAGTGATGAAGAAATTATGCCTTCAGCATCCCTTCATTCAACAGAGTGTAAGCAGCATGGAGCTGACTCATTCCATGGTGCTGTCACTAGTATTATAAATATTTCAAACAGAAAGTACTTGAGGTAAGGAGGAGATGGTTCTGGAGAGAAAGAACAGTTATTATGACCCACAAAGGTCTAGTAAATAAGCAGTAACAAGATTCACAGGCCTGAGAGGCTGAACACATCCCAGTAGCAGCTTTGCAAACTGCTTTGCTCTCACTGGGAAACAACCTCCTGTTTCCAGAATTCATGCAGAAAAACCACAAGGTTTGGCTGCTCAGAAATGCTGCTCACAACTATTTCAGGGCACATTCACACCAGATAAGACAAGACAGCTAATATGGGATGCATATTTTTCCTTCTCATTATTCATTGTTTTGGTGTTCAGAAACAGTACAGCACAAAGGAATAAGAAGGATTCTTTGTAATAATTTTAGCCATCCCCACATCTGATGCTCTGATGCTCTAAGCCCTCTCCTGTACCAGCTGGTAAGAAAGGCACAAGCACGCAGGGAACGGGCCTTTGGAGAGTGAGATGGATGTGGCATAGCTCTGAGCAAACATATACAACTAACTGTCTCTGTTTTGTGGATAAAACAGCTGAAACCTGCTTTCAAACTGAGCATTTGTAATCTTGAACAGAAAAATTCTGTGGATGGATTTTTTTTAATGCCTGCACAAAATTGCATTAAGTAAAAACTGAATAGATCATTTTGGAAGTGTCATATATGCATAAATAAATAAATAAAAAACACCCACCCACCAGAAAAGCTACTTGCTTGTTTAGCTGCTAAGCTGCCAGAGATAGTTCACTACAGATGAAGGAACAGTCATGGACAGGATCACAAGAAACTACTCAATTTCTTAAATTCAATAGGCTCAAAGCAGCACAGAAGTATACCAGATATTAATTTTTAGGATTAATAGAGAGAGGAACCACATACAAATTATTTTGAATTCTGGTTTGGGTATCCCTTGAGATAACTGAAATTAAAGACCATAGGTCTTAAGCTTACCAGTTGCAGCCACCAGCTGGAAGGCCTGGTCTCTCCCTTTTTGAGTCAAAGATCCACACGCAGAAAACTTACTACATGGAGACTCCTGATGCTTACCACACCTGACTCCAAGAGCGCAGACAGTCCTGTTGAAGGTCAGCAGCTCCATTCACCTAGACAAGATCTCCTACAAGTCTACTGGGAAAACTGGGATCCCAAGTACTGGGCTTTAGAGTTAACTTTTTACTGGTGACGTGGAAGACAAAAGTTACTCAGATTGAATGATTAAGTGAATAAGCAAATACGATTTACTGGATTTAATTCTTCCATTTGTTTGTGGATTGCATGCAAAGATACATTTTATTTCTGTGGATAGCCTCAGTAGTGCAATAAGAGTCTGAAGGCACACAGTATAGACTGTTAATCATTCAGTGAAGTTACTATTCATTCTTGTGCAAAGGGCCAGGATAATACCTGCATATAACTCAAGCCTACTTAAACCCCATATTTAAAATTTCATTACAGTAGCTCACTGAATTGAATCACATCAGTAATCATATGTGCAAGTCTGCCTGAGTTGTCTTGCTGTTTATCTAGCTCCATTCTGGCTTAGGAGATTATTTCTGATAACAGCTACATGGTCACAACATTAAATTGGACTATGATTCAACTGGAACAGAAAATAAACTTTGACATACCCCATGTAATGAGGCAACAAGGAGTTAATTTTAACTAAGTTGATGTTTAGTAAATGGTTATTTTAAAACCATGAACTCTAATAACTCGATAGATCTATTTATATAAATGATATTCTCTAGCTAATATTAACTATCCATATTCAAACTATTCATGTCTATAACTTATCAATTATCTGTGAACCCTTGACTATTAGACTTGTTAAAATGCTCATAATTCAAAATAGCTTTTTGCAAAATCTCCGAATAAGCAGATAACTGACTGCTCACAGAAAGTATGAAGAGTCTATATATGCATAGTATGAGTAACCTACACAGAAATCCATGCTGAAATGCTAAAATATTTTGGTGTATAGCTGATTCTGCTGCTGAACAAGAGCATGCCTGAATCTCTCTCTTTCAGTGCAGGGAGTCTGGAAAGGATCTGTTTTTTAAACTCTGCCTTGGGTGGGATAATGGTCTTTCGGCTGTATTAGCAAGGAGGAAGGCTTGTAGGCAAAGCTTTCAGCTTTTCTTGTAGGTGTACCTTTAATCACTGGGGACTATACTGAGGCAAATAAGCCTGTTGATGTGGTATTTCTCTGAAATAAGGAGCTTTTGCTGCTCCTTTAAAGAGCTGCCAATGCCTGGAACAACATTATATATATATAAAGTGTGTGTATGCAAGTATTCTGCTTAGAAAGAACATCTAGGTCATGTTTTCCATACTGATCTACCTTCCATCTGCATCATCAAGGGCACTTTCACAGAAGCGAGAGCCTTATTAGGGATCTCATCTGCCACTGCTGCTTATTCCCCAAACTGAAGTTTAACCCTCAGTAGACACGTCTTTTTCATTTCCCCAGCAAGCAAACAATGGTATCAGTTTGCTCAGGGGAGGGGTGTTGAATTTCAAGGGAAGGCAAAAAAAAATAAGCAAAAGACAAACAAAAAGATTTCATAAGGCATCATTAATAAACGGCAGGTCAACCAGAGAGATAATTCCCCATATGCTTCCCATATGGTCCTTAAATGAAAACATTACTGGGCTCTGCATTTGCTGGATGTATGGCTGAGGATAAAAGGCATGTTCAAACAGAATATTTGAGGCTGAGAAATCTAACATCTCTCACCTTCAATACTAGGCATGGATACAAAATACAACAGTTTTATGGCATATGAGATGTAAGACACCTAGCTACACAGTAAAAGCAGTCATTGGATACCCATTAGTTGGATTTTTGTTGTGGACTAGTATTTGACATCTTTCTTTATACTAGGTAGCAGTTTACTTAGGGAGAAATCCCATTCGTATCTCTGTAGCAGACACATAGTAACTTTTAACACATCATGGATAAGAAAAGCAAAGCCTGGTCTTCTGTATGTACCTGAAATATAACATACACTAAAGGTAAGTTGCAATTACGGTGGTTTAAAACTGGGAGTTTTAGCTCTCTTCCAAATCCTGGATGCACATAATTCCATGGTTATTACAGAGCACGCCATACTTTTCAGCCAGCAAGAGGCTTGTGTTTTGTAGCTGCAACCTGTTTCAGCCCATAAAGATCCGACGCCTGTTCCAGCAGCCTGCAGGTTCGCACTCCAACTCTGATATCACGTGGAATCCTGTAGCAAACCAGAGTTTATAGCACATCTCAAATCTAGTGGCAAACAACAAGAAGAAGAAAAATAGCCCATACACAGGGAAAATGGTTTTGGCTAGTATTTGAAGGGAGGTGTTCACACAGTGTACTTGTCTAGTGCACATTAACTTGTCCAAGTTGGGTGAATATTTTTGTTTAATTTTAATTTGATGCTTTGCCTGCTTTGTACTCTCTGTGGCTTACATACACTCAAACCACGCAAAAAGTCCAAAATAGTAATGCCCTTAAACATCTAGAGCTGCTGTGTGGTCCTCTGTACAGCATCCTCACTGAACTGCCCTCATAACCTCAGCAAACCCCCCATCTTTCAGACTGATTTGAATAGCTTCCTTCTGCCACAGAGCACTTCACAGCATGGGAGAGGACCTCCTCCTGGCTCATCAGGTTTAATTACCTGTTAAACTACCTCATATTGCTACATTCATTAAGGGATCATGCCCACAACATTAATGAATCTGACAGCCCAAAGGGGGCATCTTGGATATCAGATCCTCAGTTCTGAACCATTTGCCAAGGTCTCCCGAGAGTCCTAAAGTGACAGCAAGAGTGCAGCCCACATCACAGCTGGCAGACCCTCCTTCGTCCTCCTCGCCAAAACTCTCCTCCAAGGGGCCAAACCAAACCTGAGAAATTTTCTTTGTCTGAGTGGCAGACTCTCCACAAGGACAAAGCAACAATCTGAATAACTCATCATCATCCCAAAGCATTTTCTGTTCTTTGTTTTGTTTTCTTTATTAATTGACAAGCCCTTTATTATATACACATTAAATAAGGTGCTGCTCACTGGCAGGCTTAGGCCAAAGGAAAACAACAAATGTACAAGAAAATGGGATACTTCCCAGAGATGAGAAATGGGGGTGAAGAATGCTCAGATTACACAAAGTGCTTTCCAGGAAAGTTTAAGTTCTACTGTATTATTTATGGCTTCTAAAATCGTGAGGCATAGAAAGATGCTTTCCGTTCCCCCCACCTACGTTTCCTGCTGAGGATCTCAGAGCGAACTGTTAAACGCAGCTCCCAGGAGAGTCTGGCTTTGTTTACCCGGGTGTTGAGGACGGGGAGGGTGGGGGGAAACAGCAGGGCCTCTCACAAAGCAGTGACCCGAAGTTTTTAAGCTTTTTAAGCCAGTGGGAGAGACAAGAGAGCAGGAGGATCGCCCTCAGTCCCCGGGAGCTGGGGACAAAAGCCACTGCTGCAGGACACAGTGCAGCAGCACAGGCAGGGCACACAGTCAGCACCGAGATACTGGCTGCAGGCAATAGTCTGGGTGGACTCTCTGGGCAGCCACCATGTCCATGAATTTCCGCAATACTGTATCTGCTTGTAATTAGAAAGAAAGGCAATAAAGCTCAAAGAAGTCAACTCTATGTCAAAGCTGCAGCAGGGACCTTTTTAGCAAATGGCAGCAAAACGTGTTTGTTAAATTCATCGTACCTCCGGAATCTCCGACATGTTCGCACCACAGTTCCTCATAGATTCGTGTATCCTCATTTTGTCCTGCCTCAACGCTGGAATTTTGCATCAGTTCTAGAAGATTAGAGCAAATTATATCTTTTATCCTCAGTTCAAAGAAAAATGAGGTGAACAATGGAACCTAATACAGCACTGCCAGAAGCAACTGAGCAGTGACCTACTTCTATGTGAGAAGTGAGCAGAAATGCAGGGGATTAGGTCCCAAAGACCACGGTGCCAGGTGGTATCTCATGCGTCAACAGCCCGACCTACCATCAGGTTTTGGGGAGAGTGCTGCAGAAGGCTGTTTGTTGCACTGTAGTTTGAAAGAAAATTCAGGCATGAAATAATTCAAGCTTATTCATGGCACTCAGAGTGCTGCACGTTTTCCATTTTTTGAGTAAGACAAAACTGTGGAATCAATTTCTCTGAGCCAAATATCTCATGTGATAAATATAAAGCTACATTAAAATATCTGGCAGTATCACTCTCCTCCAACTTAAGAATTCAAATCATCTGGGACACCCAAGCTAAGAGCTAAAGCAAAAAGGAGACGTGCAATTACAAAGGTTTGTAAGGGTTGGTTATGTTCCTATTTTCTCTCTTCTGAAGACCGTTATACTGTGACTAGCACAGTCCAGAAAATACAGCACAAAGTTTACAACAGAAGGATGTTTTATGTTGTGTTTTTTTCCCTGCAAATAGGCTAACAATAGACACCATTAGAATTTTACAACTCTTTAGCTGTAGCCCTGTAAAAAAATTAAATCATACACATTCACTTTTGCAAGATCCAAGTCTTCAGTAACAAAGCCAGTTTTTTAGAATATAAAGCATTGTTTGAGACATCACAGCTTGATAAAATATTTGGATTTTTTTTTTTATGGCATCTGTGTATTTACAAACTGGCAATCCACCACAGTTCCTGAGGGAGCAAAACCTATTTCCTCAACTAATCTCCTTACTGAGAGAGTAGTGGAGGATCTTAGCAAATATGCTGAGCTGTAAAAGCTTTTATCCCTAGGACAAAGTACATTGCACTCTGATGCACTACCTTCATTAAGCAGAACTGAGGAAGCATGATTAGCCCTGCTGGCACTGACAGTAAGGATATTCCAAGAAGTTCAAGCCTGCATGCAAAGTCCCATCCAGCTGCACATGAAACCTGTCCCAGAAGCTGTGGGGTACAAAAGCAGCCGGTCACAGACTCGTCTACCTCAGCAGAAGCATCCTATGCATGCGGATAGCCTGTCCGCTATAATTTACAGAACACTGTTATCAGAGCCTAGATACAAAACAAGTGCTGTTCAACTTTAGTTTTATCCTCATCACCAGAATAACTCACAAGGATGCAATTCCTTAATCCCAGCAGAGGCAAGTTCTGAGCAAGGCATGTAAATATCAAACAGGAAGAAAAATCAATGCTCAATACAGGCTGATTGATTTGTGAAAGGCAATGTACATCAGGAAACAGCAAATTTGAATCCCTGAAAACTCAGGCTGAATCTCGGCATTCTGTGCTCAGCTAAATCTGCTATTAAAGATGAGGAAAATTTGGATACAGAGATTCAGCAACAGGCTTTTCATTTGAAGTTTAAAAACCTGCACTTACTTCTCCAGAGGAGTTTCTCCCGATCTCATTGTGAGGCTATTTCAAGCAGGAAGCTTGGGTTATAAACCCAAGTGGGAATTTATGTGAACATCAAGGAATCAGAGCGCTGCAACACTGGTTCTAATTAGCAGCACTAGAGTGTACTGCAAACAACACCATTTCCCCTTCGATGTCTGCTGCTCTTCTGTCCTATGAGATGATCCCTGTGGAATTTATAAATTGAGCAGAGTACAGCCCTGAATTCAGATTAGAGTTTGGAATGAGAGGTCTTAGAGGGAATACCCCACAAGACAATGCAGCTCCTCCACTGGGTCGGAGCCAAAATCACACCAAAAAGTCACCAGCGTCATGCTGTCGGGAGCTCTGTTTTAGGCCAGACAGCCAGTGGCGTGGTAGTGGTCCCGTCAGGTGCAGGTGGCTTCCCCTCCGGCCTCAATGCTATGTGCTGCCAGATGCTTTCTACTGACTGAGGTCACGCACAGCCCCAAAAATGAAAAAAGAGAAGAGGAAGGAATTGAGGACTGCTGTTCTGGACTCTTCTCAGGCTTTCTCACCCGCACCGCCTGGCCCCACGCCCGGCCCCTTTCTCCAGGGCCCTGGTGCTCTTACTTACGAGCCGTCTTTGGATGCTGACAAATTCCCCAGCTCTGAGCTGCGGTTGCGCTTTGCTGCTTGCTCCAGTCAAGCCCTTTTTCATTTACAGTCTCTGATCAATGTCCCTCAGAAGCAGTCATCACCTTACTACATGCTATTTGTTGACTCAAAAATGCCACGGATGAGTGCAGCCAAGAAGTGACTGTGAACAGTTCCCGTACCCAAATGACGAGCCCTCTGGAGCCTTCTGCCCAGCGAAGCACAGTGTGCCTCCAAAGACTTGGGACCCCTTCTCGAGGCACCTCTTCTCTCTCCTTTGTACCCGAAGAAACATTTGCAGTTGAGCAGTCCCAGTTCAGGCCAGGAGAACCCAGACTCAGTAGCCAACATGGAGACGAGCATGGACATGCCAAGTCCTGATGTCCTGGGAGCCCTCTCTACTCTGAGTAGCTTCGTCCTGAGCAAAATCGCCTCTCTGAGTTGCACAAGGTATAGGCAAGATAAAAAACTAGAAAAGCAGACAAAGCTTATTAGTTTATCATTCTTCACACAATTGCTACAGATCAGTTGCACTTAGAGCTCAAACAATTATTCTATATTTTTGTCCTCTAATTTTTCCCAGTTTTCTTTTGTGTTGACATATTCCTACACTACACCAGCACGTAGAGCTGCTGCTTGCTGTTAAACAGATGCTGTTATTCATGCCTGCAAGAGAACTGACCTCTAGATGTGGTTAGCTTTGTTTTTAAAGCATTTATTTCCTTTTGAATGAAAGTCACCAAATTAAAGTAAGCTATTTTTTCCCTATTTTCAGACTATAATAGAACACACAAACATAAGACAAAGTATGTTTAAACACCTTCTCCAAATCAAGTAAAAACTCATCCATCTTAACAGCAACCAAAATTGATAGCTCTTCCTATACACTATGAACACAGCAGATGTTAAAAAGTTGTTTAATCTTCTTTAGAATGCTTTAGGTAAAAAGCTGTGGCATTCAAATATGTACAAAGAAGGTCAAAGAACTTAAATGCCTTGAAACAGTTTTGCTCAGGGGACAATGGGATCTGAAGTGACCTCTGTAATTTCTCAATTTCCCAAACTTCATTATTATCAAGCCTGCTTTTCCCTTTTGATGTTTTTACTATGCAGAAGGTAGGTGTTGCTATCAGCATATCTAAAACTTTTAAGCATTTTTGATTTATTCTCCTTGAACTGTTAGTATACCTGAGGCTGAAGCTAATGATTGGAAATCCATTGAAGTGGAGATTTACCATAACCACATTTTCAACCCCATCATGAGGGCAGCTTTACAGCTTCTCCTGGATATTCAAGAATGCAGTAACCCCTCAAACCTACAGAACTGTTTTATAAAAGTTACTATTTTTAGAAAGTTTTCTCTTTCTTTACAGAAGAATATTGGGTCTTTACATTGGTTTGTCCCCATGGACAATGCCAGCACCTGCAAGATGCTGATCTGATCCCTTAGGGAAGCACCATTGTCCTACTGTTACCAGCCTCAGTGGATGATCCTTGTGGGTCCCTCCCAGCTGGAGATATTCTGTTCTGAAGGAAGCTTATGGCAAAGCACCCTCAAATGTCTTTTGTTCTAATGGGTCTGTCAGGTCTCCTAGTATGATGTGTGGCTTACAGTATTTATTACTACTGTTCCAAGTAAGACCAGACCATTTTCAATGAGCGTTTTCAAAAACACATTATTTTTGATTTTATGGCACAGATGAATTCTTTGATGCAATTTAGTATGTCTCAGCCACAAAAAACAAACAAACCAAAAAAAAACCCACAGTCATCCAAGCCCAATTCAGATATTGATCGAAAGAAATGCTAACTTCCTGTATTTATGTACTAAAAAGTTCAAAAGTGCAAACAGGATTTTTTTTTGACAGCATGAAATGAGGGTTTACCCCTTGCTTAATCATCTCTGATATTATATTATTGCTCATCTTCACTTCACAAAGAATGATTGAATAATACTCTGCATAAAAGGTGAGACAAACTAGTACAGGATTTGACTCGGGTAGGATATAATATAACGAACACCACAGCTAAAACCAAGACAAAGCTAGAGGTAACGGAGGGCTCCTGCAAAAATGTATTGCGTATATAAAATATATAAAATATAAATGCAGTAAAGGCAACAAGAAAATTTCTTATCCTCTCTAACAGGTCCTGGACAAGACCTTGAAGCACAGCTCTGGAGGAGGCTGTATTTGTTCTTAATCTTTTCTGTAGGGACGTGCTGTCACTGGATTCGCTTCCCAGAGCTAAGAACAGACAGACCAAAGAGTAGGGTCATAGCCTTCTGTGCCTGTAGCGCTTAGCTCGGGGCCAGGATGAGGCAGGAGATGTCAGTGTGGTGTGCACTTTCATCAGGAAAATGTACCAACTCATCCCCTCTGTTTTCCTTCTTAGAAACAATGTGGTCATCCTCCCCGAATCAGGAATGTAGTCCTCCCCTGCAGACAACTCTCTTCTGAATTTGTCTGCAGCTCTTCTGCAGTTTTAACCCTCACACAGACATCTTTGTTCTTAGAACAGAGTCTGTGGCGTGCCGTGACTGTCCTGGAACAGGGTGTGAACCTGTCAGCTATGACCTGCCTCAGGGTTTGCCCCCAGGCCTGCTCTGACCCGGGATGTGCACATTAAAGAGCTACATGCAATAGCAGAGGCCATCATGGCAGTCAACGACAAGCAAGGCATATTTCTTTACTACAGAGAGGCAGAGCTCAAAGTGAACAGCACCTCCAATCACAAATTTATTAGTGTATACTAACTGCAGTCTGAAGGCATTATTATTAGCACTTTTTTTTCCAATCAGACCTTCATTGGGTACCTATCTGCTAAACTCAAGCCAATGAAGAATCATACCATGCTCTCACAGAAGTTACAATCCATTCTTGGTAACGCTGAAAGAGGAAGTCACATGTGAATACTGGTGCACTTCACTGCTTCCTCATCTGGAGAGTCAGCTTAAGGATTTTACTAAGATCTAGCATGAAAGTTAAGTTTTCTGAAAGACTTCGTCCATTTTCCTTATATCTGCTTATTAGAAATAACAGGTTTTGTTGTTCCTCTCAGCTCGTACAAAGAATAGTTAAGGACACATGGAAGAAGTTGCCTTTCAGGACCCATCCTCTATTCACCTGGCTTCTTCTTTTGATCCCAGCTTAAATTAATTCTAGAGAGATGCATAGAGATCTATTGCACTAATTGGCAACTAACAGAGCCTGCCAGGCTATTAAATATAGACCCACTCCAAATCCAAGGCAGGTTAAGAAGGGAAGAAGGGTTCTTATTTTCAACTTCTTATGCTCTCCAGTTTACAACTTTAACCCAAAGAAAATTTCTCCCCACATCCTTACAATAAAAATAAAAAAAAAAAAAAAAAAGGAGTCAACTTTTCATCCTAGCACTTCCCCAGCTTCCCAAACACACCAAACAGCTCTGGAGTTGCAGGTCTCATGCTCATCAACTGATGTCATGTATCCAAAATAGCTCACCTCAGTTGAGGAAATACAGAACGCTTAGACAAAAAAAAAAAGGCAGTCACACATCTAGAGCAGTAAGGGATCTCTAGTCAAACTATGACAAATTTTACCTTTATTTATATTAAAGAGTGTCCTAATGGTGCTCAGGTGATGGCTCATTGGCACTATGGGAGTTCTTTAAACAACACAGCCCTCACTATGCCTGAGGAGAATAAGTTATTCCTATAGCACTGTACCATCTACTTTGATGTAGCTTTGTAATGGCACTGAAAGCAGATTTAAAAGTGCTGAAGATATTATAAATGCAATGAAAGATGAGATTTATAGCATCCTGGAGTCAGAGTATCCATGACAACTATCTGCTGTGCCACAGGACTTTTAGTCAAATACTGGAAAAGTCACTTATAACTTTTTTTTGTTTGTTTGTTTGTTTTTTACAAGATGCAAGGTCCCAGAGAGATTTTTCTCTTAATCCCTGTAGTCTTCACTGCCTCCGGCTGTACTGGGAGACAGCATCCGCAGCTGTGGGGTTCCTCAGTTTCAGATAGCCCTAAGAGTTTTTAAAGCTTTAAGATCTACCGAAGTTGTTCCCAGTTAGAGTACAAAGGTAGCTGCTATGAAGGATGCCCCCCCCCCATCAAAACAAACAAACAAAATAACCGCCACACAAAACAAGTAACTCCCCGAACTTGTCTAGTTGTAGGTCTGCAAGATCAATATCATTGTTACAGCTGATGCGTTCAACCAGTACAGAGCCTGATTGACATAAAAACTTTGATCATCCCAGGCATGGTATATCCCACTTAAGCACACCAATACACATAGCCTCACTGCCTTTTAGAAATCCATTTTAAATCCATTTTGGATTTTAAGATCTAAATTTAGACATTTTTCTGGCTATCTACTGGGAATTGAGTGGTGTGGCATATGTCATGTTTTATTTGTCCTTTCCTTAATGAATTACTCTTTATTCTGTCTGTCATTAGACGATGAGCATCTAAAAGCACACTTCAATGCACTTCCCTTGAAAACTCTTGGTGACACAACCATAGGTCAGATCACAACTTTACAACTTTGATCCATTACTAATTTTGTTTTCCAGAATGATCTCATAGCACAAGCCTCTGCCCCAGCCAAGTACAGCTGCTGTTGCTGTGTGAATAGAAGTAGCCTTTCCCCTCCCTCCCCAGTTTTCCCAATGGTGAACATTAAAGTGTAGTACACAGCCTGATTCTTTCTGTGATTAACTGGCATTTTGAATGTGCACAATTGTTTTAACCACATACATTATTCATGAGCTTTTGACTTTTTAATTGTAAAAATAAACCCTTCTGGGTTTTAGGATTTCCAGCTGTCTTTGGGGCTCAATGCTATACTGTTTGGCACAAGAGCTCCAGTTTCCAATCCCCTAACTCATCGCTTAAATATTCACTGAAATCAACACATGGAAGAAGTCCCAGTGAAGCCTATGGAAGCAAGAATTCGCTTCCTTAAGTTTAAACATTGCTCAGGTGCTCTGTCCCAATGCATTAGACATCTAAGTTTTTAAGGATTTCATTAAAAGGCTCTTGACAGTTAGAAGGCACATTGGCCTGATCCTCACTGTGCTACAGGTACCCCAAAACCATGCCACACGGCTCTGAAGAAGGGACTAGTAAGAGAATGTAACGTCTCTCGTTGCACACGAGGTCTGCTCACCGGACAGACAGACAGCAGTTTCTTCTGCTTGGGCTGAGATGCTCTGTCTGGGGAGATACAACCTGCAAAAATCTGGTAAGGAATCTGTAAGAAACGTGAGGAGGTTTACACAAGAAGTAGGACAACAAGGCTCCTATGAAGTGAGCACCCTCACTCAGGGAAACAAACGGGGTTCCTTTGGCTGCAGGTAACCAGGGATTAGCAGGAATAAAAGCTCCCAGAGACCAAACTGACTCCGCTCGTTCATCCCGTGCAGTAAGAGGCTAATTAACCAGCCAGCAACACAACCTGTCTGACTTGCATTGTACAGAAATCTTAACAAGACCAGCGCAGTAGCATTAGCAACCCTTCACACGTGACTTGCTCACACGATGGATCTCCAGATAGTTTACTGACTCATTTATGCTTATTTTGTCAGCAAAGTTAAAGAATGTGCATTATGCTCATGGTCAGTACAAACAAACAAAAAATCCTAACCAACAAAAAAGACCATCCAAAAAACCAAAAGGACTCCAGTAAAAACTTTCCTGATTGCTTTGCATTACCACTATTTACATTCCTAAGGCTATAGGCAGTTCAGAAAGGGCTTTTAATAACAACAAACATTATGGAAATCTGGTTGACAACTAGACAGCAGGAAAAGCTTATTCCTACCAGACCTATTTTGATTAGCATGTATAGACAGACCTCTCAGTATTTTGCACAACATACTGCAAAATAAGCAATGTTTTCCACATGTCATAAAAAACTATAGGCTTAGTCATATTTTGAAATGCTCTGTTGAATTAAATGCTTTCCATACTTTGTCTCAAGCTACAAATTAATGAAAAACAGAAATAAAACTCTTTTTAAAATTAAAATCCTTTTGTGTAGTTGAAAGTTATCTTGAAAAGAAGGTTTTAAAAAACCAATAAGCTCTTAGAGCACAAATGATTTTTAATAAGCCTTATAATTTGAAAATTTTATGAATTAAGTGAATTTTCTAGCTGGAATAAAAGTATTCTAAAACTGGCTCATGGTAAAGAGGGAAGACAAAACTCATTTTCATACAGGAGTCAGTTGAGTGTTTTCACATTCAAACTAATACGAGGTCTGTATTCAACAAATGTGAAAGCAAAACAAAAAAATCATGTATGTACATTTCTTAAGCCTGTAGGTAATTGATTTCATGCATTTTGCATCTTTATTAGGTTATAGCTAATAACATGCTTGTATAAATAAAAGACATGACTTCAGCTTCACTGAAAGTAAAAATACAAGGTGAGTGTTGTAAGTGATCTTTCTTGTGGACAGTATTGAATTTATACTGAATACTGAAGGCAGTTATACAGATCTGCTGGGATGTGTTCCTGTAGAAGATTTTTGAGAACTAAGAAACATTGTAATATAAACACACATCACACAACCCTGGGATTATCCATTTCATTTTATGCTACCTGATAGCATGAAATTAAATGAAAGGAGGTGGTTGGAGGAGGGAGGAGTAGAGACGTGGCTCTTCAGGGCAGCTGGAGTCTGTCTCTGGGTGAAGGGAGCTCTGATTTCCCATCCAGGGGTGGAGATCATTTAAGAGAAGTTAAGCACTTTGACGTGCCATATAAAACCTTGTTGTGTGCCTACGTAGCAAACTGACTGGTTTGCCCTTTGAAGTTGTTTCAGTTGCTTTGAGAATGTGCTCTCTGTTAAGCGTGCTGTGCAGACAGCAAACAGTTGTTAGACTACCCTACAGCAAAACTAAGAGACACAAGCACAAGGTTCCTCCTGCAACGTGGTTTTGGGAATTCTCACATACCTCCAGCAGCTGTGTCACTCTGGAACAACTGGAACAGGTCTAACACACAGTCATAGCTATTAAAAATCCATTTCTTAGTGCAACAGAGGTATGTTTCATTAATTCAAGACAAAATTAGAAGCTGTACTGACAGTCAGATTTTTTTTTCCCCCTCAGAAATCACAGGACTAACAGCTTTCAGCTTTTCCCTTCCACAAGGTCTACACACTAGACTGCTTGACTGTCTTGTTCCCATTTGCACGCCTACATGATGCTTTAACTTTAAAATATCAGAGAGCTGGCCATGCTACCTGTACTTAATCTTGCCATGGATGTCTGAGTCACTTATCATCTCCTTCTGCCCTTCCATAAAAGGGCTGCCTGCTATAGGTTATTGTTCCTTGTCTATTCAATTTAGTTTTCAGACATGTTATTGGTCATGTGCCCCTCAGGGGTACCGTGTACACAGCCTGAAACATCTTGCTGTCAAGAACTTTCTTCTTGCTTGCATTTATTTCATACCTCTCCAGTTTCACCTTGTTTCTGTCTTGAATAATTCCTCTCCATATTTTTGTTCTTCAAATATTTATAGTGTATTATGTTCCATCCCTTCCTCCGTTACCCTCAGCACCTTCTAGCAATTTTCCTTATTAATAAAATCCTTCAGGTTCCTGTTAATTTCTTAGCTACTCTTCTCTGACCATCTTCTCAATTACAATAACTTCACAGTGATGAAGTAATCAGAACATAATTTATTTTGGGTGCACTTATGTAAACACTTTACAGAGAAGCACAACCAAGTGGATCCAGAAGCATTCGCTTAGGTGACGCATTCAGTTCTGACACATACCGATGCCCCCTCCCACCAAGCACAAGAGTTTTTGCACATTATTTGCAAAACTGGCCACAACAGCTCTGGATAGAGTGGCTGTGGGGGCGGTTGTCTGGTAAACAGAACAACACAACCAGTTGCCACCTTAAGGTTTCTGTTCAAGGTCACAGATGCTATCGTTTCTGTAATGAACAGAGATACTGTAACAGGGCTTTTTTCCTCTAAAATGACATGAGCTTTATACACAGGAACTCTGGGATACTCCAGTATTATGGTAAAGAGCAAGAATGGGTCAATGACTAAAAAAGAAAAAAGAAAAAGAAAAAGTTTGATCATCCTGCCTGTTATAGGCTCTGCAGCTCTTCTGTGGATAGAAGGGAGACTGGAATTTGCGATAATGGATGCAATCCTGTTCCTCTGATTAGCAGAACAGGTTCATGTCCCCAGGCTGAGAGACTCCTCATATACCCTCTGCAGTTCAGCTTTTGGCACCTTGTTTACATTTCCAGTGGTTCTACAGAGGACGTGTTTGAAATGCAACCACCAGATATTTTGTATGCACAATGAAATCCAAATGTACTCACAGATGAGGGTCAAACAGGAAACAAATTCCTTTTAAACAGATTTCTCAGGGTTACCGTAGAAACTTTTTTTTTTCCTCAAGTTTGTTTTTTTCCATACACACCTCTTACTCTTCAGTAAGATTAATCAGCCAGGAGCAAGATCAGAAAATGTAACAGGACTGCTTACAAGTTCTCAGCCAGATGGGGTCTTCTGGAACAAAATCAGGCTGCAGTTCAGTACCCTCAAGTAAATGCCAATTGTTCAACGTATCTCAACATAAATAAGTTTACTCTCCCTCCCTGGTTGTTTTCCTCCCTAATGTCACTGCCCATGCTTTGGTGCTCCTTGCACAATGTACAGTTCACATTGCAGGACAGGTGAAGTACAAAAGGACCTATTATATGCAGAAGTTCACCAAGTTTGCCTCTTGACGCACAGATCCTGGACACACTTCAATGCCTCATTCTTACGAGCTGAAATTCTGCAGTCTTGTTTATTGACTTCTTTCAACTGCTTAAAAAAACAAGAACACCAAACACACACACACATCATATGCACCCAAATACTCTCCCTTTCACAAATCCATCCTGCAACATCTGGAATACAGCTTTTTCAGAACAAATGGGAAGAGTTTCCCAGATTTATTATATGAATTCAGTTGAAACGCTCCTCCTAGATGATGAAGAAAACAGTTTTGCACTTGGAAAGTATGGGTAAGAGAAGAGAGACGGTCGCAAGAGTGTTAAAAATCGCTGGTCCTGACAACATTCAGCAATGTCCACAGGAGTTTTGGAAACTAGACTTGGCAACGAGAGCAACGTTGAAAGGACTATCACTCAATAGCTGACTGAAATAAATGTTGGCTTCTGCTAATATGAGCCAGCTGGGTTTATCCTTGTCAAGAATCCCATGCATGGTTGGCCCACCATACACTGCATAGGAGTAATGATTCAAACCAGAGATTTAGGAAGCCAGTCCATGCCATCTGTAACGCCAAATGTCATACATAAGGTTTGCTCTGCAGAGGTTTAATTAACATGAGAAATTGGTTTTCAAACAGAATACCAGAGTTAAGACTTCTCCGGTTCCTTTACCTTATGTAAACATTCAGTTTTACTTTATTATAAACCAGCCTAACAGGAAGTTCTCCTCAAAACTCCATCCTCTCCTCTCCATTCAGAAACAAATAGCTTGGTCCTCAAAATAATGCAGTCTCACTTTTCATTATGATTTCAATTTCAATTATTTAGTACTAGTTCCAATATGAAAACAAAACAAAACAAAAAAACAGGTGGGTTGGTAGGTCAGAGAGGAAAAAAATACACTTCTTTTCACTTTTGGTTCATTTCAAGGACCATAAGAACATGCAGTGTTGGTAGAAGTGATCAGATGGGTGGTTGCATTGCAGAGGTTTTCTGTGTTGAACAGCAGACCATAGTAAAATCCGGAGAGCCCTGTGCCTTCCCTGCTTTTGCAGCTCTGGTTCAACTTGCCCAAACAACACAGTTGAACTGATGGTCCCACACGCTCTTTGGTTGTACCCTGTCTGCTTGCTGCTTGCTGTACCTTGCGTCTTCATGCAAATTCCAGTCCCTCTGCGCTAAAGACTGTTCCTTCTCTCCATAGACACGAGATCAGTCCCTCCCACAGATTTACACCAAGATCTGCTTTCGATTCCTGAATGGTGTCCTCCTACAGGAGGAACTGGACCTTGACCTCCTCCTCATTTACTTACATTTCTTAAGCATAAATTCAGGCCTGTTTCCACCAATGAAAGATCCCCACCTCCACCCTACAACCCCTTCTCACACTCATGCTTTTGGCTATCAACCCCCTTCCAGAGTACAACTCCTTGCAAATGTTTTCTGAAACAACATCTCAGAGTAACACCATGGAGACAGACTAGGGAGGTTTTACTCTCTGGCCAAACCACCTATCAACATGTACTATTGCAATACCTCAACCTTGGCAGATGTTACCTTCATGCACCCCTCCAGAGGGCTACTATAAAAGCAGACCTGAGGGATTTATTTGGTAGACTTACAATGAGTATGCCCATTCACTTACATGGGAGATTTAATTCATACTGCACAAAGTGAAATATATTCCATGAGCAGAGATTATGATATACCAACCTCCAAATAATCAATAACCTGGAAATTAAGACTCTCACAGGAAACGTAGAGCAGGAGAGATTTTGAATTCAGTATTTTAAATTACAAGTTTTTCCTCTCAAAAAGTGTCATTTGTTCTCAACTGTTATTTCTGATTTAGAATTTTTTTATTAGTTCAATATGTTTTCGGTATGAAACAGTGGCTTTTCTTCCGATTTTTTTTTAAAAACCATATGATGTTATTGTTCCATTTACTATATGAAAAGCATTAGTAAATTTCTTAAAATATGGAAGACATAGAAGAGCTAACAGTAACTAAGACACTTCTAAAATAAACACAGATCTACCATGAAGTAGCCTACAGTCACAAACATGAGGTACATTATTTCTACCTTCATTCCACGTACCAGACTTCATTTCCTATTGTAGTTTCTTTTCCTCTGAGAAGAGCCATGTAAAGGTATATGTATATTATATGCAGTGAGTTGCACAAAGCAAGAGAAATAGGAAAAAGAATACACAGAAAAGTATGGCCAGGAGAAATCAGATCAGCAGGCTAGAGTTTCAGAAGTGCAGGAAATATGAAAGCAGAAAAAAAGTGATAGTGCTGACACTTTTCCAGATTAAGCATATCTGGTACATCTGACTCGTGTTGTCAATGGGAATAAGAAGATACAAAAGTAAACCAGATATGACATACATTCATGTTATTGCACATACCTAAGGTAAGTTTTTATCTGCTCCTTGGGTAAAGACAGAATACCTGCTTCATCATGCTTATTACAAGCATTTGGAGTTGCCTAAATCCACTGATAATATCAAAACCTGTTTTGGGAATTCAGATGTGATTTACTTATGTGCAAGTAATTTGATCCAGAAGACGAGAAATAGCTAATCAGCCTGTAGTCATTGCACCACTCTCTGATGTACTGAAATTGCTGTTTTTTGACTAGTTTCCTAGTATTGTATTTTATTTCTTTAAAAAACAACCAGCCTATGCTTCAGACATATAGGATTTCAACTATAGCTACAAGGGTTTCCTTATGAATCTCCTGAATAAATTTGGTACCTATAAAAAGAATTCATCTGACAACAACGGATTCAGGAGATTAAAAGAAATTGGGATTTTTCACTCATTATCATTGGATAGCTATAATAATATTGAAGCAAACATTTACGAGGGTTGCTTGCTTCCCCAAGACAAATCAGAACAGCCGCCAGAAGGTCTTGTAAAAAAAACCTTCCTTCCTCACCATTTCGCCCAGTTCAAAACCTGAACAAATTGGCTCATAAACTGAGGCAGAGCAGGAGTAGCACACTGCATACACCCCACATATCAACCCACCTGTGATCCAGAACTGGAGGTTTACAGCAATACAAGCCAGCTAAGTTCAGTGCCATAACTACTTCTGACAGTCAGGAGTCGCCTCCCCTGAGCTTGGCAGAAGCCCCAGTACCAGTGTGCTTCACTGGACTGACAACCCAGCACTCAAGTTCAATTTCTAGTGCAGCTATTAGTTGACCACAGGCTAATGGAGAAAAATTATATCAATTTCCTTGTAAGTGCTTTTAGATTCACAGAGATATAAAAGATATGAAAGCTAAGAAATTATTATCACTGGAAGAGACAGATGATCTTTGAATTGCTCTGCTTTTTGCCTGAATCTGCGTCTGTACGAAACTTCTGTGATATGCTACAAAAAAAAAGTCTTGGTCCTCCTGAAGGCAAGCTATGTCGTCCATGAGCTGACTGCTTTCTTAATTTTCTGTTTCTTGCCCTCTGCTTTAGTCCCCCTTTCAAACTCATCACCAAAACATTCGAGATTTATCTCAACAAATTTACTTCAGCAACTTTTTCCTGCTCAAGGGAGATATAAGGTTATATTCTCCCAGTAAAGAAACTGCCACAGAACCATAGTGTAGGAAGATGCTAGGCAGGCTTTCATAACTTCAACTACTTCAGAAAAACAGCCAAAGTTACAGTTGTTAGTTGTACTCACCTTTGACGGAGTCAATGAAAATGTTAGTGGGTTATGTCAAGCCATAAGCAGAGTGGTAATTATATATTCCTATCCTCAGGTCTTCTGAGCTTGTTTTCTCCCTGGCAAAAATCCCCTCTTTATTTTTATGACACCCCCCAGAAAAATGTAGAACTGCGCATGCGCCTGTGCTACTCTAAGAAACTTGCTTAAAAATGGCAAAATAAATCAAATCATGAAGCTCCTTAGCCCCACCAAAGGACAGGAACAGATGACAGTTTAGGGAACAGAAGCAAGGTCTGTGCAGTTGGAATGGGCACGTTCCTGCAGCAGGAGAACATTTGAAGAGTCAATGATACTAAAAAGGTTGGCTGCTATCCACATAATGAGCATGGCAAAACCTGCTCAAGGACTGAGGATTTCCCAATAGCTTTAACCAGGGTTTCAAGGTTGTTACATACAAAACATGTTCTGCAAGGCCTCATCTTTCAGTCTTTCAAAATATCTCTTTTCCTGAGGACATCTAGTTTTATATGAACTTGCTCTTAAAATGCTTGGTGTATATGAGGTAAAGAGGTATTCAGGTATAGAAAGCAGGCAATCCAATGCAGTTACTTTATGCACACAAGTGTCTGCTTGATGAGGCTGCATCGTATGAAGAGCTGGACAGAAAGTTGTCCCAGGTGCCTGTTCTCAACACAAATGGATGTATACAACAGCACCTTCCAGGCATTAAAAGAAAAATATAATAACAGATCAATATTCTCAGCTGCCTGTTGCTGAGAGCAGCCACAATTTTGGAGTGTTCAGGGACGACAGAGAAACGCAGTAGCAACAAATGCAGCTGTAATGGGAGAATCAGACACCCCCATGTGCATCAAATAAATGTCATACATATGTCTGACATAGCTTGTTGGCACAATGCCAACACCCATTTCTCAGTACCACTAATGACTGTTTCACAAGTTGGCTAATTAGTGAACCACATGAAAATCAACTCTTGACTTGGCCCTGGCCAGCACTGAGGACACAGTTTTCATTCCTGTTCATGTTCAACTTTGACCCATGGACTGCTGTGTGTTTAAATTCATTGCCCACCTTGGAATAACAGAGAAGCAAAAAATACTTTTTGCAATCAAGAACAACTTGAACTACATTCAGAAAAACTGCATAAACCTCAGAAGTACACTCAGAAAGAACAAGGTCCTTGCAGATGGCAGAGAGGTCACGTAAAGACACTACATGGAAGGTTCAAGAAAATGAAATTGTACCCCAAAGAGAAAATAGTATATTCTACTCTGGCAAGCTGACAGTAGAAGTAGCACAAAAGAGGCCAAAAATACTTTGAGGAACGACTTGCAAAAGTTGCAACATCCAATAATGAACCCTTCAAACAAGTTGTGAATGCCCCTTTCCTGAAGTGTTCAAGGCCAGTTTGGATGGGTCCCTGGGCAACCTGATCTGGTGGGTGGCATCCCTGCCCATGTCAGTGGGTTGGAACTGGATGAGCTGTAAGGTCCCTTCCAACCCAAACCCGTCTGTGATTCTATGATTCTGTGCAGGCAGATCCTTGTTAGAGAGTTTGTTAGGTCAATGGAAGATCAAGTCGGAAAAGAAGCTTTCACAGAAGATAAGGCCGCAATAAAAATAATTATAAAAAAGATATATAAACATAGATATCTATGTATTTTTCATTTGAAAGGTTTCAGTGCTAGAAGCCTTTCCTCCCTTGAGACAGTGTGAGCTAGTGGCCCTGGAAGACTTATCTGAATTTGAAGTGGAGGTTACAGCAAAGGTAGAAAGCACAGTGCCATATCACAAGCACAACACAGTGCTCACCCAAGAGCTTTAAAGGAATTCAAAGAAGAGACTGCTGAACTTCTGCCTTTTATACAATTTGTTTGATATCTGTTTCTGACCCCATGTTTAATCTCGCAAGGGAGTTCTGAGGCTGACCTTTCTGGAAGGGCATAAATATAACCTCCAAATTACTCTTCTCAAGGAAACACCTCTTTAAAACATTTTGCTATGGGCACTAAAAATGCATAAAGTGAAAAAAGGCACAACGCTTCATCCACGTAACTTGCAAAAGTCTTCAATACAGAAAACTTAATGCTGCTAGGTTTTTCAAAGTAGGCTAAGGAAGTCAGGTTTGCAAATCCCTCTAAAAATGTTTACTGGGTATCTACTAACTCCTTTATTGGCCCCTCTGAAAATCATACATTCATACTGGTAGACTAGTTTATCAATTCTGATGCTACTGTTCTCTGTGACAAAACTGACGATGTTTATAGAGGTGAAGAGCTGAACCTGGATACATTGGATTTCTCTCTCCTACCTTCATCAGTTGAAATTATGGCACTTCCCGTAAGAGTTTGGGTGAATCAGCCACTTCCCTCCCCAAGAAGAGACTGGCCACATAGACCTAATTTAGGATGGAGAGATTTATCTGGAGCTGTGCATGAGTTTGTTAGTAGTTCTCACCCATGCCCCTAATTAACGCCTGCAATCTCAGCAGGTCAATGTTGTCTTAAAAGATTAGGTGTCAGCTCCTTTACTCTAACTTTGATCCTGAGCTCTTCAATTTCAGCCAAATCTTCTGCCTGACCCTTTTCATTGTGAAGTTATTGTAAAAACACAAGTTACCACTAAAACAGCGAACAGTTACGGCTGCAACTGCCACTGTAACACAAATCAACTACGTTATCTCAAACTGCATTATAAACAGCTACATACTGTGGCACTAAAGATATACTAATGAGAAGTTACCTTACTCAGTTTTTAATTACCTTACTCAGTGCTGTGAAGATAGATTCACTTCTGTAAGTCCAAACCACCACTACGCCACCTGAACTGAAAACGGAACGTGTCCCCTCTGAACATGCTGCTGTGGGGAGGCTGTGAGAGGTGAAAGCAGAGAGGAACCAATTAATTATAATTAGTTATAAGAAGTTGTATGTGTTTTTTGTTTTTGTTTTTTTTTGTTTTTAAATGTTTTTAAGTGCACATGTATTGGATACGGGTAGAATTTTTTACCTGCTCTTATATTCCGGTACTAGGGTGCCTTACAAACCTGGGCATTTAAGGTAGCAAGTCTGAATTTGAGGGGCTCTTCATCTACAATAAATTCCCTGAGCTACTCATAACTTGAACTTAAGTTTTCAAATGACACAGCTCATTATTGAGAAACATTAACCTTCACCTTTTGAACTTACGGATTGCCAAAGAGAACAGAATGGACACATTTCTCTTACATGCGCATTCCACTCACAATTAGAATTCAACTCTCCGTAAAATACATGAAAGCAAAGTTACTTCAATAAAATACTTTCAGACCTCTAAAAGGTTGAAAGGCAGTTTAAATTCTCATGATACAAGTGCGCTTGAACTCAGTCCTTTCGTTGAGACTCATCTATTTGCTTTTTTGCATTTTCCATAGGGCATTGCCACTAAAATTTTCCCTTGATATCTGCCATTTCTGAAAGCCTGAAGGAAATTATATGAATAGCCTAATACAGATGAAAAATGAAGCAATCAATAGGCACTAAAATGGAAAATTGCATACACGTATATTACATTAACTACACAGAAATACATCTTCCAGGAGACTTTACAGTAATTGTTGCAAAAATAAATCACACACAAAAAGTGCTTATTGATGTTATGGGAAATAATGTTGCTTCTGATGTAATTTTACAGAGGGCTTACTAATTTGTTTTTGAGTATTCTATAATTAGTAGCCATTGCAACAATTTAGGTTTAAAAAAAATCTGAGGCTACACAGGTCAACACTAACATTGTTTATGATTCTAAAAAGGAAAACAAATCCTAAAATATTCTAAAGGTTGCTTTCCCAACATCTGAAGATTCCCAACTACACAAACCTTTACTTATAAGATGAAGTCAGAACAGGATGGTAATTAATATTTTAGTTAGGTATTGGGAAAGAAAAGGAAAAAAACAAGACAGTCTCAACATTTCTTGAGTGTACTTTGAGCCATTCTATTTCCTGTGGACATCATTTTGACAATACCACAAGAAGCAACAAATAATGGAGCACAAGATGATAGAGGTTAAATAGAAATGGCTTTAATTTTTCATAGTTACAGGCATAAATCTGTCCATTTATCCTCAATTAATGTAACCTAAGAGAAAGCCCCCATTCAGCCATAAAGCAAAGCAGCCAATCTTCCCTCGTTAACCGAGATGCACCGTTTTCTCCATCCACAGCTCATTTGTGTGGCTACGGCCTTTAAAACAGGAACTTCACCCCAAGATGATTCTCAAAGAGAGCTGCACTGGTACAACAGACTTTATTAGCAATATATTCATCTGCCTTCAGACAAAAATACAACTGCATTAAATTGTACTTTTACCCACAGCTAAAAGTGATGGTTTGAAACATTGCAGTAAACAGGTGAATGTTCTTCAGCAGTAAAGTAATAGATTCTTAAGTTACTATACAGGTATATTATGCTAATGCCAGACAAAAATGTATGGTGATGAATAATATTAAGCTCTATTCAATTGGTATGTTCTCAAACAGGATATAATAATCTCTCAAGCTTCCCCTAATCTATATATCCTCTTAAGAAGGAGATTAATTTTCATGCTAATTCATAAGCAAGGCACAGAGTCTATGCAACGAACATTAGCCAAATATAACCAAAGAATGTCTCATTTTTAACCCAGGAAGCATCCTCTCCAGAGGCCAAAGAGTCCCTTGTGGACAAGAAAAAATATTCAACTTCCTTAGTTATGCTTCCTAAAATATTTATCTGTACAGACTCAAAAATATGAATACGATGCATTATAACAAAGTATTATACCCACTGCAGATGCAGGTCATTGAAGTTTCTCCCTGGGGATTAAACAGAAAGCAATAAAAAAAAATAGCTTTGTGAACTTCTTACTGTCCCACAGTGCACGTAAACAATGGTAAATCGGTTCTGCAATATTTCTGTATACTATTGACATATTTCAGTAGATTACTGAAGACGTTAGGGGGTCATTAGACCGCCTCCATCCCTGAGGTTAGAAGGAAACAACTGCTGGTGACAGCATAATCATTCTTCACTTTTCAGAGCTTTTTTCCCCCCTCGCAGTCAAACATAACTGTAGGTATCTCATTACAGCATATGGAGAACTTTAGTATAGACTTTTTCCTCTTCCTTCTACTTAGCTTCATGCAAGGATCTAGGCTGATTAGAAGCTCTGGCATGAAGCATGTGGAAGCCCTCCTATATCATTCGGAGGTTCATTCTAGAAAACGTTGCTCAGGTGAGAGCCAGATGCTGCTGTGGGCAGACTTGCATTCAAGCAGCCTCCCAGGCCCTGTGTGTTTTATGAACCGTACAGGTTCTACGTGTTTGTTCTCCACTTATCACTGCAGTGCTGTGAACAACTGTATCAAAAGCAAATGGGCAGATAAAGGCTGTTTCGAAGAGTCCTGACTGCCAGTAACGCGATAGGCAACCACCTTGTGTGTGGCCATAGGAACAAAGATAGCCACTTGTGCAAGCCAGATGAATTCTTTACAGTCTGAAAGTAGATAAGAGAACACCGATGTTAGTCCCATTATTTAGTTTACTACTGGGAAGCGTTCAAATGTTACTGTAGTGACTGTGGTACAAACAATCCTATTCAGAAGAGAAAGAATACTATCTCCCTCATATTGTTCACAGCCATTATGTTTTCTTTGTTCTATTCATTCTTGAACAGATGTTAGAGCTAGAGGCTTATAGGCAGTTTCTGAGTTTTAACCAATGTATTTGATATGCTCCAGCATGGACTTCTAAAACCAGAAACCTCTCTTCTTGCAGAAAGCCCTGTTTAATTTTTAACAGAAAAATGAATACTTGGTCTTCCAACTAACAAGATTTCTCCCTTAAAAAGGAAAGCAGAGTTAGCAATATGTTCTGCAGCCTTTTTCCAATATTCTTTCATGAATTCTTAAACAACACTTTTAGGCTTAAAGATATTTTCTAGCTTCCCACATTTAAAAAGTTTTTGTCAGGAAATAATTTTATCTAGTATTAAAACACAGTATCAGGCAAATATGTTCACTAAATACCCTGCCTAGAAACTAAAACAATTTAATTGCCTAGTAACTCCTGTATTTTACTATTATGATGAATTCAGTTTGTCAAGAGGCATTAAACTCATGAAGCCTATCAAACGTATCGCAAGCTTGTTTTAATTTCAGAACACGCCTTCCTGATGCAATGTAGGCTGCCCCAGGTCTGAGGCTGAATGAAGAGGCAACGTTGTGCTCTCTTGCAAGTACTTCAGTAGTCCCGCTGTGTGATTGGGGGGGGGGGGGGGGGGGTCAGGGTTTGGGTATCTAAGCACAGGCAGTAGAGCCAGCATAGCTTCTTGGTACATCCCAGGGGGCTCCCAGCTAGCAAAGCCACTATGGCTCTGCAGCTGGTAGCACAGCAGTAACCCGGTGGGCTACTTCGCACAGGTCTGCCCCAGAACAGCTCTCCCCTCCCCAGCATTTCCAAAGGGCTCAGGGCAAGATCCTACTACTGAGCATCAAGATGGGAACAGCCAGGCTTTGCACAGATGTTCAAGGTATGGGAACAAGGAAAGAGAACGGAAAGGGCTGAATAGAGCTGCAGGGCTTCAGAGCTAGTATGGGAAGAGGGCTGGGGCTGAACTTAGTTGTGACAAACCAAACCTGTTTGTAACCTCTTGTGGCCCAAGAAGATGAGAATTAAAGCTACCAGCATGGCCTTCCGAACTTGCATACCCTCCCACACAATTACCTCTAGAACAAAGTGCTCTCATCACAAAGCAGCAGGTGTAAATCAGATATAGGTCCCTTTCTGTTTTCTCCACATCACCTACCCTGCAAAGATACACGTAGACCCACATTCTTTCTGGGTCACTTAAGGAATCACAAGTTCAGGCATTTTCAGTCTCTTGGACTGAAAAAAATTGCCACAGTTACACGTAATGCTGATCAGGAAAAATGCAGTTGCAGAGAATCATTTCTTTGCTTTCTTGGGGAATGTTTTTGAGAGCAAGGGGTTAGTGTAGATACTAGCTCTTGAGGTTTTCCCACTGGGAAATGCCAGTTTTCCATGTGGTTTGTTTACTAACAAAACCTGAAGTTAAACTACTTATTCCCAGTTAGAGAAACAAATCTGGAAAGGAAAATGGAAGAAGTGGCTCAGAAGAGCACAATGAAGTGAAGAAATTCAGAAAGCAAGGATTTCTGAAGTGAATGGGAAACTGCAAAATTTGACATGCCTGATGCAAGATAGTACTTCACAGAACGGTGCTTTGAGAATAGTCTTCTCAGATACCACCTTCTTGCTGTATCACCCGCGGCACAGTGAGGACTCTTCCCGCTGAGCGGGTACAACCCGAGGCTCTTATGATTTGTACCAAGGCACGCGCATAATTCTCCAGCTTCAGCTCCTGTAGATCTGCCTTCATATTACACTACATTCTTACCACTCTTGTAACACAAGAAGATAAGGAAAGTGAAGTACTGCTCCAACCCTTTGCGCAACAAGCAGTGGCAATACCTTTGCCTCTAATTAAAAATCTGCAGCCGTTACAGAAAAAGAGCTTTCTTCATTTCCAGAAGTGTCTTTCAAAGCAAGTTCATTTTGTTAAGCGGCAGTAGAATTAGCACCACCTTTTTCAAATAGTATAAAAGCATTTTTATAGGGACATTACAAGCTTCTGAAAGGTGCAAGAGGAAACAATGGAGACAGTAAGGAGGGCACTAATTGTTCAAGTCAGTAAGCACTTTCATTTGCCTACAGGTTATCTGATTACAGCCCCACAAGCAAATAGTACAATCTGTCATCTACATTATCACCCTCTACAGCTTGCAAACAAGTTAATCAACTAAAAACCTCTTCTTGATCCTACTTTAACTTAGAACTTCAATTTACTGGAGCTTTGCTTCACATTTACCCTTCAGGTAAATGAAGGGGAACACTAGACTCTCCATTTTTACACTGATAATAGTAATTGCAATGAAGAATCTGTGCTGTGATGAATTTGTACCTTAAATTAAGACACAAGTCAGCATAAAGGGTGGTGGTGTTAATTTTGGAAAGCCAAAAACTGACCCATTCAGTGCAACTAATATCCAGTAGCACTTCTAAGCATCCCAGAGAGTTTCACAGCACGTATTTTAATTTCCCTGTGTAACTTGGCTTTCAGAAGAGACATGAGCATTTGAGTGCAATTGCAGATAGAAAGTGTCAAAAAGTTGTATTGGGATCCTACCCAGAGATTCAAATACAGCCTGCTGGGTTTTGGAAGTCTCTTTCTATACATTTCCCCAAGATCTGCATCTGAACTGACATGTGAGGTTACCCCCTTTCACAGAGAGAGGGGAACTAACAGCCCAGCGACATGAAACTATGTGCTCATGAAAAATAGTGGAGCAGGATATGAGCCCACATCCACATATTCCTCAATTTTGGTCATTTGGCTAAGACAACACCCTCTGAATCACAAACGTTCACAGAAGTCCAAGCAAAGGGAGGCTAAAGAGACAGAGAAGAAGAGAGGGAAGGAATGATGTTTTACTGCCAGATCTTTTTCCATACCTAGTTTGCTTGTAGAAAAATATCCTCATTTCATGTTTTATCAATTTCTGCTTTCCTCCTTCACTTATCATACTAAGTGAGAGCTTGCTTCTTTACTTGAAATGTATGTTAATTGTTGCCAGTTACTACTTGACTTATTTTTATTCTTTTTGTACTGTTCTATTAGCAAAAGGAATGCTGTGGGGAGGTGGAATATGTATGTTCTGGGTGAAGGAGGAGGACAGAGGAACTGCCTTCTTTTAATTAACAATATCAGTTAAATTAGTACACAAAAACGGTCCAAAACCTCTCTTGGAAAGCAGCCTTGCTAATGATGTGAGAAGATTCACGGAAAAGCACCTCTGTTGCTGAAGTTCTGCATGGGTACCAAATTTCAGTGTTTCCACAGAACCAGAAAAATCCACTGTTCTCATTTTTTTGTGAAATGATCCCCAGGTCTGACTAGCTGTGCTAGGTAATCCACTTCTCCAGATGGATTCATCCTTTAACCCAACCGACAGGAACCAAGAGCAAATTCTGTAACAGCCCTCCGGGTGCTTGTGGCAACAAACCTGCACCCCAAAACCTGAAGGAGTTAAATACGAGGCAGTCTTTTCAAGAGGGCTTTCCTCTGATGTGCAACTAATCCAACTCCCCTTGCCTAACCCTGTGGCTGCAGCCAAGCCCCAGGACCACATGAGGCAGTTTTGAACCTGAGGGTTCACAGGAGGGTTTGAGCCTTAACCCCAGCCTGCCTCCTCCAAGGAGGACAACGTGAAGCCTTGTCCAGGTCAAAGATGCATCTGTAGAGCTTATCTTTTCACGCAGGGAAGGGAAACCACGAGACGAGAGATTCATTTCTTCCTGCTTGCTGCGCAGAATTTCTCACGTACAAACCTCCAGAGGTCTTTCAACATCAGATGCTCCCACTTCCAAGAAAGCTCTCAGCTTTGAGATCAGAGTCTCAGTTCACAAGGCTGTTTTTCTTATTATTCTTGTAGACAGGCTCGCTCTCTCTAGGTGGTAAATTATTCATTCTACACATTCTCCATCTACGACCTGACACCACGTATACTGTTTAATGCTGTGAAATCAATATATTCTGAAAGCCGGGGTAGTCTATGGCAAGCTGTAGAATTTTGAATCCTTCTCACAGCTACACAAGCTACTCATTTTTGATGTTTTCAATTAAAAGTAATTTCTCCACAACAGCACACTATTTTAGAGGACAGTAGCCTGCAGGAAGGACTGAGGAATGTTGTAGTGAGTCTACTTAACACTGCAAAGCCTAATACATATTAATGCTTTACTTCCAAGTAATGTCTATGTATTAAATGGGTATTTAAGCCAAAATCTCAAATAACTACGTTTCTGTAGGTTTTTTGAAAGCAATGATAAATGCTTGCTAAAGAGCTTAAGAACTGACTGGCATTCTACAGTTGAAAGGTAATGAAGACCTCTCTCCTCCAAATTAAGTTTTTAAAAAGTTTAAAGTCACTAATTTCATTGTGACTAAACATACACTGAGAGTTCAGTATTTGCAAACTCTAGACTTTCTACACAAACTCAAGCCTTTAGCCTCTACAAGGTGTTACAATCATCTGTGATACTTTCTCCAAACAAGAAATGAGGAAAGTCCATCTGTACGTTCAGAGTGAAGACTATATTCATTTCTTTTTGTAATCAGAAGGCTACTAAACCTGATTACATTGAAAAGTTTGGTGTTACAATGTCTACAGAATACCCTGTCACAGTCCACTCATACTTCCATTCTGGCCAAATTGCCAAGAACTGTTGCTCCTAGGCATACAGCATAAAGTAAGGACAAAAACAAATGCTAATAAGCCAGCTTCTGCCCCATTGTAAGTAAAGGCCTGGGTTGCCTCACAGAATCTGAATTCTACTCCCATACCAAGGCACTCCATACCAAGTCACTGTGCTGACTCCTTCCCACGACCACACAGGAGTGAGGGCCCCCTTTCAACCTTGGACTGAAGCTCTCTTGTTATTTAAGGGATGAGATAGAATGAAATCATCTGCTAGTCAGTTCTGCACCCTACTACTGCCTTAGTTTAACACAAAATTCAATTTCATGCTAATTATCCCAAGTCATTGCTACATGTAGCAGAAATGGTCCTACCACACCTCCACTGCTGCAGAAACTGCCTTCTTTCAGGAATTATTGTGGAAGTATTCACTACAAGACTGTCCTCCTCCTCCCTGGCAGTCTCATTCTCATTTCCACTGCTCTGCTCAGACACAGATACTCTGACCTAGCTACAACCAGGGGAGAAAACAATTCCCTCCACCATGACAGATGTTGTGCAAAGGACGGATAAATCTCCATCAGGAAGAGTCCATCTCTTTTGTACCTAGGGACAGACCGGTTGAAATGCCTGGAAAAGCAGAACCTGAGGACAACTTACTTGGCAACAAGCACAGTAGAGGCAAGCACTGTGTAATCCATATCAGATAACGTAAAGCTTGGAACAAATCTAATTTAATTTAGACAGTGGTGGATATCTGGATTTATTTCAAAACAGGCAATGCACCAGCATGGTGCCTCTACAACACAGTGAAAGAAATCAGTTCCTTTTATGACATAGCATGTATACAGGGGAGGGAGGCAATACATTTGGAAGGGGAGATCTGAAGTTCAATGAGGCTGACAAAGGATGACAGACAGGACAAGGGGAAGTTCTCCAGACTCTTTTGTTCACCCATGTACTGTGCCCATAGCTCCTTCCTTTAAAAAAAAAAAAAAAAAAAAAAAAAAAAGAAAAGGGTGGGGGGGCTGGAAATCAAGCACAGCATCCTCCAAGACTGCTTGCACATGCATCCAGGGACAGTTGTGAAGTTACCCAGAAGTTTAGAGGTGGGGAGTGAATATCCTTGTTCACAGCTCTGTCAAGGTCTGTGGGAGAAGAGAAGGGAGCAGAGCCATATGGTGTGTGATGGGGTAGGGCTGCTGGGCATCAGCCAAGCAAAACCTGCTTCCCCTACAGACAGTGGCTGCTTTCCCTTTTCTCTCCTCATAGGCACCTGCAGGTGGTCTGTGCTTTCCCTTGCCTTCTACCCTCTTCTTTCAGCCTCCCACTGTGCTACTCAAGGGGTTGCAAGAGGGAGCAGCACCATCCAGCTCCTAGCAACAAACCAACTTGCTCTGCCTCAGCTTTCAGGATCCTCCTCCTCCTCGCGGCTTTGTGCTGGCGAGGGACTGCACACCTGATCCCGACAGCTTCAAAGATGTCTGTGCATTTCAGAGGAGCAGACGCTGCTCCCCTTGTATCAGCTCTCTGATGCAACACCATATAGGACTCCTTTATGGCTGGCATTCAGTGCTCACTCAGCAAGCCTCAGCATTTTGAAGCTTCAGCTTTAGCCAAGAAAAACCCCAGAATATCTCTGTAGCTTTCTGCAAGTTGTCTGTAACTAGAGGTACTTTTAAAATTATGAGGCTCAGAGACTATTCAAACTGTTCCTCTGGAGGAAGAAATGCAATAATTCACTTTGAACCAGCAAAAGCATTCCAAAAATTAAGAGAATAATTCATTCGAACATGGTAATAAACAAAGGGATTTGTTTCAAAGACAGCTGGTGAAAAGAAAGCACTCCCTGTAGGTCCCGACTGCTGTTTTGTGCTCTGCCACCAGCCTTATTATTAGAAGGCCTAGTCAACATAAGAGCCTTTAAATTCCCGTTTGTCAGACTGCACCAAGTCATCTTGTGCTCTCCTGTCACCCTGGTTGTCCCGGTATAGCTGGGAAGAATGTTTCTTCAATGATTTATTTAATAAAAAACACAAAATTAATCAGATAAATTATTCAAAACATTATTTACTAACTTTTGCTGCTCATGCTACAAGGAAGAAATTGAGCTCCTGAAAACGTTACACACAAAGGTTGTGCCTGCAAAACAGCTCTGCCAAACCTTAAGCCGACTATTATTTAAGAAATCCCCATGCCCAAATAGCTCCTACCACCCAGAGAAAGGCCAGCACAAGAAACAAAATAGAGGTTTGCTCTCCAGCATCAAAATGGGGAAAAAATACATATATTTATCTTAAAGGTCGGTTCAGTCATTGAATAGTTGCCTAGCAACATTTCCTAGCAACACCACTGCAGGAAAACCACAGCAAGCACTCTGCTACAAGTCAATTAGATATGGTAATTTGTATGGGAAGATCCCACTGTCCGTTCCAATTAGAAACAACAATTCTTTCCTCATCACCATTCTTTTTATTGGAAGCTTTGTAAATTTATCCCTTACTCCATTTTGTCCTGCCTTTGCTCCTTTCTCCTTCCTGGGTTACAAAACTTTACATCAGCAGCAAGTCATTGTTGACAATATTAGAAGCAACACCTAAAAGTATAATACAACCCATTCATCTTCATTTCCAAATCAATGATCGGCTTCTTCTCTTCTGCAAAAGAAGCTGGAGACACACAGCTGGCCCTCCCATACTCTACAGATCTGGAGATATTTCCAAAGAAAGAGTCTTACCCAGCTCTAGTGCTGGCACTGGAAGTTGCTCTGCGCGTCCCTCAGTAGCAGTAGCTGAGTAACTTCACATCCTGAAGCGTAATACAATTAGGGAATGGGGCATTATACCAGCAAACTATTATGCTTTGCTGTGCCAGAGTCTGTAAGCAATAGCAATAGATAAAAACAGTTTGTTCAACAACAACAACAAAAAAAAGTAATTAAAGTGCTTGGTAATTTCATGTCATTTAACGCAATGTATTCTGAAATGAGATTTGAAAACTAAAAAGCCAGGCAAATCCTCGAGGTGGAAGTGATCGCATACTTAAAGCTGTTCATACTTGAACCTGTCAATCTCAGCAATGAAATTAAATGAAGAAGAAAGAGATCCTGTGTGGGCTGGTGACTGATCAAGGTTTAAACACTCGTTTACTGATCTCTTCAATACACAGTAATGACAAAAAATAGATTTCTTGCTGTCCAATGACCATAATTTTCCAGTTGCTTACTCTTTCCAGAGCCAAAAAGCTATCTCCTACTTAATTGTCTGCAAAAGCCATTATATGCTTTCATTAGTGTTTTCATACCCACGCACTCCTTTTTACAAGTCACTAGTAACTTGAGGGAGACTTCTCCCTCAAACTTTGAGGGAGGTATGCTCCAAAATAATGCTTACAGACCTCACCCGTAACCTACTCACATTCCTAACAAGCTGCAAACTGACAAAACGAACAAATAGAGAAGTTCCTTCACAGTTTTAGATCCTGAAGCATGTTTCCCCAGCACTGTTCTCCAAAAGCAAGCAGCACTGCTGACCTTTGGCCGGCATTCCTTCACTGCTGAAGCACCAGTTGCTGCAAGCACCATATTGCTGTTGTTCAAAATCCTATTTGGGAAAAACGCTGAGGGTTTGGGTCACTGTGTACCATGAAGAAGATGCCACTGCTACTTTCTGAAGTTGCAAAGAAGATTAGGCCACTGCTACTGTCCAGTGTTGCAAGGCCCAGGATACCAAGGAAGGGAGAAGGAAGAGAAGTTTCCTCCTTGGTCCCCCTGCCTCAGACAGGATCAGCAGCAACCCACACCTTTCCTCAAAGGCATTTACGCAACCTGACCTTAGCAGCCTCCAATGATGAAGACTACACTATCTCCAAAGACAAACCATTTCAGTGCCTCGTTTGCTTAACCATCAATGGCAAAGCTTTGACATATTTGAAGCCTTACGTCTTCACTCAAGACTCCTTCCCCTGCCCTCCTCCCCCTCCAAATTTCTTTCAAAAGGATTCACACAGCCCAAAGGACATCTGCCACGCTTAGTTTCTATTCACGAGGTAATTTTTCCTTTTCCCAGCTTCAAAATCCTGATGCATGTGTGCATTAACCACCTCTCTTCTCCTTAAGACATAGCTTGAGTGGCTGTTAAGGGCCAGAAAAATACCCAGCCATCCCCCTGTAAGACATACCCTCAGTTATCAACATTGCCAACAAGGTGTGGTTGCTCTGCCATGGCTAACACAGCCGGGAAAGCATGGCAGGCATGTCTGGAAGTACCTGACTTCAGGTTGAGAAATGACACTGCAGTTCCAGCAGAATCAGCTCTTAGACACTATTAAGAGAATGCTTATTAGTCTGTCAAGCCTATGTGGTGAATCTGCAACCCTCCGGCTGACTACAGCTTGCTACTTATTTCAGAAAGCCCACAGCAAAATCGTTCAACAGTAACATAAGGGGTAAAAACCACAACTGTGAGTTTTAATGTATAGCTTGTCAAAGTTATCTGAAAGGTCTACATAGCCTTTAGCAAGGGAAAGGCTCCCCACACTTGCCTTTGAGCAATATATTTGGTAATAAGGTAGTATAATCAAAAAGCAGACCTTCCTCCATAGCGAGCACATTCTGATGCTCTGATTTATGTGACAGTATCCTGCATCAACTGCAGCTGGGAGATCTGCCTACGCCTTTCCTTTAAAGTGAAGACAGGAAAAATACCTAAAGAGTGTTGAATCTCCAGAGCTACCTGGAAAACACAAACCAAAGCAGGTTAAATTCTATAACAGCAAAAATGCAGATGCACTGAGTGCAACAAATCAAAACAAAAGGTATGAAACAGGTATCGCCATTCCTGGGCAAACGTGGAAGGGGAGGCAGGGGCAAACTGAGGGGCCCTTCTCTCCTTGCCACCTTTTCAGTCTTCTCTAGAAATCGGTGCTCCACCTCTGAGGCTGGGCTGTGGGTTTGCTCCCCATTCCCCTTGCTGCTGCTCGTGGGGTGCTTGCCATGCACCTTAGTCTTTCCCAGCTGAGCGCTGCGACTCTCCATGGAGCATCTCTCTCGCACAGGATCAACCTGAAGCAAATGAAGGCAGAGAGGTACCTTGCTCTCTTTTGCCCAACCACAGCTTTAAAAATAAAGCAAACCATGAAGAGCAAACAAGCAAACCACATCCCCCAGCACTCCCAGACACGGATCCGACTTCACAAAAGTTAAATGTAGTTAAGTGGTTAGAAGTTACTCTTGCAATAGCACAGTTTGGGATTACGTAAATTTTGTGTTAAGAGCACAGGGAGTCCTTTATAGCCTTTTACAGAAATCACAGTACTGAAACTGTGTTTGCTCATCCCTCAAAAGGCCAGAGAAGACTTTTACAGAAGAAATGACAAAGGTAAGATTTGAAAGGCAATTTTAGAATTTAAATGAGAAAGTAGTGATTATGCCTTCAGCCATTCAAAACATACAGAAGGGCTTTGTTATAAATTTGGGCTGGAACCAGCCCAATTCAACTATTAGAAAAATAGAAAGAAAACACAACAAACAACTTCTCTGCATTAAAGATGTCCTCGTGCTAACAGTCCAGTGATCCAAGACTCCCTCCTTCACAGGAACGGGAGGACAAGTGAATAGGTCACTTGAGAGCTCCATTTAATCGTGAAAAATTTCAAAGCTCCCGGAAAGGATCCTGTAGGGTAATACACGAGCAAGATGAAAGACATTACAGTCTGCGCATCCCAAATTCCTTTATGTTCTTCAGATGCACTCAGCCATGGCAAGCACCAACTGCTCCTCTTCTCCAAGGAGTTAGCTGCTACGTACCAACTCGGCTGCAGTCCCAGGGACTCGGCAATTCAGCTTTATCCATGCTTATTCGACATGGATGAACTGGAGTCAGAAGACAAGGCTGAGGAGAAAGCCACAGGACAGAGCCAGGGGATGGTTACCGAGTGTCCCAGCCCAAGAGGAGCAGCGGGCTCCCTCCTAGCACCCTGAACTCCTGAAGTCCCCATGGATACAAGCTACCCCAACTCCTTCAGGAAAAAGCACTTAATTCCGTTTTGCGTTTTGGTAATTAAGCAATAGGAAATCTCACTGTGCCTAATGGTGGTGGTGTTAGGGGGGCGGGCGGTGAGGGAAATAAGAATACAACATAAGTTTGATGATCTGCCCTTGTTACAAAGAGAAAAACTGCATGCAAAAATATTGGGAGACAATTATAAAATCAAGCCAGGTCACTAAGGAAGTCTGGCAGTCTCTGGGCAAAACCCATAAGCTTTCCTGAAAACATCTATCTTAAATATCACATTCGTTTTTGTTTTAAGTTCTCCTTTTGCTGAGAAACCCAAGTGCCTGAATGGTTATTTGTGGAATACTAATAGCCACAGATTGCAATTGAAATGAAGACATACCACAGCAGAAACCATGCAGACAATCCTTCTTCTAAGTCAGAGGGCAGAGAGAGGATGCAAGCTGCAAAACGTCAAGAAGCATAGCAGTGGCAAAAAAAAAAAAAAAAAAAAAAAAAAAAAACACATTTTATTTGAGCACACAGCCACTATGAAAAGCAGCTCTGTCTTGTAGCTAACCTACAAACTCCCACCTAAGCTTCTGTAAGCTTCCACATTCAACTCTAGTTCACTGGTCATTAGATACACAGAGGCCAAGGCACTGGTCAAATGTTTTGACAACAGAAATTTAACACTATCACCTTCACAGCAAGAGATGGGAGGGGGGGGTGGGAAGAAGAAATGTCATAAACCTCATCCCAATGTTTCCCCCCTCTTTTTTTTTTTTTTTTTTTAAATAGGGACTAGTTAAAGCCAAGTCTTTGATTCATTCACTAGACTTGCAACTTAACCTAAGAATGCAATTGTGTGTGGGGGGGAAATCCATCCCTTCTACACGGATCAAAAGACTTCAGTTTTGAAACACATCTGTTCTGTTTACAGGGACAGCACATTTGTCAAGTCATCTCTCGCCAAAGGAACCACAAGATCCTTGCAGAAAACACTTTCTCACAAGAAAGCACATACAGAAATCTTTAAAATACTGTTGTAAAAGAAGCACTTATTTTCTTTAGCAGATGACTTGTTCGCCAGCAGGTATTTTCACAAGAGGCTACCTCCCGGTCTCACTTGAGATAAATGGTTTTAGACTGGAGAGAGGGAAATTTGAATGCACTTGCACTGAATCTTCAGTGGCTTAACACTAGTTGAGCACAAATGTAATTGCCTGAGTTTGCAAACTACATAAAGGATTTTATTTATCAATGGAGTCTCACGCTCTCCCTGTCCATTCTTTGGAAAGCATAAAAATAAGAGCAGTGAGTGGAGACCTCCCAGCTTCTGGTGGAGCAATGCTTCCTTCTCCTCTGACTCCAGTTCTTTCTTCGGGCAGCTTGCTTTCACACCAATCCAGGGTTAAAGAACACTGCTTGTCACATGAACAGACATGCAGGATTTGGGTAGATTCACACGCCTCTGACACAAGGCTGTACACAACTCTCCCAGCAAGCCAGGAGAGCAATAGGGAGTTTAAACCTGTCACTCCCCATTCTCCTGGGGAGGTGAGCAGGACCCAACACCTTCTGCTGTTCGGATTCAGCATCCTCCAGCTCATGTATTTTTTCTTGGAGAAAGGAGAACAAGGGGAGGAAGAGTTTTTGCAGAGAACACTTTTTTGCCTCCTCTGATTGCAGCCCTATTACCTGTCAGAGTTCAGTATGCTTCAGCAGGGATGTCTCCAGAAACGACTAATGAGCAGAAGGCAAGACTAAGGCAAGTTGAGTCCCCTCTGAAATTTCACAACACTGAAATGCAAAATCATCCATAGGAATATGGATCAGCTGTAACAACGGCAAAGATCTGAGATGTTTGGCAAGCCTGTAGTAACGGGCACAGCTACCCAAAGATGAAAAAGCATTTGGGAGGTGACACAGCAGCATACTAATGAATCCTTGGAAAGAACTGCTGCTCTAAAAGGGATGGAGAAATCAGACTTCCAAATGGCTAATCTCAAAGTGTTCAAGTGTACCTCCACCAGAACCATCCTCATGTTTCAAGCCACACGCAAGGGCCAGGGGAAAGCATACAGTCTGTTCACACAAAGCAGCTTTAGAGAGCAAAGGACCGGCCTTGCATCACAAAGTGCTTAACAATGTGCCAGATGCACTGTTCCACACCAGTTTGCAAAGGGAGCTGGGAGAGGAGACCCGTGCCCCACTGTTCAGGGCATCCTGCACCCACTAAGCACACACATCCTTCCTGGGTGACGAGTTTATTAACTGCTTCTGTTGGGAATCACAGCCTGACTGCAGACTTGTTACCTCTCAGGATTCAGCTGCAGTCTGTAGCTGCTGCCTTTCCTACCGAAGTCAGCAGGATTGCTCAGCCAGAGGCTTCAGCAGGAGCGTAGGTGGCTACGGGTAGGAATTTTGCTAACAGCCTTATGCAAAACTTTTTGCAGGCATTGGCTCAGATAAAAGGCACAGGAAGAAAAATAGCACGTTGAACTGTGATGCACTGACAAATGGTCTTGAGCGATACCAAAAAGAAGCAAAGATGGCAGCATGGATATATGCCCGGTGAATACCCACCCCAAGAATCCATTTTCATCCAGCCTGCTTTGGATGCAGTAAATATGCTGAAGGTAACTGCAAACCCTTAGGCACCACTGCGACAGGCTTGTGTACCTCACTGTAACTCCACTTAAGATCACAGGGCTCCTTATCAGTTGCTATTGTGCAATTGCTGTGGATTCCATAAGCAGAGAAAAAAGGAGTAAAAGCGAGCGTAATGAACATATTTCTTCCCTAAACTATCGCCTTGCAACACCTCAAGAGGGGCTTTAAAGCACAGGTCAGGAAGTCCAGTAGTTATGGCACTGAAGGAATGAAACCTGAAAGGCTCCAACGCTGAGAAATGCTAACTGCTGCGATTACTGCCAACCAACTGTAAACCAGACACTGTGATAAAGAGAAAAGGATGGGCACTGCCTTCAACGGACAGTCGTTTTTCATTGCCTATCAGCAACGGTTCCAACTTTGGTCTCATGTGCTATAATTACTTCCAGCTTTGCTCTCGGGCAAGTATTTTTCAAAACCAGTTTCCATTCGAGTGGAAGTGACTGACTCCCTGCCACACACACTGCAAGTTGGACACAAACCTCCCCGTGCCCTAGCACACAGAAGCCAGGAGATACAGGCTGTGGGCCACTTTTCACAGGTCTCACACGCGATGTTGAAACTGAAGTTTACGAGTGGGAGAGCAGGCTTGTTAGCTCCCCATGAATTGTCTTGGACACGAAGAGAAGTTTTCTGATGGTTACTGTGTATGAGTGAGAAAGATGACTACTTAAGAGCACATGTCCATATTATGGCCTGTGACAAAGCAATTAATCACTCCTACTGAAACTTTAGAAAAAACAAATCCTTTACAAGTGTTCAGGATAGGAAGTTTTCTCCACTCTGAAACTCCAGTGCAGCAGCCCGAGGAGACGGATTTGTAGGCAGACTGAAATGGAAAGACAATTCCTTAGTACACGCAGTCAGAAGGAAGAAATACTGTAGTAGATCTTTGGACATCAACTACAGCTGCTCCAGAGGTGTTCCTTGCAAATAGCCAGTTTGGTCTAGTCTACCACATCCCTGTTTTTAAGAGTAAAATTACACCCTCCAGATCTAGATAGCTTTCTAGATTTAGAAGTAACAGGGAGATGCAACAAATCTTTTAACATGAGAGGACTGATGATAGTAACACGGACAAATGTTTTCCCCCTAAATTTAAAGTTCCAATGGATATACAGAAGAAATTAATTTGCATACACTTTTTTAATATTAATTCCACAAATGATAGAATACATACAGATTCGGCTAGCATTCAAGTGTGGTATCCACCATCAGAAGCTTTTGAAAAACAGCATGAGAGATGAGCATGGAACATAACTACCATTTGTCACACAAGCAAAGCAGGATAGAAAAAATACACTATCACACAAGAGTCAATTCCTATCAGAACAAGCATAAGTTCTCGACATGCGCAGTGGTCTCATTAGTTGGTTATCATTAAGCTATTCACCAAAAATAAATTAAAATGGCTCACCTAAGAATCACAAAATCATCTAGGTTGGAAGAGACCTCCAAGATCACCCAGTGCAACCTCTGACCTAACACCAACAAGTCCACAAGTCCTCCACTAAACCGTATCACTAAGCTCTACACCTAAACGTCTTTTAAAGACCTCCAGGGATGGTGACTCAACCACTTCCCTGGGCAACAATACAAATTGTTTTATATTGGAGTCCAGGAGCATTGCTATTGGGAAGAGGGGCCATCCTCATTAAAAGAAAATGACTGATTCTGAAGTAATCTTAGATCCCAAAAATGTGACACGCAATTTTTGATGTTGTTCTTTGCTGGCTAGTAAGTCCGTATATTGAAAAAAAAAGGTTAGCAAAGTCATTGCATGGGAGGAATTGACTACAGATTTGGTCTTTAGGACTTTATTAGTTCAGCCATCATGTTTGTTAGCCAACTGCATCAGAGTGCAATATGACTTTGGGCCATTTAAGGAAAAATTGGGGCGGAGGGGATGGTGGTGGTAACATTGCACCTTACCCCTGTGAAATATTTCTGAGATTAAAGAGCACATGACGGAATCATATGGGAGAATATTATTAAGTAGTTTTAATTGTTATGTTATCCAGTACCAGGAAAGGAATATTTAATTTATGTAGTCCACAAATAGTCAGCCATACTGTGAACAACAGGAATCTAATAGCCTCAGCTAAATCAAATGAATTAAAAGCATAAAATTATACACATGCATGCACACCTTGAATAGCTCTTTTGGCGTTAGCCTTGATGCAAGACCTGAATTCAGTGGAAATTACTTTACAAATTAGAGCACTTAGGTAGCCCAGATAAAAAATAATCCTTCATGTTGAGGGACTAATAACATATTTCTGAAAAAGCAGCAGGAGAAAGGCCTGGGGCACAAGCCTGGCGCAAACACACAGAGCACATATGTGGAGATTGTAGGTTAGTCTATTAACAAATGCTAAGAATCCCTGCGCCATCCCAGGGAAAACAGGTGAAGGACCAGAACGTACAACCCAGCACACTTCGTTCTGCTGAAGAGAAATAGCCACAAACAGTTACTATTTCTTGCCAAGGCAGCCACCAGATCCCTTAAAAACAAAAGGCAGCCCAAGCTGTTAAATGTCCCTTCACCACCCTTCTGGCTGCAGGAGCTCCATGATTGCCACCTGCTTCCTAAACAACCTGAGTGCTCAAGAATAGCATGGAAAATGGACCGATGCATACAGAGGAACAGCAGCCAGCAGGTGAAACACGGCCTGCCCAGAGGCAAGGCAGTCAGGAGGCACCTGCGTGGGGCTCGCTGCTGCAGAGCACACGCCTCCCCTGATGGCTGGTTAGCCAACGGCCCGGGCTGTCACTCGGGGTGCTGCAGCAGAAAGCTGAAGTTTTATCCTAGGGAAAGGCTCAGCTGCTCCATGGGGTTTCCCAGAGAGTTGTCTGTGCAGTCTTGCCACAGGTGGTTCAACAGTTACCTGTTCCTCCGAGGAGCCTCCAACAATGGTACATTTTCAACCTTGATGCTTGCATTAAAGTTCAGAGGTTTTATCCAAGTTAGCCCTAACCTACCATGCTAACACCAAAACAACCAGGTGCTTTATGCTGCATTGCTCGCTTCCTGTGGATCTTCACAACTTCGCTGCCTCCCAACTGCCTGACCTTGCAGTGCTCGGCCCTGCCTGGCTTTTTTGGTGGTCTTTGAAGCTCAGAATTTCACTAATTCATTTCCATGCTTTATTTCATCTAAGAATTGCTTCATGAAGTCTGCTCAGGCTTGGGAAGCAACACTCTGTTAGTGTGTGCCTTTTATAACCAGGAGCTGAAGCATGAAATGGGAGAAAGACTGAGCATACGTATATTCACACTACAGCATAAATGAGTCTGAGAATAGAGCTCACAGGAGAGATGGGGAACAGCTTCCTGGCCTAGAAGCAGCTTTCCATTCCAGAAAGATGAAAATTGATTTCTGCACTCTGGTTCAATTAATTACTAAAGCCATTCCCATGTGATTAAATTGAGTATATGCTGTAGACCAACAGATTTTCCACCATGATTTTCAACAGTAAGGGAGGCTGGAGGCTGTCATTCCTGCCAGTGCAGTGCCACAGCCAGGCTGGCTTTCACTGTGCTCCATCACCACTAGTGCCCGTGTCTTCCTTCATCTTGTAGGAGATCACAAGCAGCTTTCCCACTCATCTCACCAGCAAGCTATCACTTCAAAGTGATCCACAAAAACCAGGGCGTCACCATCCATAGGTGCCTGCTGCCTTACCAACGCTTTTGGAGCTCTTTCCCCTACTCCCGTTAAAATCCAAATCCAAACAAACGGTTTTGGAGATGAGAGGATGTCTTCTATTATGCTCCGCGGCCTCAATGCAATTTTTCCCGAACAACTCCTCTGGTTCACATTAGCCTTCTCTTGTGGGGTAAAGACAATGTTTTCTGCAGATTGGTGTCACGACCTCAGGAACAAGTCAACCCAGCTTGTGACCCAAGCAAACTAAAATAACGTTCTGCACCTATCCTCCACGGATTTTGTAAAGTTACAGCAAAGTTTCCAACCCTTCAATTACAGACAAAGCATTCTGATTAATAAATTTAAAATTATTAGGCCAGGATACGTACAAGGATCTGCCACAAAGAACAGCCTCTAAGATTCTTAAAGCTGAGTATTCTGTTCATTTGGATTGGGGCTAGTTGAGTTAAATTGATTTTTTTTAATGCATTTATCCTCTACAGGGACTTTTTTTTCTTAAATGCTGATTTGTTAAAACTGTGCCTATCCAATACTCATTACTGAAACACGTGGAAAGCTGCCAAAAGAAGCGATGCCTTCTGGACTAAACAAGGGATTTATTACTGGGAAACCACAGCACAGGGTAAAAATCCATCACAAACTTATCGATTTAAACTGATTGTAAGTAATCACACAATTTATATTAAGTGAAACATACTGCCATCTAATTTAGAGTAAGTGAATTGAATGCTACTACTCTGAATTCTGTTTAAAAGCAAACTAATTGATATCCAAATAGAAATAATTGACGTTTTCAGAAAACATTAATAAAATATTCAGTTATCTCTGTTTATAATGTATTGATAGGTCATTTTTACCTATTTAAAAATAGTTAGGCAGTAATTATAGTGTTATATTTCAGCAGAGGTTTATACATAAGCTTGAGAGCAAGTTACTTAGCACTGGACAAATACTGTGTCTGCAGTGAGAAGAAAAGTATTTGATATGCAGGATGTAGGTTAAATGACTTCAACTCATGCTTCATATAGAAGCCTCAAACTTTGCCTGCTTTCCACCTAAAAGATGACGAAATCATACATTTTACTAAAACATGCTTCTCACCTCCAGAGAAAACATCTCAGGATGAAAATTGTATTGTGTGGCACAAGTTGCCATTGTGGGACCACATCTTCCCTCAAAGCTCCCATCCAGGGAATTGAGCTTGCCAGTCTCCTTTGATATGTCACATAATTGGATCCCAATCCTCAACATTAGCCAGCCCTATAGCCAATTTTATTTCTAAACAAATATTTGAAGGTGTTTGTTGCTCTTTTAAAACTGTCAATATGCAAACACTTCCAGGAATAAAAAAAACATCTTGTTCAGAATGATCTCTCTCACAGTCAGAAGTTTGGCTATTTAAGGATGTAGGAACATATTCCTTATTAATGGAGTTGCTTGCTTATAACGGGAACACAGAGCATGCCACCATTTTCAGTATACTGTCAACCTCATAGGTTTTGAAGACCACAAGCCCACCCCAAAGCTTGAAATTTTTAATTTTAAAGTAACACATATGTTGTACTGAGGAGTTTAAACCTAATCCTGCAATAAGCTGCGTGTAAGTGGAACAGTTGTCCATAACTAGCCTCATTACAATTCAATTAAATCCATTTGCAGAGTGCATTGCGGGACCGGGCCCTTAGGAATGTGTTATGTTCCTGGAGTTTATTAAATTGCTAGGTATCTTCAACAAGGCAACAGCACTGCATCCAAACCATAATTTATTTCTATTTACCTTGTTAGTACTAACCACCTGTTAGCTGTTATTTTTGTGCAACCAGATGCTTCCATTTATGTAAACTTTTCCGTTTTTGTTATGACCTGGCTCTTAATACATCTTTCATGGCTCTTAAAATCATAATCACTTTTATGTTGCTTAGACAGTCTGGTGCTAGACTTACACACAAACCACAGGCGGCACAAAGACAACTGTCAGCCTAACTTACCCAGCAGCATGCCCTGGCAGGTCGGCGTCCCCAGCCGCTTCCCCTATTTAAGGACTTCTGTATTTCCATCTAACCTAACTGAAGCCACAAGACAACTCATTAAATGGGGAATACATTCTCTGGTAAATACTCCTCCAGAGCTTGCATCAAACTTCAAGACATTTTACAGGCAAAGTATACCAAAAATATACAGTACTGCAGCTTTTCAATTATATTTATTTAATGAGAATGTACGGTTGTTTTGTTTCCCAAAAGTTGATACCAATCCCTTGATTAAGCACCTCATAAGGCTCTCTTCTGCTGGTTCTGCTGAGCTGAAGTGGTACTCACCTTAAACAGGCCGATACTAAATTCTACCAGAGGATGTTCCTGCCCCTCAGGTACTTGCCAAGCATGACTTAACTTGCCGAGAAACTACTGTCAGAAACAAAACCTATTTTGTAAGTTCAGGTTTTTAAACAAGGTCAGCCACTACAAAGCAATGCGGTTTGACAGAGACTTATTTCTACCCAGTGATGTGAATACAGCCAGGCAGTAACAAGCCTGTTTGCACTCTGTTCAGAAACACCACCAGAACTTCCACCCACAGCTACACACATCAGATGCAGGCAGCTGAGCTGGTTGGAGGTGCTCAGTTGCCTTGCAAAGTATTTACTTCATCACAACAGAAGAACAGTATGTTATAAATTAGCTTATACTCCCATTTCATGAGCATTGCACTGCTGTTTTAAGACAGTTCCCAGACTAGAAAAACATTTGTTCACAGCTCACGAGTTAGCTGCAGCCCAAGACTGGGCCTCCCATAAACAACAGGCTATCAGCTATTACACTGTTAAAAAAAAAAAAAGGTGTGAAGAATTAGCAAATTAGAGTAGTAAGTAATCCTCTTCACTGAGGGGTAAATAGATTTATTAATAAAGCAATAAAAGCAAAACTTTGGTCAGAGAGAAATCGTCACAAGGAAAGGAAGTGAAAAAGGTTTATTTTGTCAAATAATGGCTACGGTTAGGCAGATACAACTAGCAATTTTTCCAGCTGCTTTTCTGCCTCCCTACTCATTCTCAGCAGTGTAGCTATTTTCAGTCTCTGAAGCGCATAGTAGAAAAGCAACAGAAACTGGCAAAAAAAAAAAAAAGAAACAAAAAGAGAAAGGTTCAATGGATCAAATGCAGAAAGACAACTCAGGCACAATCTTTGAATAGAAAACAGGGAGTTGCACAATTTGAGAATCATCTCTTGGCATCAAAAGCAGCTCACAGTAGGATTATTTCTGTGCAGAGTTCTGCAGGTTACAGTTGTGGTCAATAGAAAACAAGGATCACACGGGTGCTCTCATGGGAACACGGCTACAATAGCACGTCCTCCTCCTCTGTAATCTAGCTTGGGATCTAGAGCCCGTAAGAAAACTCTCATCAGACAGGGTTTTGTTGTGTTGAGTAACCCATTTCCTCAGACTTGTCACTGTGGATTACAGCACAGAAAACAGGAAATTTCCTAAGACAAAATGGTTTCATCTGCCATTACACTAGTAACTGCACACAACCACAACTAGCATTAGTGCCACATGTCCAAGCTCATCCTAAAATAAAGGGCCAAGGTCCCTTAGCTTTAACTTGAAGAGCCTGCAGAAGCCATTTGTCATGCGTTGCGCTGCAGGGTCTGACACTTTGCTTTTCAGTATTAAAGTAGCTCCGCTGCTAACACTTCCAACCATCCAGCACCTGATGATGACAGTACTGATACTGTGCAAGGCTACAGGGGACATGAAATGAGATGTTGCAAAACAAAGTTCAGATATGCTTAAGCCATTGAAGCAACAGCTAATATTTGCTTTCTTCCCAGCTCAAAAGGAAGCAGCCTTATTAAAAGACAAGCTATCTTACGCTCTCAAAACCCTTCATTCCCAACAACTCTAGCAGAGGCCACTACTCTCCTGCCCTATATGGCGACAGAGCTCAAGTCAGACAGCAAACACAACACAATCAGAAATGCATTTACACTCACTCTGGATGAAAATCAGAGTTATTTCAGGCATTAGCCTTTTTTTGATGGTAACAGACAAAAGGCACCCTGCCCTACCTTTCTTAGGCCTCTACTCGGTCCTAGGCAGGAGTTCCAGCCTGTTCCAAATGGTCTATCTTCTTAAATACATCCATCACTGCTCCAACAAAGCCAGCTCATGTACCATCCGACCTAATGCCCTCCTGCCTCCCAAAGCCCCACATAGTTCCCCAGGCCCTTCCCTCCTCTTTGCAGCTTGGCAAGCAGCCTCGCTGCTTGGCAACTCCTGCCCCGAAGGCACAGCTCCAGCCCCCCAGATGCAAAAGGACTGGTTGCTAATCCCTGTCCCCAGGCTGCGTGGAAATCACTAGCAATCACCCCCAAAATCCTGCTGAACGGGGCTGAGCCAGCTGCTGCTGTGAGCTCTCCCAGCCCGAGTCCCACTGCCCTCCCTCCGGGTGCTGAGGCTGTGCCAAGTATCCCACGTGGCTCCCAGAGAACAGGTATCCTGCAGAAAGGGAGGGGGAAGGAAGTTAACCTGGAAAATGCTTTGGAAGAAGAAAAAGAAAGAAAGCGACAGATAATTGTTGACAGCCTGCCCTGGAGTTGGAGAGAAGCTGGAAGAAGCATTACAGACAGCAGAAACTCACTTGGAAGAGGAGTTACTTTTACTCAAGCAACATTTTTAAGCAAAAAAAACATCCCAACTGTTTCCTTCCTCAAAGCTGTCATGAAACCAACTTATGGCAGCACTTCAAAGCACTGATGAGGTATTTGTCTGCTGTATGTAAAAAACGCACCAATGCTGAGCTTTCAAGATGAAGCACTACCTGAGTTGCATCATGGAAGCAGAAGGCCACACAGGAACACACAGCAGCAAGCAAGCCCAGCACAACCCAAACCCAGCGCCCTAACCCAGCACTCGCCTCCCTGCTGGGTCTGGAGTTAAATAGGTCACAGCCTCATACAGGGGGAGGCTGGCTCAGGATAAGCTGTAGAAGGTGAGGCTATAAAACCCCAATGTGCAACTGTCTCTAGAGAGATTGCTTTGGCTCAGCTTCTTTTTCTACAGGAGGTATGACACTGCCTGGCTTCGAAAGGGGCAAGAGGCAAGCAGAGACTGCAGGCTTCTCTTCCCCGCCTTTTTTTTTTCCCTTTAAAAAAACAAAAACAAAAACTCCCTGCCAGTCTCCAGGGAGAGTTAGGGGCTCTAACTCCCCACTAACACAAGCAAATTACCCCAAGGAACTCGCTGTCCTGGGTTGCAGTTTTAGCCTCAAGAGGATTTCTTTTTAACTTAAAATTGCAGTCAATGTATTGTCATATAGAGCACACACACAGAAATCCCCTCACAATCCCACCTTCCTTTGGTACCCGTGTGACAGCATTCCCAGACGCCTTGTGTACACAGCCTGTTACTTTCTGATGGTCCTCTCCTCATGTCACAGCTTTGGATCTCAGAAAAGTGACGAGTTGATATTGAGAGTAAAGAAATGCATCTGTTTGATGAGAGCAGCAAGCTGGTGTAGAAGCTGTCAAACGGAGGTAATGTCTTACAACTGCCTTAGTATAATGAAAATATCTTTTAACACTCAGCAACAACTGCAGAGTGAGACAGAAAATAAAACTGCCTACACCTGGAAAGCACGCTCTCTGCTTGAGAGAGCATTAACCTCTGCTCTGGGCTACACAACCTCTCTGAGCGGAGGAAGCCCTATTTCCAAAGTGCCAGCTCAACTCCAAAAAGGGGCAGGCAGACCATTTTGCTTCCCATTCCCTCTGCACCAAACTATTTCATCATCGTGCTGCTGTTTTGAAGGAGATGGGAGAACTGCCAGGATCCTGTGCACAAGTAGCTCCTTGCACAGAACCAGCCTCAGACAGCCTCGGCAGCACATGAGGCCTCGGCTGCGCTCAGCACGGCCACACGAAGGCAAGCAAAGGCAGATGAGGTAGGAGGAAGCTTCAGCTCCGTTGAGAAGCTGGGGAAAACCACTGTCCAGCCCAGCACACCATTTCAGGTTTTTATAGAGGGGGGTCTATATAATGAACATGTTTTTTTCAGGAACTGGGGATAAAAATAAAGATACACGTGAAGCTGAAAACTCTGCATAGCACACACATACTTGAACATGCACCTGACTGTCAAACAACAACAGAGAGGGGACCAGCACAGGCTCTGTTTTGCCATAATTTCTGGAAAGCCACTGATAATTCCAGTGAATCAGACTTTGCATGTTGCAAACAATTCTTGACTCTAGGAAAGCTTTAGACTTGCATGCTTTAGACACTTAGGCAGAGATTTTCACAGGTCATCGGGGAATTTGGATGCTGAGCTCTCGCCAGAAGTTTGAACATTGAAAAGTAAGCACCGGCAAGCAAATATTTGAGGTATTTAACCTCCCCCAAAGGCACCAAAGCTAAGCACTCAAGTGACTAACCACTTGCAAAAACACAAGCCTCAAATCTTGTGAGATCATCTACATTAGCACTGAGCAGCTATTGAAAGCATTATCCAACACTTTCCTAAGCACTGAAGGCTAAGGAGAAGTCAGCCAGGCACACCGGGCCTGCAGGGCAGAGCATGATTAGCTTCAGGGGGGTTTAATCACTGCTGTGATCTTACCCATGAAGTCTAAGTGCAAAGGTGGGGGTGGAGAAGCATTTAGTGTTGTCCAAGAAAATAAGAGATTATGGTGAAGAGTGGAAGAGGTACTATCAAATCAATACCGTGCAATAAATACACTAAGTGCATTAATCCAATTAGCTGAGTGGAATAAAACAAATGTGAGGGATACTAGTAAAACAGGAAGATTGGAAGAGGCTGAAGTTAAACATACCTGAAAAGGAGAGGCAATGAAAACAAAATACCAAAACAACAGACTTTTGGCATCTACATGCAGTCTGAAAACATAACCTGAGCACGGATGTTGTCTGGGCAATTCTGGGGCTCATACCCAGGCTTATAGATGAAGAGTGAACAGGGACGAGTGCAAGGTTTTCCATGAGTGAAAGCACAATGCCAAAACTCTGCAGCTGAAGCTTGTTTGTTAAATGCCACCGCACCATAATACACTGAAAATAAAGAAAACTATCACCGTAAAGAACTAACAGCTTGCAGAAGCTTATTAACTTGTAGCACAGCCCACATGTCCTCAGTGAATACTCAGTCAGATCTAGCATGGAACTATGAAAATAATAGGGAGGAGGAGGCGGCCAGGCTAAGAAAAGAACTAGCAGACAAGGAGAAAGGTATTTTAGACAGTTACCAACACTTAGAGCAGAGAACTAAGCTAATCCCGTATCAGTCCAGGCTGTCTGCGCTGCACCAGGCGTCAGTAGCACAAGAACAGGAAAGCAGCCCCCTAAGCATTCATTTCAATCAGGCACCCTAGTAAGAGGAAAACTTCTCTCCCTGAATGTTTAAACAGAAGCAAATGCAGACTGACTTATGCATGCATTTATTAAAATTTTCTCAGCACTGAGTATTTTGGCTTTTAAGTTTCACACACAGCTTGAAAGCAAGGCAGAAGCCAAAGCATTAGGAAGAACACCATCTCTTTAGAGGATTAGGAATTAAGTTAACTGCACATTAGAGATTAAATAGTGGAGTACTTGTCTTTATTCTTAATAATAAACCATAAGGCATTGAGCTACGCAGCACGATTAACTTCTTTCAACTTCTCACTATTACTGCTGAGACAGCAACATGGTAGCCTCACAGAAACATGAAAAAATATGGAGTGATTAAGTTAAAATTAAGTGAATTTAGGGCAGGCAAAAAATGCTGCACTGCAACCCAGAATAGACAAGCCTTTTGTTCATGTAAAGAGCAGCATGAGCACTGGCAATGTTGGAAAGAATTCCAACAAAACAAAAACTGTTCATCGTTTGAAGTGACCTGTTCTGGGGCTTAAAACATTATTCTGTATCCTTTCTCTCCTTTCTAACTCACAATTCATCTGGATACTTGCTCTGTAGAATAACAAGACCGCTAATGATGTGTACCGAGGAGGGGAGAAGGACAGACTACGGAATCCATGGCTGAGCTCTCACTTCCTCCTTCATCAGGCTTATGCAGTCTTGGACTTCATTTTCCTTTGGCCAGATTCCCCATTTATAAGATGCCTCTTGAAGGCATCCTAACAAACAAAACAGGGAAAAAAAAATAGCACACATTTAAGTGTGTGAGATGTGGAGATACTATATGCTCAGAGATCATTCTGATCATTAGACAATCAGCTCTCCACACACTAAGATATCAGCAAAATCCAAGACTTACCAAGACCCCTAGGAATAAAAATACTTTCCACAAGATTGACAAAGTTCTGCCTTCAGTACAAATCTTCAAGTATTTTCTATGGTGCTGTAAAATGCTAAGTGTATTCTTCAGTACCCTAGCCTGGATTAGGATGACTGAAGGAAGGCAGGAAGCCAGCCTTCGAGCAGTTGTAGCCTACAAGCAAATACCTACATACTTTCCACCATGCTATCACCTCCCACCTACTGCAGAAGCCCACCTGAAGGGTAGGTTATTGGTTTTAGCTTCCATCAAATTATGCCTTAAAGCGCTTCTTTATTACCTGAAAAACTGGACAACACCTAAACCACTGAAAAAACTCTGGCACCAAAGCCCATCCTGTCAAGGCTAGGCTATCTGTGCAGTCTTGGATGTTTCATACCTGGGTAGTGAGCCTGGTTTTCCTGCATTGCACAGTCTAGCACAGGTAACTCAGATCCAAGACTAAGTAAATCTAAACAAGCAAATAGCCCTATTGGGAACAGCTGAAGTCATCACGGCACAACATGCAGCAGCTGCTTTGAGGCAAAGCTCCGTCCTGGTGCAATAGGCAGCAACTCCCCTCCGTGTCATTTCTGTAGCTACATGAGATCCTAAGTGAAGTATCAAAGCCTTTTCAGCTAGGTGTGATGTATTATCTGTGACGTGGTGCAAAACATACCTAAGCCAAGCATACAAGGCTCACTGAGAGTCTGGAGTTTTGTGGTAGCCTTCAGGCATAACGACTCAGCTGCAAATAGGGCTCAGTACTGCATGCACACATTCGGTGTGCCAGGCTGTGCCCTGCAGCATTTGCCACCTAAGCACACGAGGCAGAATTAGAGCTGCTGAATTTTTTCTAGGAAAACACTGGAAGAATGCAATGAACCAAACCATGAATGCTTCATGGAAATATACTAGCTTCCAACAACAGAGGCAAGTTTCCCCCATATTCTCAGCTAGCAGGATGCAGGGATTTCACATCACAGGCAGAGAAGACACGAATTATGTGACAGGGAATTTAGTTTAAGTGCTACAGGACCAGCAGCCTTTGGAAACTTGCGTCTACCAAAGCTGGCAGTACACTCAAATTTATGGTCTGTGGATCTCTCAGGGAAAATATGGGAAGTGAGCCTTTGGTCAGATTTCAAAGGAAAATACCTTCATTAGAAACTGCTTTGGATTTGCTGGACTGGTCTGTCAGTATTTTGGGAACCTGAAAGTCTGGTTACTGAGAATACCCAGGACTTAACAGCCCTGAGAAACTGGTCTCGTTCTGGAGTACATATAGCTTTGTTACGATTCCCGGAGAGCTGAACTCTGCTTCCTAAAGCTGGTATGGTCCCAGCTTTCTGTTTGATCTGGTGGCAAACAATCTCAGACTGGAGTTGTGCTGGGGCTTTAGCATTACTTCAAAATGACATTTCCTGTTTTGTCTTTTGAAGTTAGCAGGAGAGTTGCATTCTCTACCCAGAACACTGACTTTTTTATTTATTGTTTTCATAGATCTACAGGAAGGGGATTCAAGCATAATGTATTATATACATAGAGAAATTTGGACAATTAGGCTTATTCTGATACTCGGTAAACTATGTAATCCTGTGAGTGTCTTACTTAGCTGAAAAGACAATACAAAAATCCACAGTCCCAAACTGGTGACATCGCCAAGTAGCCTATTCCCCTTCTATTACACAGTTGGAATAAAAGCACAACAGTTTTGTTTAGTGAACCAAAACAGGTGATTTTGCCATAACTTTTCCAGCAACAACTTTAATAAAAGTTTTCCTACCTGTGGCAAATTTAGGAACTCCTGGGATTTCTCTGATGCTCAACAGTGGAAGAGTTATCACCTTCAGCTACCTACAAAACAGAAAAAAAATAATCACAAGCTTCATCAGCCCTTTAACCTGCCTTTGCACCACTTGCAGGTTCAGATATTCACATCAAAAACATTTTATTTTGTATCCAAGTACTCTATTACATACAGATCATTCCCACTCATAGCTTTTTAGACATTCTGTTCATATACCTGTTAGACAATCCTCTGTCCCTTCCTTAAAATCATAAATATCCTCATAAACCATCCTCTCAAAACATCCTCTTCCAGGCTAATGTTAATGCACTGTTTTTATACCCATCGGCTGTTTTTACAGGCCACTAAACTCCCTGTTTGCCAATACTTAAGTCATTCAAAGAATCCTTCAGAATTGCCTGAAGACAGCCACATGCCAAAAGAAAACAGCGAACTCATCTTCCTTTGTAAAAACCCAAACCCTTATCTAGTATTCTAGATAAAAGAAAATCCTACAAATCTATATTTAACCATCACTTTTTGTCTCTTTTTACTGTTTCCCGTCCAATATACATATATATAGCTATCTGTGGGGGGGTCTTTTTCCTGTCCTGAGGAGTTCAGCTTGCAATGTGACGGTCTTTCACTGCAGTTTCAATAGTGGGATATGTTTAAGGTAACAAAAATCAAAAGAATAAATCCCTTGTAAGTATAGTGTTGCAGAGTTGTCTTCTTATTTTTCAGTTGGATTCCTAGGTTTAACATAGTGCTTAGCTCACTCACCAAAATGCTGCAGACATTCACATGCAAAGTATTTTGGAAGTGAAAGTCAAGGACATTCTGGATTTAGCCTTGCAGTGACAGGCAAATTCAGTCCTGCATAGTCGAGTAAAACTGAAGTTGTGAAAGGTACATGCATAAAATAAGGTCCAGAATGATCCCACTGTAGTCTGGATGCCAGAATTTAATGGAAACTCATGTAAACAGTCAATTAGAAAGAGATCCAAATACTTTATGGTAGATTTCCTGGAGATAGACTGTTCTCTGTTTTATCAGGAAGTCTTGGTGCCATTCAGAGCAAAACTCACAAAACTGTGGAGACTGGGAACAAATTAATTTGATGCCAAATAGAGTTTAGCTTCATATTGCGGTTAATTCTGTTGCAGTCATTGCAGAATAATTCTCAAAATCTGATGCCCACTTTGACAGTAATCCCTCCAAATTCAAGTCAACCTAAAGATATAACTGAATAACCTGCCAGAACAGACTTACTGCATTGCTAATGGACATTAGCAAATACAGTGGGGGAGAAGGGGAAACAAACAAAACCTGCACCATGAAACCTCTTACACAGAATTTCCAAAAACAGTCTTCCATGCTCTTTACAGGAGGAAAAAGGTGAGGGGCTGGGGAAGTCATATCACAGAGAAAGGAGCAGAGGCACAGATTCTTAATATGACCTTCTTAAAGAGTCCCCAGCAGATCAGGTAAGAAATCAAAACTCAAGCCACTAGTTCTTTGCTTTGAAATACAATTTTGCAACATGCAATCATCTGCAGAAACACGCTACAGAACAACACACATTTGATTTATCTTCATACCACGGGAGTGAGGACAAATTGTACCTCTAATTCAACATAGTTAGGCTGCATCCCCATGTTAGCAGAGCTCAAGTCTGGCTAGCACACTAAACATCATGATGGGATGCGCACAATTTCAGTCAGAAAAGCCTTCTTATACCCAAGTTAGAGGATACAGCCATCCATGGTATCAGATAAAACTAATCTTTGGCACAGAACAATAGACCAAGAGTTGATCTTGCTCCCCAGAGCCCTCCCCTCCTCTTTTGAGGTAAAAATTCACCCTTTTCCCATTCCACCTTTTCCAGCTGCCAGACCCACCTCTGCTGCCAGGCTCGCAGCCACATGGACAATCTGGTTCCACCATCTTGTACGCTCAACCGGTGAGGGAGAGCATTCAGAGGTACTGACAGAGAAAGACAGGAGTTCACAGTGCCTTTTGATAACAAATAAGTAAGTAAGTACATTTTAAGAGCCCTACGGTACCTGCTCCTTATGTCTTCATTTTTTCAACTCACCAAAGGTGACAGTTACAGCTGTTGCTTTTTTTCTGTATTTCAGTTTTCTGCATTCCTCGAGATGTTTCTCTAAATACCTTTATCAAAATAAAATCCAACTAGAGCTTTCTCATCCTAACACCTTGTGGGTCTCAAATCAGAAGTGGGAACTGCTAAGGTTTACTGAGGACACCACAGCAGCCTGAGGGGGCACCAGCTGCCGCCTCGCTGCGGGCCGGCACAAGAGCTCCTGGGAGGCCGCGGAAGAGACAGATCTGTTTGAGACTGCAAACAAACAAACAAAAAGCAAACAAACAGCCCAAAAAGTCCATCTTTAGGGCTTCAAAAAGCCTGCTCCCGGCCGCCGCCGGGCAGGCGTCTCCCTCTAGCGTCCGAGCGCGCCCACGGGTCGGCAGCCCGCCACCATGTCGGCTCGGCTTTCTCTCTCTCCCACACTGCCCTCTGCAGCCGCTTTCCCAGCCATGCCCAGACAAACCTCAGCTCAAGCTGAGTAAAAACGAAATAAAATGAATAAAACGAAGAGTCTAGAGGGGTTTTATTAGTCAGGACTGACTGGTATAGCAGAGCCACGTTGGTCCCCAGGACACCAATGCCTCAAAGGCCACCTTGGCACAAACACAGAGTCTCTCACGCATATCTGGCAATCTCTCTATGTCTCATAAAAAGATGCCAAATCGCTGCTGCAGCAAGTCATACTAAAGACATGTAGAATGGTTTCTGCGGATATGCCAGAAGCATGACATGTTTCTGACCCATGCTGGTGGGCCACCAGGACGAAGGCCCAGTGGGCCAGGCCCTGAGGCACAGGCTGGGTGTCTGTATGCACCTGCCTGTGACAACTGTCTTTTGTTGAATAAATCCTTCAAAGAAATAGATTAGTATATTGTTGTAGCAAAGTGATGTATTTACTGCTGCAGAGCTCCAGATGCTCTATAAGCCACAATAATACAGTTAAGTGGAAAATGAGTCACTTAAATCCATAATGACTATCATAACATAGTGCTACTGACAACAAACCATGGCTCACAGTAGCACCACAATGATAATGCTGCAGGGCCGCTGGCCCCTCCACACATGGCAGCCCCAGCACTGCTGGAAGGAGCCCAGTGTGGGGTGGCACAGCCGGCTGGGGGGGGGGGCCAAGCTGCTCCTGCCTTCCCCAGGACACATGGGTGCAAGTCACCATCTCATCAACATGGCACTTTGCCTCATTGCTGGCTCACCTCACTGCTTAGCTTCATTGAAACCCTTTGGTGACTCCTAGGTGAGCAGAGCAGGGCACTGCCTTCAGGGGGTTGTCCTGCCCTGAAGCAGAGCCCACTTCTCCCCAGTCGGAGCAGGCAGGCCTGAGGGTCACCAGACACCCCCTGTGTGGGGGTACCCTCATCCACCCCGGTGGGGCACACAGAGCCCTCCATGCAGCGCTCACCACACAACAGGCATTTTCAGCACAGAATTAATTCTGTCTCTGTGCCAATTACTGTGTAAACCCTCAGCTGTTGTACCCAGAGGTGTGGGTCGTTTGGCAGCCACTGGTGTGCTGTGCCTCTGGACTTGCCCTTGGGTGCAAGATGCCTCAGCCATTGCTTTACTGTGGGACTCTGACACTGGCCGTGTCATGCCAATGGGGGCAGTCCCTTTTCCAGGCTCTTGGTGTGGTTTGGCCAGGGGGCAGCTGCGTGTGGGGCTGTGGGAATGGGAGCTGGAGGCTCCACCAGGCCTGCTTCAGCCCCTCGGTCCAGCTGAATGGCTGCAGGGGGCCTCACTTTGCTGTAGTCGCCTGCTCAAGGCATTCCGAGGAAAAGCCCCTCGAGGCAGGCAGATCCCTCAGGAGTCAGCAGGGCTTTGACAACATCAGCGGATTGTTAGCCTTCAGCTGACATGGCAAAGGTGAATAGGGCAGAACAGGACAAAAAAAAACTGCCAAGTTTTCTGCTGGTGTGAAGCAGACAGCTGTATGGATGTTAAATAAACCATTTTGGTTTATGTCCTTAGAAAACTTGACTTTAACTTTTTTCCTCATCTCCACATGAAGTGATTCACTGCTGACTGCAGTTAGCCCCTTCAAAAGGGAGGTAATGGGTAACACAGGTTGATGTCCTCATTAATGGCTGAGGCTTTGAGGATCTGATATGCTGACTCTCATCGTACCTACCATTTGCAACAGAGAGGCATCTTTTATTCCCATAACATAAGCAACGTGCTTTGTTGCTGGACTGTAGCACCATGCACTTTAAGCCTAACTCTACAAAATATGATTACCTTTATCTAGCTGAATGCTCTGGGTACAGACCACTTCTGGTCCCTCTTATTAAATGTGATAAAGCAAGGTCACTCTTTAGTCAACCTGATCATTACCTGCCACAGCACCATTGAGATTTCTGTCATTTATGCAGGGAACAAGAGAGCTCCTCACAGATCAGACACGTATAAAAATAATTTAAAGCCACATTCACCTTGCACAAAACAGCATAGCCATCCCGTCAGCCTACACATATTTCAGTCTCTCTTTAACTACCCTCTTGTGGTGTCTCAGAAGAACAACAGCCTTTTCTAACAGGTGAAAATAAATCCAGCTCTACTTGGCCAATCTACAATGAACACAGACAAAACTGTTCTTTTGGAGGACAAGTAGCCAGTGATCATTTTACGAGTTTTTTTTGTTTGTTTGTTTTTTGATTGTTTGTTTGATGAACTGAGCTCCAAATGCATCATGTTTTCCCCAGATACACTGAGGCTCTTCACACACAGGGACTGCTGAAAGTCCCAGGAAATTTATACTTCCATTTTTAATTATCTTCAAAAAATGTTAGTTCCCATGATTTCGTGCTAAGGCAGTAACTGCTTTGTCAACAGAAATCTGCCACTAAATCAACAGAAACTAGTTAATGTCTTTGAATATGCAAAGTAGGAGATGCATGTCATCACTGTGCAGTAATAATGTATATTTGACAGCTATATAATCAATTGATTAAGTTCTCCCTTAATTATTGTCTCAACTTTAAACAAAGATGATTGTATTGGGAGTGGATGGCTAGGTACTTAGGGCTAAATACCACTTTTTCAGTAGAGCAACACCTCATAAATCTAAGAAAAATGCTACCCTCTGAGCTTCAACACTGAGCAATAGAGGTGATCAAACACTCCACGCTCAGTGTTAAAATATGGTGTATCTGCCCTTAATAACCAGAATGACCACAGGCCATACACAGGTACTTGAATTATCCTATTAGCAAGTAAAAACATTATTTCATGGAGATAGTGTTAGCAAATCTAAAACACAAGGAGGTTGTTAACTTGGGTTAGGATGAAAGGTACTTTCTAAAGGCACAACAGTGATCCATAAATTCCTCATCTCTTACTGCCATTGACTCTGCAGTCTACCTGATTTAGGTTTTTTCTGGTTCTCTTGGTGACTGAGGCAGTAACCTAGTATCCCTGGGTGACTAATGGGATGACTCAGGCAGTAGGTGGCTGTTACCACACCAGTGACTCTGAGCTTTGTGTTCCCAGGTGCACTTTCCTCATTTATAAAACAGGCATAATGGTATAGTAAAGTATTGCCAGACCAGCAGCGGAAACATCAAATGCAGTGGTCACGTCCTACAGGAAAGGCCTCTGCAGAAACTGTCTAAGGGGACGTGTAGCATCGTAAGGTGCCAGGCATGATGCCATTTTCCACAGTTTGCTGTACAGAGATTCATGGAGAGTACACAAGCGAGGAGGGGGATACTCCTTGTGACGAGGCAATGTCTTTGTGCTACAATTACTGTAGTTGCAAGACACCTGCAGGAAAAGAAATACCTAGCCAAGTACACAACCGGCAGAAGGGACCACACTGGAAACCCTCTGCTGACTCCATCATGATGAGCCATGGGAGGAGTTGCCAGCTGGGAACTTCCACCTTGCTCCCAGCCACAAGCAGTCAAAGCCCCTCCAGATAGAGACAGGTTGCAGGGTGAACAGAGCCTGCCCTTTCCTGCAGCTTTGTTGCTTCTTGGCTAGCAAAAGCCTGGAGTCTTTTATAGTGGTTACCCAATAAACTAATTCACTGAAGCCCTCAGTTGTCACCCTGTTATAGCAGCCCTGAGAAATGCTCACTGGCCCCAGTCAGAGCACCAAGCACAGTGCAATCACGTCACAAAAATCAGACTCTCCCTAAGATCTTCACATAAAGAATGGCCAGGATTGGTACAGAATGAAAAATCTGCTTGGACTATAAAATCAGCAAGGGAGGAGGTAGTCCCACCACACATTTTCATGTACTTCTCTGAACCAGCTAAGTTAGAGACTAGTCTCTATCTGGAGTTAAGGAAGAGGCACCTTCAAAAGGCTTTTCAGACCTTTTAAGCTGGAATTCTGCTCCAAATCGCCTTCTGAAAAAATGGATGAGTATAACTCCAGAGATGGCAGTGGGAGTCTAAACAAGCAAGTCAGTTTATCCAGGTAAGACTTAACCAAGTCTCCATGGGACTAACAAAACCCTGCATTATTTGAGTCTCTGGTTTTTGTTTGAACCACAACTCTTTCTTCTTTCTTACCAGAAACAAAAGCAGTCAGACAAGCAGCTCCTCTGTAAATGGAATCTAACCAACCGTCTGTTACCTTGTTCCAGTAACCAAAGTGGCTTTCAGCAAAGGTCACCTGCATGTGTGAAGGAGGAGTTAGAGTTCAAATTATCAAGAATCACATTAAATATAAACTTAACAAGGTACAGTCATAGCAAATGAAAATACTTTTCCTCCCCAACCACCATTTGCCATCTTCCAGTCTAGTGAGGACTATAAATTCTGTTTTCATGAATGCACAGGCAAAGGTAAAAAAGAACAGAAATATACGTTGTGTCCATGGCTCTCATAAAAATTCATCTGCAGCATTTATCACTGCCTACAATAGATTTAGCTGTCATAATACATGACAAAAAAAAAAAAGTGGCAAAAAGGCAAGGTAAGGTGTAAATAAAAAACAAGGTTAGAACTAGGCATTTAATAAGGAAAGACAACAAAGACAATATAGAAGGTTAAAATGAAGGGACAAAGTGCAGCATAAAATGAAAATTTTATCAGGGAATAGATAATACAACTGCTTTCAAAGAATCCCTTTGTATACACTGATTCAGTTGGCATCCCAGCTGGTGATGGATGCTGTTAAATAGAAACACTAGTTGGAGTGGGGCAAGGTAGGATCTTTATAGCATAAAGCAAAGGACCCGGATGTTGCAAGCATAGTAACTCAGGTTTTTTTGTGCCCCCAAATGCCTCATGCTCTACAAAATAATACCATTCAGAGTCACTTCATTCTTATGGGTGGTATGTGGATTGTCTTTACACGTATTTAATTGCTTAAATGCTAGTGGTTTAAAAATACAAGTATTAAGACAAATGTCTTGAATGAAAAACCCTGCTAAAAAGATGAAATTGTCTACACCTGCAAGCTAAAGCCACCATATCAAGCTTTTGAAAAGCTATGAACACATCTGAAAAAAGTTTGAGAGCATTAAAATCTTGTTTCATCTCTTATTCATACCTTCCAGGCATATTCTTGTGAGCATCAGCACTCTTATAAGAAGACCTGATGTCCTGTTCTTTAAAGGCATATAGCCACTTAAATTGCATTGAATTCAGAGGGAGTGAAATGTCTCAGTGCTTTCTGGGACTCTGGGGCTGAGGTTTCATTATCTTGACTGGGAATTCAGTAATATCAGCAGGAGTATGCTCAGCACCTGGGAGAACAACGATCATAGTCTGTACAATCAGATACCACGTTTCTTCCCTGAAAGCCACTGACAAAGCTGCTAGGACTCCTATTACAATGCTGAGATAAACCTGGAAGATGATGCTCTCATTAGGCCCTTCTCATAGACTCCCTCACACTGTATCTGTGCAAGCTTTCTCCAATAGCTTTCATCCTTCTACAGCCATCTATGACTGGTTTCCTTCAGGAAGCTGGAAGCATTTTTAAAGATGTACATTTAGAAGACCAAGATACTGGTTGCTTGCAGAAAAAACAAAAAACAAAACAAAACAAACAAACAAAAAAAACAGAAAATGCTCTTTTCCTATATTATGTTACTACTGTACATTACTACCAAGAATACGTACAGTTCACACATAGGGCTATTCTTTTCTCTCGGTTACATGGTTGAAACTCAGAGAAATTTCACTTTCATCAGATTTACATGGTAACATAGAATACAGACAAATGCTACAACGGCAGAGAGAGAAACAAAACCAAACTTGAATATATGGCTGCATACATTTAATTGCTTACCAAAACAAGTGGTAATTATTGAGGGAGAAGAAAGTCTTCTTAATTCTTACTCTAGAAAGCAAGTTTTAGTGTCACAAGTTACCTCTGGCAAAAGTAACTTGGATAAAAATTTTGAAGAGTTTGCACTAAGTTTGTAACCAAAACCAAACAGAACAAAAAAAACCCAACGACCTCCAGGACATCATGCATCACAACATCATGAGCTTTTTTTTTTTTTTCCCAAAAAAAGGACACCATGAAAGCTGTACTATGTAGAACTAAAATTTTTGCAAAAAATTGTACATATTTTTTCCAATTGGTCACGGTAACCAAGAGCCATCTTCTTAGCTGGTAACTGGTAAAATGCATTTAGCTTGCATGGAAGTACACAAATTCACAAAAGAGCTTGCATACAGCCACATACATAAGTATGGGACTAACCTGAAAGACTAATTGGTCAGTAATTAAAAGCTAATGTCAGTAGGGTGTTATTATATTTTAAAGAATCTGGGCAAGCTAAGGATTTGGTCTCTTTTTTGTTCCTTTTTTCCTGATTATTATAATCATTTTTATAAGATAGCTTATAAAAGCTTGTCATTTCCTTTCCATTTTTAACAGCTATTTCTTCTGAACAAAAGCCCACTCTTGGGAAAAGGTATCATTTCTTCCCCATAGCAACGATGGGGTACTCCACACAAAGAAGCACCTAGCAGTTTAGTTCACATTTTTTTAATAACATGGCACAATTTACATTACACAAGTCTTCGCTGATGAGGAAACATGCTGAAGATTGAGAGCCGCTTCACTTTTCTTTTCACATAGGATCTAGAAAGGACTTTATTACATACAGGATAAACAGCAAAAAGGTTTGTATATAACAATCTCTTTACAATACTGAAAGCTACCACTACGGTTCCAGTGTACATATTCTTCAGGGTTGGGTTTTTTTTTTTTTGTATTTTTCCTTTTGTTCTTAAAAAAAATCAAAAAAAAAAAAGAACACTGCACAACATCTGGAGTTCACAAAATCTGAAGCTCACAACTAAACCTTCAGTTGACTACTAAAATAGATCTCTGATCATTAGAAACAACTGTAGTTAACTTTTTTCTTTCTTTTTTTTCTTTTTTTCTTTTTTTTTTTTTTTGCCAAAACAGGATAACAACTTCAGATAGCACTTTAATACACTAGAAGACCAATGGAACTAATTTTATTTCATACATATATTTTACAGTCCAGTAGACAAGATATTGAATTCTCTCTGATAAAGTCATATTCTCTCCAAATATTTAGACAAGAAACTTAACGCATTATAAAAAAGTGTGTTATGAAAAGACAGATTTCAGAAGATTGATGCATATTGTTAAAAAGGACCGTGTTCTTCAGGTTATATCCTCCATGATTAGGGAACAACAAGGTTGACCTGTTAACTATTCACAGACTTTATTACCAACTGAAATACAATAAGTTGCATTATGAAATCTGCATCGGAGTTCATTAATTAAACTACTGATCCACAGTGAAAACATATCCATCATTTAGAAAAGTATTGGCTTTCTTGTAGGATTTGTTTCAACATAGCTAAAAAATCGCTTAACAAAAAAAAAAAAGTGTGTGTACAGATTAAAATGACACACTGGCAATAAAAACAGACATGAATGGTTATAACCAGATGTTCTTCCAAAAATAAATTTGACATGTTAAGTGACGAAGGTTCTGGAAAATATCCAGCATTTGATTATTATTCTGTTTAACCCATATTAATGTGACTAAAAACCCATCAGTCATGACTACAGTATCAGTGATTATAGATTGCTAACCTGACGCATTCTAAGGAATACATGAGCTACAGTAACATCAGCATCTTGATGCAGGGGTTCAGACAGAAAACTACACTTCTAATGGGCTGTTTCTTCATCAAAACAAGCAAGAGAAATAGGTTTCTAGTATAGATGAGCTTGTTCAGGGAAAATATGACTTTAAGTATGTTGTGTGTTGAAAAGGCTCCTTTGAGTTATAAAGGCTTTTGTGAAAAGCCTTAAAATTCATTGCATAGTTGAAGGGGTTTAGCTGTCTATAACAATATATGTAACACAGCATAAGCAGACTGTGTTGATCAATATTAAGTTTGCAAATAGCACAGTTTAAGAAGTATTAATGTATTATGTTACTTAATTTTATCTATTTACATTTGTACAAAGTAAAGCTTTCATCTTACCCTTTTTGCATATATGAACCATTAACCCATGAAGCACTCTTTTTACATAAATATCTACAATTGTTTTCACTTGTTTTCTGAAAGAGCGTTGTACGGTTGTCATTGGTGGTGGCTTGTTTCTAGTCAAATCATTCAGAGTAATGTCTTGTTCTTCAGTTCAAATTTGAAAATTTTAAACTAGAAATAAAATAGAGTAGAAGACACAAGGAACATATGGACTTGGCTAAAAGATCTGGAAAATTTCAACATATAATATACAAAAAAAACATTTCAAAATCTTTGCACTCAGGTCTATACATATTGTACAGTGGGTTACATCCCCAGTCTGTATCAATGACTAGTAAGAAGGTTTTTATATTATGTTCATTTACAACATTCTGTCCCTCTTTCTCTGGTTTTCATTTAGTCTCACTCTGCTTATCGAGCTTCAATGTCCTTGAGGGTGTGAGAAGGAGGCCTCTCTCTCATCTCTGTCGACAGAGGAGTAGTCCTTCTGGGAGACCCAGGCCGAGGTCCCAGAGTAGAAATAAGAGGTGGAGGGGCACTGAGAGCTGCTGTTGGGGGAGTTTTATTGAGGATGCCATTTTGGTGTCCCGTCGGGGGACTGACTCTGGGGTAGTGCATGCTAGGAAGTCCTGGTGTGATTAGGCTTGGGTGAGGCAGGTGCCCATCCAAGGTGGCAGGGTGAACTGAGTGCAGGCGTGCATGTTCATAGTCCTCTCTGAGCATGTGCAACCGCTCCCTGTCATCCAAGTGGTTGCCCCTCTCATGCTCACGTCGCGGGTCAACAGAAAGAGGGTGGTGGTGATGGTGGTGGTGATTGTAGTCGTGAGGTTCCCGATCCCTGAATGACCTGTCGGCTTCATATAATCTTGGTGTAGAAAGACGATGAAGGGGGTCATTTCTTAGCAAAAAGTCTCTGCCCAGGGGGTCTCTCCGATGAATATCTAGATCTCTGTAAGGATCTCTTAAGGGATCTCTCATTGGATCCCAGTGGAAAGAAGGATAGGGGAAACGTTCTCCACCAGGAATCGGGCTAATTCCCATAAAAGGGGTCATCATGCGAGTCCTATCCAGGCCACTGATGCTGTTCATGTGATGTATACCAGTTACACCTACAGTCATGGGCATAGACACTAAAGGACTTGGATGGACATTAGATGTAGATATAGGCGGGGGCTGATCAGATGACCTGTGAGTCTGAGGTCCCTCAGGTTGAACATCATGGTCTTCCTTTCGCTCCTCCTTCACCTTGACTTCATTGCTTTTCTTCGGATTATCATATGCCGGCTCATTCTTCCTCTCAGTCTCACGGTTTGAAGTACTATTAGGCCTGGTGCTCTCCACAACAGGGGGCCTAGCATAGGGTGAAGGAACCCTGGACATTTGCTTTGATTCTTCCACCACTCGGCTTTCATGGCTCAGGCCTTCTTTCTCTGAAATATAGTTGTCCTTCACCTTGTGCTCTTCGACATTAATTTCCTTCCGAGATTCGGAGTGATCCCTCTCTCGCTCTTTGGGTTTCTCTTTTTCTCGAACCTCGGGATTCAGATGGCTCCTGATCTGCTCATTTGAGCTGCGATTATGTCCGAGGGAGTTCACTGGATGGATAGGTGCTGGCGAAGGATGGCTGGAGTGTCTTTTCTCAATGCTCTCCCTAGAAAGAAAGAGAAGCATAAAAATTAAAGCATGAGAAACTCTCAAAACAAATCCTCGAGGGTGTCTGCCTGTATACTTATTGCTTTGCAGAAAGCTAGTAACATGCACCATTTAATGCACTGTTCCTATTGCACACCCAAAACAGCAGAAGAGCAACCCATCTCTAAACTAGGTCTGTTCTATTATCTTAATGCAGGAGAAGAAGATCCCCAAAGAAGCTGCTTTGTGAATGATCTGACTGAAATTTCAAACACTGAAGTCCACAAAAGGATCCCAGGGAATCTAGCTCTAATGTACATACTCCTAGGATGATGGCCTTAGCCGTTTGCAAAGAAGAGAGAGAAAAAATAGAAACATACCAATTTCACACAAAAAAGGTGAGGCAATTAAATCCAAATTACATGGGAAGTAGGATTTTACCTGCTACTTCTATTAAGAATACATTTGGGAAAGTAGACGACATTTTGTTCAACGGACTTTTTGAAAAACTTCCACACTTATTTACTTTAATAGTTTCTTATCTACATTGTCTTCATCCTTCTAGATTTTCAATTTACTTCTCACAATTCAATTTCCTTCTTAAAACTGAAAACAAAAGCCTCTCAGTGCACCAGCACTGGTGGAGACCACCTCTGAACAGACAGGCACTTCTTTAAGTGTGAAGTAAGCCTCAGTGTGGGTGTTTTAATAGAGGTTGCTAGCCGTCATGCATAGATTGTGTGTTGACTTCCTCAGGCAGGGATGAATCTACCCTATATGCCCATCATTCATGCTAGCTCACAAAGTAACACCTTTGTGGAGTCTGTTGCTCTTCAGATTCCCAACCCTTTCCCATTTCTGGGATAGAGTGAGCAGAGCAGAGACTGTGACAATGTATCTTGCTGCCAATGCCAAGAAGTCTCAAAATATTGCAAATTCTTTCCATCTTTCAAATTTATGTTGCACAAAGGATTAGAGAATAACCGTCTGGCAGTGGACTGAAAAATATATATATATGAATGCATTCTGTACCAACTATTTTCTGGAAGTAGTGTTGACTAACACAAAGTGGAATAGCAGTCCTATTTAAAATGAATCGAATTTGTAAGGTGAATATAATTCCTCAGTTCCAACGCTTTTCACCTCACATTAATTGCAACTGAGCTCAGCATTGCAGTTTTCTCTACAAAGACAGCCTCAGTGTTGGACACGTGCTGTTTTCTAGATGTGGGAATTCTGTTCCATGCAGGGTGATGGACAACATGCCATTAAAGGCAAAATGAGGGGTAAGCGGCAGGGTTCTCTACTGTCCCTACACAGCTCCAGTTTACATACTTCTCTGGGTGCTGCAGTTTCTGCTTAGCAATGTGTCATCCAAACATGCTTTGATGAGGACAGTAGGTTGAAACTCACTCTGGACAAGATGAGCAATACTGGATGGCTGAAGGGCAACTCGGAGGGTGACTATGAAGTGGACAACTTGCTCCTTCACCTACACAGTTTCTGCTACTTTCTCTTTTGCTAATGAGCTGAACTGTGTAAGTTTTCTACCTCTAAGCTGTAGGTACTTTTGGGTGGTGAAACTGCAGCAACTGCTGAAAAAGTATTTTGAAAAAGAAAATTCTCATTATTATAACCTCACCAGAAGCATCTTCTGCTGTATCTAGACGGAATTGTTGAAACTGTCATTTTATGGGCCATGTCTCAGACAATCAGAGAATCCAAAATGCAACTGTTATAAAACATTTGTAAATTGGAGCAATTAATACCCAAACTGTCTCATCTGCACTGACTACCAATTAACTCCTGGATATCAGGTTCTGTTTTGATTGACTCTGCCCTAAACAGTCTGAAAATTGTGTCCTGGCTCTAATTTCCCTCCTCTAGCTCTCCACCAAAAGCTAAGGCATTTCTTTTAACAGTTTCTAGATTTGGACAGACCGAGACCAAGACAATGCACTCCAGTGAGTGCAATGCTTCAACATAAAGATCCTTTTCCTCTGCTGTGAAAGCACTGGAGCACTGGCTTGTGGACTCTGCAATACCTAGTTTGTTATTTATTTTGCTCATGAGACCAGTTCAGAGGGCACCCTTAATTGTTTTATTTCACTAGGGGAACTCATTGAGTCCTTTCACTGATATTTAATCAATTTTCTGCGTAATTTATGTATTTTAAATTGTGCATAAAATTTAAAGAAAATAATGGGTATTTTCTGTAACTAAAGAAAAATATATGTGCAACCAAAATAACATCTTCCATTGCCAATTTCATCCTATTCAGTTACAGTGATGGCATTATCTCAAGAGGCTATTGATTATACAGTTCACTTAAGTGAACAGCAGTCCAGTGGTCAGGGAGGGAATGGTTTTTTATCCTCAGATCTATCAAGGGCTCCTTAGGCTAATAATACAGGAACAGCTCTAACCCTCAGTCTCTCTGAAATAAGAAACTTGAGATGTTTTCAAATGAGTTTATTACTAAATAAGGTATGTTTTGAGGCTGTATGCTACACTGAAAGATAATGCACAAGACATTATGCCAATTACTTTGCTTCATTTATGTTGATAAAGAGATCAATAGATTCTTGTATTCTCCGTAATGCTCCAGGATTACATACACATCAATGTCTTTATTAGTGTGGAATTGCTCAGTGACATCTTCTAAATTAAATACTACTGAGAAAGAACAAATCCTGTTTTGCACAATAGCTGTTTCCACTGATTTTTTTCTAATGTTGGACTGGAGTAATGTCCTTAAAACAAACAAATGTATTTGCAAGTGGTGTTCCAGAAGAAAGCAGGGACTGTAACAGGACATAGCAGTGTAACTCCCCAGCCAGCTCTACACCTGGGAAATGTTCACAGACTGTAGTTTCATATTATCTAAACTCTCTTGAGGGATCTACCATATCTCATCTACCACTCTAGCTGGGAAGGGGCTGCAATGCAATGGCTGTACAGCTTATCCAATAAGAGCAATCAGTGATTCACTGTAATCCACCCTAACACCATTTTTAAATGGGGATAAGTAAAGCTAAGAGGTGCCTTTGAGGTACCTTTAATTGTCACTTATTACAGAAGAAATCTAGATGGTCGCATTTGTCTAGATGGAATGTTTGGGGGCAGATAAAGCTCAGACCCTTGATGATAGGACAATTTTGAGATGAAATCATACCAGAACTCTGGGCATGATTCCCAGTTCTTTCTGTTTTTTCAAATTAGCCAAAAATAGATAACAGAGATTGGGACCTCAACTAGAAGGCAAGTCTATATCCTCACCCCGCTGGGTGCCACTGAAGATAAAAGGATAGCTATGAGAGGCTCACAAACTACTCCAGACATTATCTACATAGGGAGAAGGTCTCCAGGAAGGAATTCTCAGCATCTTCTCATACAGGCAACAGTGTGAGCATGCTGCAAAGTAGAACTTTTCAAAACCACGTGGATGGATGCATAGCAATACTAGATCAGCAAAACCGTTATTGTACTAAACTGGTAGCCATAATTGTGCAGAAATATGAAGTATGAATGATGCTTACTTTTAGGCTCTCAAGTTATTGAAAATAAATATGTTCTGAGCTATGATATGGAGTTCAGGCAATGCCAAAGCAGCTTACAAGGAATGTATTTCTGAAAGGGATTTTCTTCAGCAGGAACACTTCATAACAAAACAACAGAACAGTAACTGAAATAATCACATAGTTCTAAAGACTACCCATGTCATCAGTAACTAAAATGTTTTGCCATTCAAGCCAGTAAAGTTACTCACATGCTTAAGCATTTCGCAGGACAGAATCCCCAATTTCTAACAGCAATTTATTTTGAAGCATTAACACCACACATGAAAATAATGAAGCTATGCTACCAAACAGAAAATATTCCAAATGGAAAATGTAGGTGAAAAGATCTGTAGTTTGACTTGCTCTTCACATTTTACAATAACACAGAAAAGCTCTTAAATGTATTTTTAGAATATCTAATGTGTTAGCATAACTTCTTTTAGAAAAGGCTACTAATGCGTATATTTGGGTTAGTGACAGAGAAGTCAGAAAAGTACATCTCCTAAATATTCTTTTATGTTAAAAAATTAGAAACATAGCCATTATGTAGTAAAGTAATGTGCAAACTTAACAGGAAAGCCATTAAGCCACAACTGAAAAAGCTGAAATCAGCCTCTCTACATTTTTCAAGGAAGGCATGACACTTGCTGAATGGCAAATTCTTATAATTTGGTACTTAAATGTTAAGAGGAATTGTTACTGAGTTAACTGTATAATGGGAACAGTCCTGACAAAAAAAAAAAAAAGACCGGGTTTTACTTTTCATTAACCCTTCCCAGCCTGGACATGTTAGAGTGCAAGTCCATGTAAAACACTGAACAAAAAACGTGCTTGAAGGTATGCAACAGCAGTGCATGTATGTGTGTTTTCTTCAGGGGAATTAAGGTTGATTTAATGAACTGCATGCACTGAAAGTTACTGTCGTATTGGAAATGACATACCATTATATTTTACAGAGTTTTAGTTTTAAAACTTTTATCAGTAGTTTCTCTCCTCAGGCCATTTTTGGGGAGGGAGGCGGGGTTATTTGTTTTGCAGATAGGGTCAGATTTACAAAGTTATTTAAGTATTCACTAGTGCAGATATGTGTCTGACAGACTTTATAATCCTTTTTTCATCCTGTCAGGCACCTATCTACACATCAAGTCTTCAGAAGACCTAAGAGAAAGTCACCCACAAGGCTGTGTGGTCTGATTCTATTCCCACTTGACACTGCCTGAACTCTGCTCCAGCCAAGCTCCTTCTGAGGAACTGTGGTGCAAGTGAGAAGAGAAACAGATGCAGCAGGAAGCACCTGCTGTGCGAGTACTGCCAGCCTCACGTCATAGGCGCCGATGGTGTCCGCTCTCCAGGTGTCCCTCTACTGAAGCTCTGGTTTAACAATGTGCCAGGCTGGGAAGGGTTAAAAGCAGAACGGAGCCCCAAGCTTTGAACTAGACAATTCTTGGAAGTGTTCTTTCGTACCTTTCTTTGTCATCTTTACTAACAGATGAGTCTCGTTTATCTACATCTCTATCTCTGTCATGAGCTGCAGCAGATGAACTGCGCTCCAGCTCTCCTGGCTTCAGCCAGGGCGGAGGGGTCGGGAACGAAGGAGGAGTTCGGTGCAGTCGGTTCCAGGGCTCGTGAGGGTTGCTAAAGCTCTGCATACTGGGGCCATCCTTGTGGCCGAACATTGAGTTGGGTGCTGAAATGGTGAAGTGGAAAACAAAAAGGTTTAAGAAAAAGGTATGCTCTAGTGAAGGTACTTACCAAAAAAACTTTTACAGCACTCAGAGTTAAAATGAATACATATTATTGGGAGCTGGAAAAGGAAAGGAAATTAACAGAGATTCATTAGAGGGTCTCATTCCTAAAAATGGGCAGGCATCTGACAGCTGTTTTAATTGGAAAGGGAAATGCTGTGGATAAAATTGACAAGGGATGAAATAGATAAAAGTGACAATGATCCTTAGTCCAAATATTTTGGAGACACCAGAAAATGACCATTATACTGACTATAAACAATGGAACTTGTTGCATTTAATCCTGAACCAAAGTAAAATAATATGTGACCGAAATCATGCCAGATTTGAAGTATGGAGAAAGGTAGTGACTTTTGAAAGGATGATCTTTTGAGACTGGCCAAATCTAGAGAAATGTTGATGACCCTGGACAAATAAATGCAGGTTAGTGATCTTTTCCAGGCACATGTCCTGGATGACCGGTGAGAAAGGAAAAAAAAAATGTTCTCATCCACAGCTAGGGATTACAAATAACCAGTGCACATTAACTGTTTTTGACCATGCAACAAAACCATGAGGAATCTCACAAACTCCTTAGACTCATAAGTTCTGTATTCATTTATTTTTTGACTAATCAATGTAATGGTGACATTTGGCATTATGTTGAACCCAAACTATGAGGCAACTAATAGAAAATCATTTACTGATGACTAAAACAATGCTGTTATTTAAAAGAAAAAGGGTGCTTTTCATATTCCCATCCCTTACTGATGTGTGATCTAAGCAACCGATAAAATGACAATGAATAGTCACCATCACTCAATATCCTGAATTACACAGCAAACAAGAATTCGTAAACAAAGAGGTACTCACTAACTGTCGGGTTCCCGAGTCCCCCGAAGGCATTACTACCCACTGCAGTGAGACCACTGAAGGAAGCTGGTCGATTGAAAGGCTCTGCAAACCAATGAAAACAGCTGACACTCACTGGCATGTTGGTAATTGTGATAAAACATTAGTGTCTTATCCAGATGAACAACATCCTCCCACAACACACCGGTGATTGTGAGGGGGTGGGAAATACAAAAACTTTTTTTTTTCCCCAATGACCGTATGCATGGCATCAACTTAGTAGAAAAACTTCCACTTTGAAGAAAACCAAGATGTTACAATATATGCAGTATTGAGGCCTGTAATTCAGCAAAAGTAGATACTTCACTTAAAATCTGCAAGCACCTTTTTTTATTTCCTTTTATTCCCTTCCAGTTCAGTTTCAGGATCTTTCTCAGGAAATGTCCCTGGCTAGCAAGACTATTATTAAGTCTGGCAATTGTGCTTGCAAAACACCTTCAGGCCATGCCTCAGTCATGTCTCCTAAACCACAGCCAGGATAAAAATAAAATGTCCTGTTATACTGATATGTCATGCTGACCTGAACATTTTGCAATGCTCTTGATATTTATTCCTAATACTATATGAAAAACTAGAATGGACTATGAGAAATATTGGAATCTGTTTGTTTTTTCATACTTACTGTAAACAGGGTATAGGTATGTTGTATGAAGCAAATTCTCTTCTCAAAGTCTAATGACTTTGATGAAACTACATCTGATAAATACCAACACTGAGAAGAAGAAGGCCATGCCTAGCATTTTCTATAGACAGCTAAGTACAGAACGATAAACCTACATCATGAGTCTGCTGTATCTGTTTAGTGACCCTCCCAAATCTTTCCCTTTGCAAAATGGAATATCAAATTAGAGTCTTGACTTCTGATGTTCCCATAGGCAGCAGATTGCCTTATTACATCCATAAGTTAGAAGGGAACTAGCAACATTTGGTGACTTTTCTTAAGTGGTACTTTTTCTTAAATGTGTATTTGCTATTTTTCACTGACATACACATTTGAGCCCAGATCATAAGATTTTAAGGATCTCCTTCCCAGTCACTTAAATGGAAAAGCAGGTATCTCAGTAGGAGTTAGGAACAGAAACACCTCTCTGAGCCTGAGCCCTAATTTTCAAGTATTTTTTGACTGCTTATAAATATGATTACACTGAACCTAACCAGCCCCGTTACTCCTCTAACATCCAGGCACTTTGTTTTCTGAAGTATTTCAAAACATGCTATCAGTGATACTGTTACATGTATTTAGAACTGCTACTTGGGTTACAGAAGATTAATGGATAAAACGTGCCATTTGTAAAGGTTAAGTAGGCAGGACACTCAGAGAGTCTCCACATGGGCAACCTTTAATGGACTAAAACAAAAGATGTGAAGTAAGAACAATGTAGCATTACTTTGCAGTGGCAGACGTGCAAAAGCAGAGCACAAAAGCTGACGCAGCTTGCTATGTATTCAGAGCCATGACTCCAAGCTTGTGTCAAAGGGTTCATCATGTTGATCCAGTTGTAAATGGATCTATACAGACAACACTTAGGTTGAGGAGCTGAAGAACATGCATTATGCTTATTTCTTTTGGTGCTCCTGGCATGCTTAACTGTATTATCTCTGTGGACCAATGAGGCTCAGGAGGATCTTTTGGCCTTATTTTGAGTCTGGCTGGTAAAAGATGATGGCTGTTCAGACTGTACTCCATGCACTTCTACAATAGCCTTTTGGGGAATGATTGGACAACTGAACTAGCTGTCAATTCAGTGGTATTCACACTGTAACAGGCCACAGCAGATCGCCAAAGGTAGCAGGACAGAAAATGCCTGCATGTTACTTCTGAGTTGTAGTCACAGTCTGGTATTCACAGAGAGAATTGGGAACGACTTATGGCAGTTACTGCACTTACCTAAGTGAGCAGCTGGGTTGAGAAAGTTGCTGTGGTGAGGTGGAGGGCCAAAAGGGGTGCCAGCTGGGTGAGCCCCACCTGCCAAAACAAAGCAATGGGGTCAACTCCTAGCAAAAGCTCAGAAGGGCACTCCCTGTCCTCTACACTTGACTATAATTTCTTAAACAACAGCTCACGTGAGCAGAGATTACTTAGGTCATGATCCCACGCAAATTGCAGCTGCTCTTCTAAACAGAAGTTACCAGTTAAAGGGGATTGGAGGGGAAAATGTATCAGTATGGAGAAAGAGTACATGTAAAATACAGCATATTTCCAACCTGTCATCTCCATGATACATCAGATATCACTGTGTGCAATGTTCCTCCATTTACAACCTGTATAACATTTCAGCATGTTTGTGGTTTTTTTTTTTTTTTTTTTAAAGCATATGGACTAATTTTAAAATACTTATCAAATAGACTAATAGCCCCTGGCATGTCTTGCAGAGAGTTCATAAGCCAAAGCATATGGGAAATTTCCTTTCAGCATGGCAAGGATTAGCATGTTAATGAGCATGCCAAAAGAAAGATTTCGCTTCTCAGTACTCACTGGCTGTGGAGAAGAGAGTCGAGGGCCGAGCCAGGTCATGGGGGTGGTGGATGGCTCCAAAAAGGCTGGGGCCTGGTGGCCTGCTCAGAAATTCAGGTTTCAGGCCAAAGTCCAGCTTGTGTGGATCTGACTGCATCTGTTTCTGAAATGTAAAAACAGGATTTATAAGAGACTGTCCTAAAAGATAACAATAAAAGGCACTTTCAAAATGCTGTGGGTATAGCAATTCATTCATAACAACTGATGTTTAACAAGAATATTATTTTTTGTGGCCCTAGGCATAGATGCAGAGCTAATCTCCTGTAAGGGAGATCTAAGGCAGGCAAAAAAACTCAGGTTTCCAACAGATATTTCCCCCAAGGTTCAACAGTGCCTTCACAAACACTCACATCCATCCCTCTGGAGCAAAGCATTTCAGTGCAGATTTGACTTAAAGAACAAACACAAAAATCTCAGGACAGCCCTTAAACACATGCTTGGCTGTAAGAACAGGTCTGTCTTAAACTAATAATAAAAGCAAGGCTGAAGAGAGGTGTTAGTTTGGATCTGATACTGGGTGGGTAGGCATGTTAAAAACAGGGTGAAAGCTCCAAGCGTAAGAGGCAGAGCTGCCAGCTGACCCTCTTCTGCCTGCAAGAATCACTCGCTCGACAGTTAAGGCAGCGACAAGTCAACGGACACCAGAACCATTACATTTCAATGCAAAGCTGCAATCAGGAAACACTTGATGCTGTGCATCTTTCAGTGCCTCTCAGACTGCAACTGAGCAAGATGGGTACTAAAATAAGTCACCTTACAGACAGAGTATTAGTGTCTGAAGAACTTACGTCCCATTTTGATAGCTTGCACTCCAAATTCGAAGCACTGTATGTCACTGTATTTATTTATATGGTATTACAATGAGCAGACTTTCCCTTTTAAGGTGTATTTGCTTAGGTATCTGTATTGTAAATGATAAGTGGATGAAAGATGGGCTCTTCTTTGTGCCATAGACTCATTTTAGTGGTCCCTACTTCAATAGTTTTATAGAATGCAGACGAAAACCAAATTCCCAATTACCTGTGCTGCCAGAACTCCCTAAACACAGATTGCTGATTAATTGTGCAGGTCAGCTGAAAGGATTTACAAATGTGTAACACTGAACCAGTAGATCTTAACAGTAATTCTGGAGCATGTTCTGCTTAATAAATCAATATTTAATACTGTGCCAGCTCAGAGTACAGACTGTTACAATGATATAAATATGCATATTAAAAAGTTATGACCAAGTTAATGTGCATGCCTAGTAGCTGTTTTTCAAGTGCTAATAACATGTCTATGTAGCTATGAGCACAAAAAAAGGAAGAAAAAAAGATGCTTTATCAATGTTTTGAGATAATGGCCTGCAAAAATATTGAAGTGCAAAAGATGGCCCAGTTAAGGTCATGACTTTTAAGGAAGCAACACTGTAGTACTTTAATAATTAAGAAAGTTCACAAGATACAAATGCCTCAACTGAAGGCCGTGTGCCAGATTTTTTAGGCTGTGAGCTCTTCTTATTCTTCTTCTTAACAACCAAGTTATAAACCTCTGACAGGCATTACTCAGAATAGCAAAAGCTGGCTGAAACCTTAATTGCAGCCATATGAACAGTACTGTTCTAATAATGAAAAAATCCCCTGTCTGAAGAGGAACGGAAATATCATGGCTGTGCTAAAGGGCTTTTAAATGTGACGATTTACCTTAAAATAGTACCAAAGAAAATTGATCAGAATCATTTCACACCCAGCTGCTGTTCAAGAGAGCACCCCTCTTGCTGATAATCCTTATGAACTAATTTCAAGTCCAGCAAATGCCAAACACCTTCACTCAGGGCCCACTAAATGCAACGCAAATGCCTGCAATAATTTCATGTCATGTTAGACCAGGCCGTAAGCCCTTGCCTAAAAGAGAGAGGGCCAATTATGGAGCATAAATTCTCTCTGGAATCCAGGCCAGAACAGTAACAGGCTGGTCAGCCTGAGAACTGCTTTGTGCTCAGAGATGGTAGTCAGCCCTGGCTGTGTCTGAGGAATTCCATGGGTGTGCAGACAGGTTACCCAGGTCTGAACGGTGTCTTGGTGCAGAGGTATAGGCAGGCAAACAGCATCTACAGCTGCATACATTTTTTCCTGGGGTCACAAAGGTTGTGTTTTAAAGTTTCCTGTCTTGCCTGCTTCTCCAGTGCCTGGTGCTGCCCTCTGCAAGCAATTACTAGCAGGCTGGGTAGTTAGCAATTCTTCCATACTTTGCAGGCAGTCTGGTGGCACTGCATGCAAACTTGAAGTTTCTGAGTAAATGTATTTTATTCCCTGCTCTACAGACAAGCAGCTGCTTCAGCTTGTGCAGAAGAAAAGAAACCTTCACAACCTCTGGATAGGAGAAATCATCTTGTGTGACCCCTCAGACAGAGATTTCACGCTTCCTGGTGGCATGCAGAGGGGAGGACTTTGCTCCTGTGTGGGAGGCTGATGGCCCACGTGGACATAAACCACCTCGCCTTAATTACGGCAGACCTTACCTCATTTTTTGACTGAACCGAGATAGTGAAATACATTTCCCAATTATTTTTGAAATTATCATCATCCACAGCCTCAAAAAGTCAAGTAACTTCCTTTCCTGAACTTCTGGGCATTATTACTATTTTTAAACATCCCAGCTAGAAAAGTAATAGGTAAAAGAAATGGCTGTATGAAAATGGCATTTACCGTGAGTTATAAATACACCAGTATGACCTCTCTCTGAATATCAAATCAAGGAAGATTCAAAGGACACAGATAACATGGGAATAATAATTTCATTTTGAGAAAATACCTTTTCAATAAAATAAAAAAAGGGACATATAACTCTCTAGGTCTATAATCTTGTCTTTTTTGATAATGGGAAGATGAATGAAGATCACTAGCAGGGGAAACATAAGGAAGCAGAGAAGAGAGATACGTCTACTGCAGCAAATTAACCTGTCAACCTTGTTTAAAAGGGTTATTTTTAAACTCTATTAGCTGCAGTTTTTAGTAGCTGTTCAACATCTTCATACTCTTATAGCACTATCTTATACATTTCAGTTGCATACACAGACTGCAAAGTGGTACGGACTTCTAGTTAATTTTACTTTCTAACACAACCCATTTACACCTGAAGTAGGACACCAAACAGTCAAGAACGCCAACCTTTCCTCCCTTTTATACAGTGAAAAACTTGAGGAGCAACACAGAATTTTTCAGTGACAAGTACAGTGCAAATGTTGTAACAGGAAAGGAACCTTCTTCACAAAGCCCATATGCAATGAAAATAGAGTTAAGGAAAGAAGGGAAATACCCTAACTATGAAATGAATAAACTATTTTTTTTAATGTGACCTCTCTTTCAGGCCTAAATTGGCCATAGCCCTTACACTCAAGTCTCAAAGCATGTACAACAAAGAAATTATTTCCACCCTTGTACCTTCAGTGCCATGAGACAGTGTCTCTGGATAACATCATCTGAGCAGCTGTGGCTGCCTGATCAGTCCAGACATGTCCTGGTGCCAGCCTCCAGCTGTAAAGTGGGTTGTGAAAAAAGACTGATGGGAGCCTGTGCAGCCACGCTGGATATAACATAGCAGGGACAGGAGAAATCTTCCCGTGCCCCATTATGTCTGTGAACATTAATAAGAGGAATGGGACACATGTGCCTAGCTTCTCCAGACTTAGAATAATTTAATCTCAATATGTTCGTGTCCTCAGCCATAAATAAAAGAAATGCTGTAGCTCACAGGCACACCCATTTAGCTCTCTCTAGCTATAAACTGTTTGCTATTGCTTGAGATCTGGTGTCCTTGCTCTGTAGCATCTCAGACATCCCTTTGAGACTCCATGTTTAGGTTTTAAATTCAAATATGCCATCCCTGTGAAACAGAAAGTTATGCTATAATGCTACTTACGGCTACTTTAACAAGCCATTAGCCATGGCACAGAACTACTAACAGCACAAGACAAACTCTTCCTCTCACAAGTTTGCACAGTGCAATTTATCTGAAATGCAGGTGTGCCCAAAAGACTGACCTTGACTTTCTGTTGATGATGGTATATCTGCCAGGCAATGTGAACATGCATAGCGCACCACTTTCCGGGTTTCTGGAAAAAGAAAAAAAAAAGGGAATACAAAGTGAATTAGTAATTTTCAAATACCTGTGATGCTTTATCCTAGGAATGTTGCTGGTCACCCTCCTCTCCAGATAAACCCATGCTTGTTTTCATACACTCTTGCAATCTTCTGATGCCACTGGCTGAGAATGCAGCTTTCATTGCTGAAACTGATGAAACTACCTGCCTGTTAGCAGCTACTCTGCATAGCTGGATTGCTTCAAAACTGTACATTGAGTTCAATTCCAAAAGCGCTGCTATTCTAAGACTAGTCTTTCCACTAAAAACAAAACAAAACAAAACAAAAATAACAACCACATAAAAATACCAGTCTGGTTTTCAAAACGAATTTGACTCCCTCATATAATTCCTGGTCTATACCTCCAAAATTTTGGCTCACCAGTATACTCAAAAAATTGGAGGTCAGTCAATTCAATCTGTCTGGGAAGGCAAAATGGCTTAAGCTGGCTCTTGCCATGCCTCTGTCACCATGCTTTTAAATCATGGCACTGAGAGAGAAACAAGAGAGAGTTATTTCGCTTTTTTATTGATTTTGCAGTCCATTTCAAGAACATCTGGAAATGATGTCTGAAAAGTACTCATTCACGATACGCTTTCTACAATCTTGTTATTTAGGGGTCTACAGTTAACTACATGAATAATGATTCCTGCATAGATTTAAAAATAATGACATGAATGAAAGAAGCTTCCTAAGCTACTGGTAACTTAAACATACAAACTATGGCACAGGGTCCTGCCTTCTTTTTCTAGATGTAGATCAACCAACAATTAAAAATGGAAAAAAAAAAAAGAATCCTCTCTCTCACACACACAAGCCTTTTGCTTATTCATAGCTGCCGATTGTGCTAGTGATTTAATGGTCTGTACGATCAAAATCTAGATCTCCTTGAACATGTTGAAAAATCATCTAAAAAACCTTTTGGATCACTTTAAGACTGGATCTTTTGATCCTTATTTCTAAAATATTTTGCTTTTGAACTGGATTGTGTGTCTATGCTAGACAGTAAGATACTTGGGTAGGAAGTTTCATACTGAATAAAACTGAAAACACACAGTAAATAATAAAAAGCAAAATCCTTCAGTCTGCAATACAGTGACATGGAATCACTGCCAGGGCAGTCTGTAGGACTGGCTCAGGAAGCGTTGTGGCCAGAGCAATAGGAGGATTATCAATATTTAACCTCTAGTATTCATGTTACAGGGCTGTGTGAGAACGGGCAACTTCCACCTTCAAAACTGGACATCTTCCTCGAGTGACCACAAGATGCACGCAAAGGACTGACCACACTGCTCAACAAACACGGTGCAAAATACCCAAGATGAAACATGGCGTTGCTTTATAATTAGTCTGCTGCTGTAACCCATTGGGGACCAAAATGAGCTCGACAAACTGTATCACAAGAAGGTTTCTTACCCTCAACATGGGCCTGAACGGATCTGTCAACTGTGAAGAAGAAATGACAGCTTGGTTACATGCCTGTCACTCAAACAATTGCTCTAATTAACAAATTTGTATTGCTTCATTAAGAGACGAAATTAAAATGTTATAATTTTACTTTCAAATGAAGCCCTTTCAGATAATAATTAGTCCTCAGCCTCCGTATTCGAGCCGGTCTCCCTCCCCCCATGGCTGTTGTACCTAAGTGTTGACAATCAACTAAACAAGCCTCACACAGAGTGCTCTGTCCTCTGGCATCAGCATTAATTTGTTGATTTAATGCTACCAAAATGGCTGGTTAACTACACCGAAGAAAAACAGCTATGTCCTTTGGGCAAACTTCTGTTCCAATCTTTCAAAGCTGCTCGGCTCATGAGAAGATTGGAAGAGGACAGGGCTGCTTTATCATGGGGCTGGTCCCATGAACGGGCTGGAGTGCCCCTGCAAACCATTGCCGGTGTCTGTTCAGCAGCTGTGGCATTGGGTACTTGCACATTTAGATACCCACTACTGACTGATTGCTTGCCTGATGTTTTCTGTCACAAATTGGCTTTAAGTATTTTTCACATCAGAGCAGATGTACTTTGTAGAGCAGTTGTATGAAAAGGAATTTTCTCATTTCTATTTCTTGTATGGCCTGTTTTTTTTCGGGGGGGTAGGTGATTTTTTTGTTCTCTTCTTTTGTTCACAATTCACCAATTAATAATGGAAAATAAATTCAATTTCTTGGGTATTTATGTTTCTTTTTTTTTCTTTCTCAAATGCAATGCTAAAAAGCAAAGGAGATTTACAGGTGTAAGAGGTTTTTGCAGACTCGGTGATGGCACATGACATCATCTTGAAACAATCAAAAATACACTACAAGCTGAAAGGCAGCATAAGTTAAATGACTTAATGATGGGAGGCTCTAGTTATCTTTTTGATTAGATGGAATGAACAGACATGAAAACACCTGGTTCCTTTTATATAAAGCTTAACTACAGCACCAGTTCAGAGCAAAATGAACTACCGGAACTTGGCATTACTCAAAGACAGCTCTGCAGTATTTAAAAGTTGAACCATACCACAACATGGATTTTTAAGGAGCGCTCCCCATTGCTTTTGTCTGAGAGTTCTGCTAAAAATAGCACTGCATGATGTTTTTCACTGCAAATAATGCATATTAATTCAAACATGCAAACAACCCGTGGGCATTCACAAACCCTGTGGCATTCACAAAGAACAGCAAAAGGCTAAAAGATGAAGTGCTGACACCATAAATGCTGTTCTCATATGCTACAACTCAAAAATCCGGAGGCACCAAGTGATCAATAAAGTGCATTTGTATTTCGCTGGTGCAATCAATAATACAGTCACCAAGGGAATAACCGTCATTACCCACATTAAAAACAATTACAGAGTATAAACGTAGTCTTGAAGAGGTTTGTACATTTATACATTGAATTGGACTTTATGCTTTCACCCTGGGCTTGTGGGGATGCCAGCTGAGAGCAAGGAAAGATCTCTTCCATCGCATAGTCTATTTGTTTTTGCTAGTGATGAACAAAAGGATCAGGATTTAAATTGTTCTCACATCTTCTCTAGCTCTCATTTACTTATACACTTCAGATCAAGCTTTAGTTTTAGATGCTGATTTGGACATACTGAGGATGCATTCAAGCTTTCTTGCATTCAAGCTTTTCAGAAGGAATAGTTTTACTTTAGAAAAATAGAGTTACACTTCCTACAGACCCGTGGATCTTTCTGTAGAAGGGTATGTGGGACAGTTCCAGGTCTGGCTGCAACATCAATAGGATTGGAAGTCTAGAAATGTCATAAAGAAAGAGAGCGATTATGAGTAAAAAAATGTACAGAACCTACAAAACCTGAAAAATACTATTTCTTCATCATTAACATTGCCTAAGCCATGAAGATAATTTTTTTTAAGAGAAAAGGTTAACTACTATAATCCACTTATATACACATTATCATCTCAGACTTCAAACTTTCATTGTCCACTAACTTCCCATTACTTCAAGAGATCTGAAACATGTCAGGAAACAGGGACTATTTCACTGGAAATTCTTTCCACTGTTGAAAAGCTGATTAGTATGATACAGCATTTAAAGCAGCATTTGGAGCACCAAGCTTGGGCTCTGCTGCTTATCGATAATGCACTGGAGCTGGCTAAAGCTGCTACCCTCTATGTCAGGCACAAAGCATTGGTAATCTCTTTAGTCACTGTACAAGGATCTGAACTCCATCCACAATGAACTGTTACCATGTGGGTATCAGGAAAAGCCAACATTCAGTTGGAGAAAATTAAAGCTTTTCCCATCATTTGAATGTAAATATTCAGCTAATATAACAAAATGCATCTTTCAGAGAAAAAAATACTACGTTTAGACAGCATCTTTCCTATATTAAAATGAAGAAAAAAGAAATCAGCTGCAGTATAACTAACAATTAAGCAACAGAGTTGTTAACAGACTGATTACCATACATATGAAGAATCCCGCTAATGAACTGCAATTTACATATTCAGTCGTTAAAGTGGATGGGCCAATTTAAGAAAGGTGTCTTCTCTGCAGAAATTTCAGTCCTGATTTCAGTCTGTAGTGGCAAAGACTACAGGCTACAGGAACTGATTTCCTCATGCTCATAAATCAAGAGTGACTTCATGAAAACAAAAGAAAAAAAGAAACTAATTTAACAATTTAACTATCATAGCTATCACAAAAAAGGAGAACTAAATCAGTGTATTGCATGGTGGTAGAGCTGTGAGGTGACTGTGGAAATGAGTAAACAATCATGATCAAAATTTCTTAAAATCTTGATTATTACATGATGTTACATTAACAGGTACTACCTGAGAACTAATCATATTGCTTCTAAAGTTAACCATAACATCACATATAACAATTTTTTAACATATTTAGATATATCTGAACCCAATGAGCAATAACTTTTTTTTTGTTAACTTGGGAAAAGCCTCTTGTCCTTTGTGCAATTAGGCTGTAACTCAGATCTCAGCTGCTCCGGAATCTAAAGCAAGTTCTAAACTCCCATCTAACCTGGGTCACACCACCAGTGAATCTGAGCAGTAACAGAGAATTCCTGTTTTTACCTTGGGTTGAAATGCTCCTTGTAGTGAGCCAAACGGGCCAGTTGGAGGAATCATGGGAGGAATACCTGATACAGCTGGAGGATAGGAGTGAAACAGCTGTAACAAAAAGACAGAAGAACATAAATGCAAGCACACTTCAAAATGAAGACAGACAGCTGAACAAGACAGCAAAAGCATTCCTGCAGAGTATTAGGGAAATGATACATGGAGAAACAGAGAAGCATTGAAGAAGTGATCTTGTTGCAACAATGTTAGTTAAAGCAGTCAATGAAATGTTCACAGATGTCATGATGTTTACTTTAGAGCTTAAAAGCAGTTCCCAAATTATACAGCCAGCAACCTGTCCCCTGGATTAGGCTATCACAGCGTAAGAGACTTATTTTGCAATTACTAATTTTAAAATTGCACATCCGTTTTAAATAGTTTAAGTTTGTAAATGATATCAAGAGAAAAGGCAGACTACTGAGCTAAATAGGACTGAGAAAACTACTGTTTGAGTGGGAAAAAAATGTACATGTTCTAGGACATTCTGTCATTAAAACTCCATTAGCGTGTTAGGATTTTAATGATATCTGTAGGAAATGAGGAAAATACGCACAATTTTTACTTCATTACCCTGTCTGAGAGGATATCCTGCCACATCTAATAGTAGCAGAGAGATGAACTGATTTGTCAAAAATGATTACTTAAAAAAAAATGTTGAGGCAGAACCCCCAAAATTTTAGGATACTGTTTTTGTGAAGACAGACTACTAAACATAAAAATGTGCTAATTTCCACTGACCTCAATGATCCCAATATACCTATTCTAAGACAACTTAGCAAAAACAAAACAAAAAAGCCTTTTCTGTACTAATGCAGACAAACACGTGGGAAACAAGCAAGTAAATGATAATGGCCAAATCTCATCTTGTCTCTGTGGTCTGGCTGTGAATCTTTTACTCATGCTGTAACACAGTTAACTCACTCAGTTCCATGGAAAACACAGAGATCACATAAAATTATTTTTTGGTAGGAGTCGGGGTTCAAAGCATTTCATTACAAGGTGTTCTCACTGGGAAACTTCGGGATCTAACAGAGGATGGCTGCTAACTGCTGGTGTTGCCAGTCAAAAGCCTGAAGGGGTTATCTGGCTGGTAAAGGTTCACATCTGAACATATCTGATCCAAAATGAACCTACTGTATGCTACTTTTAAGATCAAAATAAATGAGTTAATGGCCAACTGAACAGAAGCAGGACTGGGCAAAGTAAAAGACTGGACATTTGGAGTGGGCAAACACTGAGAAAATCACGGCCCAGAGTAAATCAGTATCACAAAGTTTTGATGAGTTTATGTCAGGCATATGTACGTGCTTTTCTTAATCCTTTCTCGTAGAATCAAAGAATTCTCCTTCCATTAGTTTATCTTGCAAGGTCATTTATTCATATTACAGCTACTGAGAAAATACTTCAATATCTTAGAGGTATCAAAAGATTTTTTCAGTTTAAAAGCATAGTAGAAGTCTCCTTACATAACACATTTCTATTGTTGTTTCTAATTCTATTTAATTTGAACTTGCTCCTTTCAATAATGCAGAAAAAATTTTTAGATTAGTTGATGCTGAACTGCAGGCATTTGAGAAATCATTAAGAGACACGTCCTCATTTACAATAACTTTTTAATGACTAAAATGTGTTTTAAATCCTCCAGCGTCTTCTGCGTTTAATTCTGTGTGTAATGGACCAATTCCAAAAGATGGAGAGAGACGTAATACTTAATATTCTATTACCTATGACTAATAATAAGGAATACTTTCCTTAGTTTTGTAACAACTGCTAAGTTAATTAAATGTGACCTTTCCTCAAGGTCAGAATTATTAATAAAATATAAATATTGTATCTCCCTGATCTCTTTGTATTAGTTTAATTCCTCCAGCTTTCAACATATGTATTTCATAGTTGGTGTTTTCTTCTTGCCCAGCATTCCCTCTCTTTTGAGCAGCACTTTCCCCTTCCAGCTTTGTTCAGGGGACAATGCAGTAACCACAGCTTTCCTGGAGCCAGGTGCAATGTTAGGCAACACTAGACTCAGCATCAACTGTTAAAAGTGAGGCTCACTGTGCTACAGTAAGTTCACCAAAAAGAAAAGATGGGAAAATAAAAGATGCCAAGAAGGAAAACTATCTTAAAACTCTCCATCAGCTTACATGTGAGCTGCTTTCCCTATTTTAAAGTAGATTGATTTTAACTCTGAAATAAACTTTCTCATTCTCCTGCAGAGTTCACTTACAAGCTTTGACAACACTGCCAGCTTTTTTTAAGATGCATCTGAACACCTAGTGAGGATTTATTGTAGACACTCATCACTAAAACAGTATCTATTGATGCACTAGAGTTTCAGAGTGTTTCTAGAAGACAAAAAGCCCTATCAGGTATGTGCCTATACCAGCAAAAGCATGCTTTTCTGTACTGCAGCTGGTCAGGAAACTGATGCAAGCAGTTCTTCTTTTACCTTCATAATCTATATTCATACTAGAAGAGATTATTGAAATGTCCTGGCTACTATGACTTTGCTGTAATTTTAGCAAGACTGTTAATCCAATATAATTTATTGACATCATGTTGATCTTTGGTATTAGCTTGCTAAATATCCAACAGATGCAATTCTGATTATTTTGCAACTTCCTTAGGACAAACCTTTCCTGAAGGAAAAGGTAAGGTAAGCACTATGGACCAGATCTCTGCTGGCATGACTCTGCCAGGTTTGACAGCCTGGCTCACTGGCCGACAGAGAACAATATGAAGCCTCTTACTTTAAACGGCATAATATAATGACCGTCGGGATTCAAGTAACTGCAAGATTTTAAAACATTATGTCACTATAAATTTGAAAATAATATACAGGTGGAGACTATTTCAATGTTTCCTGTATGACATGTTGACCTCTGTGCTTTATTTCTCTAAAATTCATTTGCTTATTTCCCAGTTCCATGTTCTTGCTTGAAGCAACATGCCGCATTCATCATAATCTATCTTCTGAAACAATGTAAAGCTAAGCAAACAAGAGTGTAATTTGGCAAACAACAATGCAAATGAACAGTATGACCCTTCTAAGTAGAGGTGACTCTCCTAGGCTTAAATGTTTGCCTCATACTTCTAGAGCTGGGATCCTGCAAGCACTCACATACCGTGAAGTTACTCTAACAAGGTGTCAGAAATTAATAGGATTGTTCACATGTACTACAGGTATGAGCTGTTAGCAGGAACTGCGTTTAATCAGTACAGCAGAAAGCATCACACTATCATCTTAACCATTTTTTTTTGCCCAGTTCCACTTCTAAGCAAAACCAACATATAAAGCCAAGTGCTTTGCAAATTTCTGAGTGCTGATGCAGTACTCCTTCCCTCATCAAAATATCACTACTGGATTTATAAATGCTTGTCATAATCAACCAGATACCTGCCTCTGCCAATACGGTGAAGGAAATGCAACCTATATTTCAATAGCAAATGAATCAGTAGATTTGAACCCTTACAAGCAGAAGCTTTACAATTAACTGGAATATTAAAAATCGGTTCATCTCAAGAAATAATGTTTTTGGTAGCTCTTAGAAAAGCACATCTAGTGCATAGCTGGATTCATATCACATCAGTGTCATCAAACAGAGCTTTCAAAAAATAACAGGCCTAGTGGATCAGATGTGCCTTTGAAATCTGGAGAATACGACAAGTTTTCAAATTTTATAAAACAAAATATGATATATTAGGAAACTATTAGATTACCTGTCCCTGAAGGATTTGTACAATAGTTTGTCATTTCATTTCAGGTTTCTCAGGAAAAATATCAGTCTAAGTGTTTGTGGCACAACTGAAACACAGTGATAAAATTACTGCTCTATCCTGCTTCATGTAACAGTCAGCTCTTCTGTCTCATCGTTTTCACATCAAACCTGTCTTCGAATGGTGTGTGAGCAAGAGATCTTTTGATTGGAAAAGCTGATACTGCATCTTTATCAGAAACAAGCACCACAAATGCAAGCCTTCAAAAGCCAAAGCAACCAAGAACGATAATGGTAAATCCTGGAGTGATGATTAGGGAGAGATTCAACATTGTGCCATTGATTGAGTGGTGATCCCAACCCACCACAGAAAAGCAATTAAGTCAGTTTTAAACAGAGTAATAAAACTCACACTGTGACGGTAGAAGGGGTCAACTTTTGTAGGGTATTTGTCAAACTGCAAAGGGATCAAAGCACAAACTAGTTACTTTATATTTCGTTGCTTCTTTTCTGTTGGTAACATAGACTAATTCCCTATTATTTGACAACCAACAGAGAGGAAAAATATCCAGAAAATTAGGTTCCAGTGAGACTGTTTTGGGGTTTTCTTTCCTCAGAGTAAAACAAGGTCTTTACGAGACTTGGAGGAGGCACCAGAGTGCACCACTCCAAGCACGAGGAAGTCCCAAGCACGAGTGCCCCTCTGACCAGCAGCCTTGTCCCTCAGCCCCTGCGCTGCCGCCTGAACCTATCGCACACGTGTCATCCACGGAGAACGGACAGCCCTTCCTCTACCACCCAACAACACCTGGGCAGCAGAATGCTCCTTCCCCGCCACCTGGCAAATTCTTAAATTTTTGTAATAAAGAATAGAGTTGTGCTCTACTTATCCTCACATTTCTGCCTGGGGTACGCACCATGGGTGGTGCTGGCGTTGGCATGATGGCAGTGGGTGGGATGGCGTGAGGGAAAGGCGTGAAGGTGTGCTGGTGTGTGTGTTGGTGTGTGTGCTGGTGCTGGTGCTGGTGCTGGTGGAACTCGGTCCTCAGGTACGGAGGCGGGCCCAGGGAGGCCCCGCGATCTGCGCTCTGTGAGGCCAAAAACCGCGTGTTTAGTTCCTGACGAAGAAGATCTTGTTCTGAAACACAAACAAAGCAAAACAACCCCCATGAGCTCAGGGACTTTTCCAGATCCTGTGCCAATTTTGCTGGCCGTGGTAGCGAACCTGTATTTAAAACTTCCTCACAGTAAACCGCGACACTGTACAGGTTAAGAAAACTCTCTCAGATCTTCCCCAAAGGCCTCAGAGACAGATGAAAGTTTTCGGTTTTCCCTCCTCTCCCTTCAAGCCCGTCTTCACTACAGCATTCATCTGAGCCACAAAGTGAGGGTTCTTCCTAAATTTGTATGGACATGGACACATCCCAGAGCAGGTGAGGAGGTACAGGTAAGCTGAAGTGAGTGAACAGAGAGTGGCTGCTGCTATCATGACTCCCCCGCTGCGTGGTCACGAACGATGTTACCCGAATGCTGATTATCCTCCATTTTCTTCCCCCGGTTCCCTCTTGGTGAGGAACAGACACATTACATCTTCCCACAGACAAAGTATAAAAGAGCACAGTTTACTCCACTGATAAAAATCTCCACAACTAACCACCTCCCACCCCTAAATCTTGCACGTACATGACCTCAGGACTGCTGTGTGCACAGCCACCAGAGACTTTCCCACCAGCCAGGCTTGCTGCAGAGAAGCAAGGCTGAGCACAGACCACAGCTACAGCACAGACATTGCTAGAGGGTTCACAGATTTTGTGTGGGCACATATGAATTCTGAAGTGTTTTTACCCCAGGGAGCAGACGCAGAAAAGCACAGGCTTCCAAAAATCTTCATTCCCAGGGAAGAAGAAAAGTCTTTGAGAATGTCTGGGTGGCTTTTGGTTTTGCTATTGCTCCAAATCCTTCAGCAATGAGTACCACCTCCACCCAACCACCAGCCCCCGCGGAATGGACCAAGAGGAATTATTTTGACTAAAACCGGAGAATTGGTTTCCTGCGCCGCACTAGACATGCTCAGGCCATGATCCATCAGTCTCTTACCTGAATAACTGCTACCAGCTGGGTGTCCTGGAACCTGCAGGGTCCCTGACGTCAATGGCGGTGGAGGAGGCAAAGCCGTAGGAGGGGCAAACATATTGGGGTGATGTGGGTGTGCGGGGGGCTGGAGGGTGGGCGTGAAGGTATGCAGCGGGCTGTGGCTTGGTAAAGAGAGGGGGAACGGTGAGGCTGAAGGGTGGTGAGATATGTGTGGAGGGGGGGCCTGAGTCTTGGCAGGAGTGCTGCTTCTGCTGCTGCTGTTAATGAAAAGAAAAGCAATTAAGCACTGCATGGAAGAGAGAAAAGCTCCAAACCTACACTTACGCTACCCCAATAAAATATGCATGGCTCATGTTAAACATGTCACTAATATAAGTTACATATTACAAACTCCAGTTACTACTTTTTTTTTTTTTCCTATCAATACCACTGAGATACTCCTTTCTCTAACCTCGTCTAGTGTCTTCCTGTGGTCTCTCCCCACCAAAACCCAAGACATGTTTTCCCTCCCTGTAAGAGGCTGAAATTCGGTCCTCCAACAACACAGGCATGGCACACAAAGGAGTAATCAGCCCTGTGCATTCATTACTTAATTATCAGGTCCTTTCTACATGACTGCTTCTGATTCATGTTTTCAGGCAAATGAAGCTCAAAATCAGTGATCACTGCATTAATAAAAAATTAATTTCTTTCCTACGACTTAGAAAGATAGAAGACTGCAGAAATGTGAAATGAAGTTGCAAAAGCAGCAACGGATATATGCTTATTGGACTGTTAATGCCTCTCTCTACCCCCACAATATAAAGAGACAAGTTAAATCAGCAAAATAAATATTCAGGATTATACTGGTTGCAATTTTTCAGGTTCCATTTCTTACTAATGAGTGTTTACAATATATTCACATAATGCTTAATCCCACTTGTCATTATTTCAAGTAACAACATGCTTTTATTGCAGTGGTTTTTAAAGATGAGCAATACCAATTTGGTTAAAAATAAATTGCAGTCTTAAAAAACTCTCAGTCTCTAGTCAAACCATAATACTGGTTCACCAGGTGATGAAGGACACCATGTGCCTGCTGCAAACTCAGATTCGGGGAAAGGTAAGGCAGTGCTGAGAGCATTAGCTTACTGCAGGAGAAACCTGAGGTCCATGACTTACAAAGATGTTACGTGTTCCTGTGAACATTTTGTTTAATCTCTGTTAATCTTTTTTATCCCCCTATCAAAGGTGAGTTTTACCTCACTGTGGCCAGCTGAGGAGAAAAACACTGATGATTGTGAGGTGTTGGCAGTATGGGAAAAAATTAAGTCTTAATGTCATTGGTGCAAGACTATGCTAGGCTGTCAGTAAGGCCAATAGCAGCTGTACTGACTGCCCTAGGGCATGTCAGTAGTTGGAGAAAGCAGAAAAGGGTTACAGGGAGAAGGTAGCAGAAGTAATTAGCCTTCAGAGAGCAGCTGAGCCTACAAGAACTGGGATTTTCTTCCAATGGTCTATATTGCATAACATACCTTCCAAAAACCTGAGTATGCAACAACAGGCAGGAAAAGTAAAAGCAAATTAACTATGTGCTCAAGATTACCAAGCATTTCTGGGAACAGCAGATCAGAAATAAAGCGATCCTGGGAACAATTTGAGGTAGAACGCACAAAGCCCCCATTATTTCCCACATATGAGGCAGGATGTGCTGTGTCACCTTTGTCCTAACCCCTCTTCACTTCCTCCAAGCCCTGTAAAGCACCACCACCAGGCAGCAAGAGTGCAAAGACTTGGCTTGGGCACGCCCGCCTTTCTGTTCTCCTACCTTAAGCTGTTGAGGCTTAAGCTGCTGCTGTTGTAGGCGGAGAGCGGCTGCGAGAGGCTCTGAGAGGCCGGATGGGGCTGCACTGGAGGGAGGTTGGGATGGGCCGGCTGCACTGGTGACTGCGGCCGCGGTGGGTGCTGGATGGGCGGCTGCGGCGCGGGCTGGCGGGCGGCCTCCTCTGGGGCTGGCAGTGGCTGGGCGGCTGGCGGTGGGGCTGGTGGGGCTGGAGCCTCCGGGCACGGGGCGAGCGCGGGGCTGGGGCAAGGCGCCTCTGGCTGCGGCTCCAGCTGGGGCTGGGCCAAAGGCTGGGCCGCCTGAGGACAAGGGTCTTTAGGCACCACAGGCTCAAGTATTGGGTCTTTGCTGCTGTCCTGGCTCTTCTCTTGACTCCTCTCTAATCCTGATATTTTCGGGACAGCTGGCCCCCTAGCACCAGGGTCGACATTTTCGGCTAGCGCACTGACTCCTAACTCTTTATCTGCAACAAAAGAGAGAGAAAACAGGTCAATGTGTGACAAGATGGGCAAAAGCAAGTGAAACTGATTTGCCAGAGTTATACTCATGGCAGACATTTTGGTTTCATAAAGAACCATGCCAACATGAAACTGAACCAAAACCAAAATCATTTCCAGCTGTGTCCCTAGTCCTCAGGGCCTTCTCCTAATATTTCCTCTCTTGTTTCATCATAAGGAGAAAGTTGCTGGTGTCTTCATTAACACGTGAAAAAGGCAAGTACACACAATTTGAGTGCAGTGGTTCAAAAGCTCTAAAATTCTTGACTCAGACCTCCCAAAAGATTACTGCATCTGCCTGAAGGCAAATACCCAGAAGGGTTTGTGCTCTGCTTCATCCTGTTTCTTCAGCATGACAGACATTAGGTTTGCTGTACCCATGTCCTGGCTCTTGCCTCCTCCCAACTCTCCTGTGCAAACACGCTAGCATTTCACTGATTGTTAAAGAGAACAGGATTGTCACAATAATTGCACAACTCCAAGATTTGGGGGTCTAAAACAGCGCTGATGAATTTTTGAAGCTAGGTAACATCATCTGTATGTGTATTTGGCAAAAGCAGTGCCTAAACGATCACATAAACTCCACAGAACTTATCTAGTTGAACATGTAAGCACAAATAGCCATGGTGCAGGGGGAGAGCTCTGCAGGAAGCCTGGCTCTACTGCTCTCTCTGCCTGGAGAAACATTTGTTTTGTAGGTGCATCCTTTTATCCCTAATTACTATTACGTGCTTACAAGAACATTACTATTGCTTGGGCTTCCAAAGAACAGAATAAAAGGTAGGGGAAATAACATAATTTTGCCTTGATTTTCTTTTATGACATTTAGTTTGGACATTATTCTTCAGAAGAATGGCCAAAGATGTTGAGAAGGCAACATAATTAGTCCTGAAACACATTTTCTGTGAAGACATAAGAGTCAAGCAACCACACTCTGCATGTGCGTGCATCTGCCTCTCTCCTTGTTCCTCCAATAACTCTCCTCAAAAATAAACAACCTGCTTGCAAAGAGAAAGCCTGTTTATTACTATTATTTTCTGTTATTGTTACTCTATCATCTCTCCCTTACTAACCCACTGTGGGAACAAATGCAATGTGAGCTCTGTGCCTTATTACACATGTTCTAAACCTTAAAACACTTACTGGTAGGAAAGCAGGCTTTCTTGGTTTGGCTGGTCATGGAATGACTTATTTTGGTTTTCCAACTGTGTCTCTTTAACACTAATGACTGCTATTGTAATTTTAAAATTCAGTACAGTGGAGCTCAGCTCTCTGGGGATCTAGAGCAATCTCCTACTTGAATCATGCCCCTAAATTTCTGCCAATGAATATTGGATGCATGACACCCCTCAGAACAAGTGCTGGGGGAATGTTGCTGACCCAAGATTGGGAAGGGGAGTGCCTGCAGCTGCAGTGGGATTTAGGAGCACCAATTAGGTCAATATTGCACAGCCACAGTGGCAAGCCAGACTTGCATCTTTGGCAATTGCAGTAATAAAGCATGGGGCAAACATACAAGATTTAAAGGGGCTTGGAACAAGATTATCACTTAAAAAATAACTGGGTTTCTAAATAATCTTAAGACAAAATCTTTATTCATTCTTCTGCCAATTTTAAGGGGTTAAATGAATAAATGCATAATAAAATAACAGAAATTCAGAGAAAGTCATTGACAGCTACGTTGGTCAAACGTTGATGCAAAAGAGTACAAATAAATATGTTGGAAAGTGTATTTGTCCAGGCCATAGACAAGGCACACTGTAACAGTATTTTCTAACCTCTGAATCACTGGAACTGCCAGAGAGGGCTGGGCAGGAATGTGTCAAGTAACTCATCACCATTTGGGTTTAATTTCATGCAGAAGGCCCAACAAAGTATGTCAGGTCCCTGTTACTACACGTTTTACACGTCCTGTGCAACAGCAACAGCCTGGTGATTGTTTTAATGTCTGTGGACAGGAGATGGGGAAAAAAAAAGGGGGGGGGGCGAGGAAAGGAAGGTAAAGGGGAGAGACAAATAAGCAGACTTCTTTGATGAGGATGTACATGTACTTCAAACACTTCTGGCGTACGCAAACACGCACAGAGGCCATGGTGGCAATAGTGAGACTCCACAGGAATAAAAATAATTACTCTGCTGTATGCCCAAGGTCTATCTCGTTGCTATTACACTGCAGGTTATAAATAAAGGAAACTCAGTTTGCATTAATTCTTTGGATCAGTCCTGCTTGATCAAACATTGTAAGTTAGACAGAGATTGATCACCATGTGTGTTAAGACAGGACCCCAAAGAGGAAAGAAATGATCAACAGTTTGTTCAGAAATAGGTGGATATATGTTCCTAGACCTTACAAGGTTTAAGAGTTACAATATTTTGATTTTTGACAGAAAGGTGTAATAATTAGGGCTTTGAGGGCTTAGCCTTGTCATTAGAAATTCTCTACAAGATGAATACAGTAGGTTGTCTGCAAACCCTGCAGAGGTGATACTTCCAAATCTACGGGGAATATCTTGTGCTCTGTGCATTCGTTAAATCTTTCCATTTGATATTTTTAGAGTCTCTGGTGTGTGTAACATTTATTCAGCACAGCTCACTGCTGGGGAGTTTGTTCCTCACACAGCCACTCCTGCTCCCCTGGAGAGGGGGCTAGGAATCCTAGGTGTCTCCTGGGTATTTTTTGCTGCTGCTTACATCTTCATTACACAGCGCCTTAAGTACCATTCCTGTTAGTTTGCAGCTTAGAAAGCACCGTATTTAGTAGGATAATATTACAAGTGTCAAACACTGAATGTGTGCACACCTTCTCCCTCCTCTGTCTTACACCTCTGAATCCACACTATACCCCCAAATGGCGTCCGATGTCCAGCAGTCTCTCTAACTCCTGTATGCTCTGTACATGCATCCCTGCATGGCTGATAATTATACCACATAAATCAGAATGAATTCTTCATCCCACAATATCTATTTCGGGAGTTCAAATCCCACAACAGTGATAAACGACCCCAGTTACATGTTTCATACGGAAGGCTCAAGTCTTCATCAACAGTATTTCAAGGTCATACATACAAGATTACTTTTTTGCTACCAGCACATTTTTGCACATCACATTACTTCTGAGCGTTGACTGACCATCCTGGTGTAAAAACTAAGTGGAAAAAGTCCTTCATGTGCCTCTGACACAGACAAGCCAATACACTACCTTCTGAGTTTGTTTATGCAGCATGGGAAATCATTTTCATCCAAACAGCTAAAGAAGTAAACAAGCTAACTTTATTTGATAGTAGTCTCCATATTCTATTTTGGATAAAGTAACTGTGATGTAACTTCTGTGCTGACAGAGGCTCCCCTTTTTCCATGGGGTTGATATTGCATCCAGCAGCAGTCGGTCTTTTTACTGAGAAAGGAATAAAGCCATAGTTCGATGTTCTTTGAAGACTGAAGGAAAATATTGGCTAAGCTCATACCACCCAGACAGCACATGCAACTTCCATTATCTTGCTTTCCTGTCTTTGCCCTTTGATGTGTCTTAACTCCCAAATTCCTCTATTTTTCACTTAACACACAAAATCTGGGGATCACACAAGATGCAGAACTCAGTCCCCTCCAAGTAACACAAGTGCAGTTATCACTTGGCTGTGTCTACGTGATTATTACGCGGTTGGCTCAATAGCACCAGAGGAGCAGACAAGGCCACACTGTGAAGACCTGTAAGTAAACCAAATGACTGCATGTGAACTAGAGAGACTCTGTATCTGTGACTTTACATTATATTTTATATACATTCTCTGAGCACACACGTATACACATGCACTCACATGTGTTTGTATACATGTATATGTCACGTGTAATACATATACATTTATATTTCAACCCGTATCTGTTATATGTATACACACATTTAACAGAGAAATACACACAGTGCATGCAAACACTTCCATTGAAAGACGTCTATTTTTATAATGAACACAGCTTATATGCAGCATTCACCTGAAATGCCATTGCCAGTCTTCCTAAGGCACACGGCAGTAAAATTTGACCTAAACTCTGTGTTCGGGCTCCTTTGTACCATTTGAGTGATCCAAAAGAGCTATAGGATGGCCAGAGGAGAGCATCATAGCCACAAGATGAAGCCCAACTCTTCTTCAGCCAACAGAAATGCCCTGTTGAGATTTGCCAAATTTGAAATTCCCAGAGATTCACCAATTCGTTACACATGCTAATTTTGCCTGATCAAGTGTTGTTGGCAGACAGGCTCAACGTGTTTGGTTCCACCAAAGATGCCAAGTGCCACGCTGGCCAGTTCCCGAGCAGCAGACAAGGACGTGTGAGCTGAGCATCTCTGACCTGACCTGGCAATCCTTGGCGAATGAAGTCTCCTTAGAGAATGTCATGCATGATGCGTTCAACTTACAGAGATGAAACCTTTTTTTGAAACACAAATCATCCAACTTTTCCATGTGCAAGTCTGGAACAACTGAATTTGATTCGGAAACAAGAATATATAGTACCCTGTCACTGCTCCTCCCTTCCAAATCAGGATTCATCCTCTCTCTGTCTGGCTTGGGAGTAAGAAGTCATCTGGAGAGAGCAATTCAGAATCAACACTGAATCTTCCCATCCCTTGTGAGGGCTTTGGATTAAGCTCCAAGTCCTTACAGCACACGCATGAAAATTATAGGAGTTTTCACTTTTTTTACCTACTAGCATGATCCTTGGGACTGAGAGTTCAGCCTGCCACAGAAATCTTACTCACATTTTTATAGAATTATTTAATTTAAAAATAGCATGTATTTTCTTCTACTTCTTTGTTAAGTTAAACTCTTCTCTTGAAAATATTACCTCTAACTGAAATTTGCTGAAAACTTCTTCATGCAAGATAAAAAATTAGATCTTTCAAAAAATATAAAACTATTTCCTTCAGTTTTAACATGGATAAGTGGGCAGTTGGTGCAAACTGTCATAACCAATACAAGCTATCATAACTTCACTGAAATCAGCGGAATGCAGAAAACGCATACCCCGCTGACCGCCAGCCCTGGGAGGTATACTTCAACAAGTATTTTACAAGGCTTGAAATAATTAATCAGATTTAAGACCTGATTGTACATTTCATATTGATTAGACATTGGTCAATGAAACATTTGGATAAATAAAGGCAGATGACAGAAAACTATTACTGCAAAGGATGGAGGAAATTGTTGGGTACACCAGCCAACGTGTATCAGAAAGGCCCCAGAGCAATTCATCTGTTGTACTAGATACACATAATTTGCTAAAAACAATTTTTCATTTTTAGCACACAGTCATCTTTCATCCTAATTTCCAAGGACACTAACAAAGTATTTGATTATGCAAATTAAAGACATGCTTTTGAAAGCATGTTACAAGCAGCTCTGTCATCTGCTGATACCAATTATTCCACAGTAAGCAGGTATTTAGCACAACTGAATAGCAAGACTTGTGACACACTTTGTACTTAATTATAAAACAGAGAAAAATCATTCAGGACAAAAGATTTTGCTACCTCCTGTTAAAAATGTTTATCTTCTGCGTTGAAATGGATTTAATTGTCAACAATAAAGTTGCAGATCAATGAAAAGAAGCACTTAGTGGAATTGCACAAGATGTTGACAATTCTTCAGTCATTGAGCTGCTTCTGGCCTTGATCTGAGAATGCAGAGTCCTCCAATATTTCACATGAAACAATTTATTTCATCCAGCTGTTAAACAGAACATACGCCATAAATGTAACTCCTATATCCTGTATACTGTGAGTATAATATTGAAAGCACTTGATGGTTGATTTTTTTTAAAAGCAACTCGTTACTTAGCAAAAATGGGACATGGCTTTCTAGAGGAAAGTGAAGTACAGAACATCCAAACACCCCTCTCTCCTACAAATCATTGCATTTTACTTAATAGGAAATGGATGCATGCAGCTGTATCATCCTAACAGACCCTAAGAGAAAGCAACACCATAGCTCAATCCTGCTTCAACACATACACGTACACACACATGCACAGCAAGAGGTTCATTTCCAATAGGGAAAATCTCTCATTTCCCAACCTTTTCAGTCAGGAAGCAGTAAATTACTCATTAACTACGTAACTCTGACGCAGTCATCAGCCAGCTCCCAGTACCGGAGTGTTTATTGCAGCGGTCTCTTCTCAAACGGGCTGGAAACATCCCACATAGGAAGTAATGGTGACAAATTAATCGGGAGATATTCTTTGATGATAAAGGGTTTGAGCACAAAGAGTGAGCTTTAGCTTCTGGTTTCAATTTGGTGTTTTAGTTAGAAAAATATAGATCTTGTAATCACAGCATTTGTAAAGCACACCTGGGTTCACAGAAACATGGGTGATCCCTTCTAAATCAGGCTAAGGCACCACGTTTCCTACCACTGACTCCGGACAGTGTAAGATTTTTCCAGAGCAGGTGTAAAGCCCCTGCAGCCAGCACAGGTCAGGTAACCTGTCCAGCACATGAGATCTCCTGCTGATCTCTCAGAAGACTGGCTCATACCCAGAAGCCTGAGATTTTGTTCCAAGACTTTCTAGAATCATGGTACCATAGCATGGGCTGCTGATGCGCATGAATCTCAAGTCTCATCTGAGTATGCTCAAGTTCTTGCCCACAGCAGCAAGCTTCTTAGCATGTCATATCCCTTCCAGAAGGTTTCCATTTCTCACCTTTTAATTCCACATGGTTCTTGCCAGTGTGTAATACCAAGACTTCTCTACAAGCTATCAGCATCATTCCTTCACAAAAGCGTTTCCCCTTTTATCTCCTTTTCAGCTCCTACCTTGCCACCCTTTCTTCCTACAAGATTTTCCTACATGCCATGTCACCTTTGGGTATTTTTCCTGCTGTCCTGCTGCACCTCTCAGGCTTCTGCAACACCTCCGTTAGCCAGAGGCTGACCAGGACCACATATGGAACCATCTAGGGGAACACCCAGCCCCATCTCGACTCGTTCCTGCTGCTTCAGCGCCTGCGTGGCCTGGTTTGACACACATTGCTCTGTTGAGTCTGTGTTCAGCTGGATGAGGCCTCTCCACACTGTCTAACAGCACGTGTAAATGCTGCTGCTTCCCCTCCTGCCTTTTCCACTGACCAACTCAGGGCAGAGGACTTAAGATTTCAGCAGCATTAAAGCTGATACCGAATTGCGAACAGACCATGATGAAAGTAACCCAACTCCTCGCTCTCCTGTCTTTAGCCACTTTTTGCCAGTAACAGTCCTTTGCTTCTTGCTTCACAACCACTTAGCTTCTGCAGCAGCTCAGGAGCTTGCCAAAGGCCTTTTGCAAGCCTGGAGAAATGACGGCCATTTCGTTGTTTGCCACTTTGACACTTCAGAGCAATTCAGACAGCTCAGGGAGACAAAATCTTCTCAAAATCTTCCTAGACCGTATCCTCACTTCCGACCCTGGAAGTGCTCTTGCAGCAGACACGGGGCAAGCAGGCGGCGTGTCTGCTTCACTGGGGAACAGGCGGGCTGTGGGGCTCGGCCCTAAACCTGTCCCTGGGCCACGCGTTGCCCTAAGCAGAACCAGGCCTTGCCGAACATCTGCCCAGCCTGATTCCAGGCCAGGGTGGCTTTGAACGGCACCTTCCCGCTCCCCTTTTGGACGTTGTGCTGTGACCCACCCCGTGAAACCACAACACAGCACTGCTGAGATGAGACAGTCCCAGGGCTGCCAAGAGGACATGAGGTGGCAGCACCGGATACCAAACCATTAGAAAACACAGCAAGCTTGTTCATTTTCTCCAATTATCAATAGGGACTGGATAACCTTAGCACAAGATTAGCGCCATCTCAGGGGCTGGGAAGGAAAATATATTGGGTTTCTCTGTCACCCCCCCCCCCTTCCTTCCTATCGATTTGCTTTGGCCACGGAGCTGCTCTCTCAAATGCTCATGGCATCAGCTCGTCCCGCTTGTGTGTGAAAGGATTACTTGAATGAGCTTGAATAAAACTGGCTTTCAAAAGCAGCTTGAAAAGTATCACCTTATGAACACTGATCGAATTTAGCCTGACAGCTCAGTTTAATATATGAAGGACAAAAAAGATCTGTGTGGTATGTTTATACAGAAGAATAACACATTCATTCCCCCCGAGAGGTGTCATACCCATAACTCACCAGACACATAACACAGTTTCCTTTGTGAATTTGTTCTTTAGAGCCAAGAATTTTCCATTCTATTTTTAAAGGCATGACGTCAATAAAAACAAAGAGCTTAAAACCCCAGTGCCCTTCTTGCTAACACTGAGATGAAAGCTCAGCGTGATCATGACAATACCCACTTTTAGTTGCAATTATTTTAGCTCTTTAGTGTCTACAGGAAAACTTCACTGAGCTTACAAATTGCAACTCTAATGCTCAGTGCCACTTTGCAGTATTCTCACACTTGGGAGTATTTTGCTCTGTTTCCAATGCTACAGAGAAAAATATTAACATTATCCAACTGCCTACTCTAATGTGGCATTGCCTAGGCAGGATCCCTCTGGTTTGGGTAATACAGTTAAGTGCAGAAATCAGATTTCAGTGATCCTGGTCAACAAAGGGTCTCCTTAAATACCACTATTACAGCTTTCTAATGATGCTCTCTCCTTTTTAAATTGTTTAAATTTCTTGTATTATACTAAAACACATCCCATCAATTTGTTTTATTTTAAAAGGGAAAAATGGGGCCAAATTGTTGAAGAGGTTCAAATATATAACTATAATGCAACTGAAGATCTGCCACTCTACTTTGTGTTTCATTGCTTTGAGATCATAGTTACTAAAAACTTTTCTTTATAGGTAAATTTAACTGTGTACCAAGTGGACAGTGGTAGAGGACTTGAAAGATTTTATAGAAATTAAAAGAGAAAATAACATAGGATTGATAAAATCAACAAAAAAGAATGAGATCAGCGATGGCTCTTTGGCATGCACCAGTTTTAGTTTTACAATGTTCTATGACATCTTGAAAACAGGAGTGGGATGTTCCATTAAAGCCTACATGATAATTCAATAACTGAGAAGTATTTAGCTTTTTTAATAAAAGCCATTTATAGAGAAGCATCATTAATTACTGGGTAGTCCAGCGTAGGTATTATGGGCCCTTTCTGTTCTGAAGACCTCATGATGTCTTCTCTACCTCAGCAAGAAATAGGTCAGTAGAACTACTTGAAAAGGTTTGCTTTGCCTTGATATCTTCTTTTCTTGACCACGGCTCTCCCAAGCCTGTTCTTAACGTGTTGAACACCGCCTACTTTGCTCCACTTGCCTGAACTACATGGACAGCAGTCAGACGGCTCTCCCCAGTCGTTGAAACTGTATAAGCAAACTGAATGAAATCTGACTATTTGCTTAAATCAAATTAATTTCCAGACACGGAGGTGGGGTGATGATGGGAGCCTGGCAGGTCTCAGAGAGATCTCATTTTGTGTCAGTCGATCTGTATGAATGTTATTTGCAATCAGAAAGGCTGTGCTGCCACTAACTCTGGTTTCACAGACCTCAGGATGGCTGAGGGCCTCCCTGTAGAGTAAATTTTGGTACAGCAAAGGATCCATTACATCCTAATTGCTCCACACAATGTTGCACGCTTTACTAGAATCTGCTGAACTGCTTTCACTACATTTATCCATGACATGAGGCCTTTTTTCCCTACAAATAAATACAGTAGGTCTTAGGGAAATGGGATTTTTGATAGGACTATTGACTCAGCGAGCACAGTGCCTGCCCTGCAGGAGACCTGGAGGAGCAATGAGTTGCAATGTGTCAGCCAACAGGACATCTCCATACGATCAGAAAAATCTTCTCTTTAATGCCCTGGATGATCAGCCTGTAACATGGAACAAAGGTCTGACAGTGCTCTCAGGGATATATCAATTTTACAACTGTACATCCTCTTTCACATCATTTTGCTAGAAGACAGACTGAAATTTCAGTGAACACTAGGCATGTCAGCTTGCAGAAAATGAAATTTGGAGCTCTACTTTTTTTATTATCAACCTGAAAGCAAAATCCAAGTGAAGGTGCAAAGCTGGCATGAAGAGCTTATAACCTGGCTATAGGGTGAGCTACTGAGGCACATGGTGGGTTCAAGGAAGTCTCTACAGAACACTAAAAATACACTAAATTGTCGTGAAAGGGCCTTCACTCATCAGAAACCTCAATGCTCACCTTTACTCTGTGCTCATTGACTGATTTGTCCTTAATGAAAGCAGCAGAGCAGCATGTCAACAGTATTTCCTTTATGACAGATAAACTGTCTGAGGAATAGTTGCATAAACACATCTTAAAACGCAGCAGCATGAATGAACATCGGGATTTTAGCGAACATTAGCACCCCCAGTTTAATATCAGCTCATCACATAGTTCAAAAATCTAAATAGGTATTCTACCTATGTTTCAAAATAAATGATGACCAATGATGACCAATGAAGACCGGATTAAAGCCGAAACTGCCACAATACTTCCACTATAAACATGATATAATTAATAAGCTGGTAGGATATGAGACTAACACCATAAAGTCCTACACGTTAAAAAGACAGTGTAAAGACAGAAGCTGAAGAGAACAACAACTGCTGTGGGGTTCTTTTGAAGTCCAAAATGCAGGAATTTTCTACGAAAACTGAAATCTTTAGCTTATGCATGCTCCAATACACCATTTGGAAAACATCCTATGCTCCTAACTTTTATTTCGATTCATGTTGTGCCATGCTGGGGCTAATTATTATCCAGCAAATGGTGCATTCAAAAACTCCAGTCTTGCACACAGGACTCTGTGTTGTTGCCTCCACATTGCAAGGAACTGTCATTCTAAAAGGATTAAAAGTTTACCAGCACGGCCATGTAAAGTAGAAAATGAATTGTTCACTCTTCTCATCTCTGTTTGGAAATTAGATTACAGGCTCCAAGTGAGCTGAAATACAGAATGAGGCAAATCCGTGTGATTAGCTCACAGGTGGCCAGTGAGCCTTTTCTATGCCTCAAAGTCTAGCAGATTCCCCCTAGCCGCAATAATAAAAAGAATGTGTATTTATCCTTTGGCCCAAACCCTGCCCTGTGCCAACATGGCTACCTGCTGTGCTAATCCTCAGAACCAATATAATCATCCTCAATTGTTATTTCATAAGTTTGCTCAGCTGTCACTGGGGATATACAGTACGTGTGGCACAGATCCGCGCTGCGGACTGCGCGCAGAGCAGATTTCTGAATGGCTTCCAGTTCCCCACCACGCTGCGAGCGCAGGGAGGGAGCCACAGAGCTAATCCGGGACAGCCCCACGCTTCCAGCAGCTGGTTTCCCAGCCATCAGGGAAAGGCTCTTTCTATGTATAAACACTTCGTACCATTAAGCAGGAGTGTTTCCTCTAAATACACCAACAGCTCTGCATCCATCTTCTCTCTCCAAACGGCACCCGTCTGAGTGCCAATTCAGAAAAATATATCACACGTTAGATCAGAAAACAGGAAAGACAGCTAGTCCAGGGATGGGTGTACAGGCCACATGCAATGCATAGCATCAACAGTCCATTTAATATGACATTTGCTTTCTGACTTGCTCCAATGCCAGATGCAGCAGGATGGTGCGTGCGTAGCACGTGGCCGTACCCTGCACGCAGGCACCGAAGGCCATCAGTGAGAGCCCACCAACACCATGAGCCCTGAGGGTTGCTCCCTCCCACAGACTGGTATCCCACCTTGTGTCACTGATAATATTCTTAGTATTTCTACAAACGTCTAATAATCCTCTGAATCCTCCTAAGCTCCTTACCTTAACATCATCTTCCGTCAGGAGCTCTGCAAGTCAACTCACAATTTCCTTTTGTTACTTTTAAATCCATTCGGGAAACGAGAAAACATCTCCCAATTCCTGCATTACAGATTCACCAGAATATTTCAAAATAATTTATCAGACTTTTTTTAGACCAAAATTTAAAAGAAATGTTGAACAAATGGTGCTCTGGAGACGAAAGGGGAAGATCAGATGTCTGCATGCATGGAGGCTTGCCTTTGCATTGCCCCCATACAAGTTCTTCCACCTCTGCCACTCACCACAAAGCGAACTCAAGAACCCAAGAGGCAGAGCACGTTCCACCTCGGCTCTGGGCAGATCAAGAGGAGGATCAAGGCAGTCCCACAGCATTTTATTCAGCAGTCCTGATGGCTTATGCAGGTCCCTGCATCCATGGCCATGCCTTCCTGCCGTGCACTACCCCTCCCCTGTGCAGGAGGCCATGTAATGAGCTGGTCTGGGGCAATAATATGAATTAGAAGTAACTTTTTTCTCTTCATCTCCTTTTCTAAAAACTATCTTTAGCCTGAACCAGCAAAGCCTGCTTAAAATGACATTGCTGCTGAAAGAAATGCTTGCAAACTCTCCCCACCCCTCAGTCCATGCAGCGGCACCCACTGTCGCTCCCTGAACAAGCAGCAGCCTCTGTGCTGCAGCTCCTGTCCCCCCTCAAGTTATGCACATATTTAACTGGATGCGAGGAGATTCAGTTCTTGATTAACCAGCAGCTGATTATTTGATTTGTGGATTATCACGGCACAGACACCTGGGCTCGCACGCACCAGCTGGCCCAGCGGCACGCCCAGGTGCGACAGCGCGTGACGCACCTGCCCGAGGGTCTTCTTGTCGTATCATCACGGGCATCATCGGCTTCCCCGCGCGCTGGGGAACAGCCACAGGCAGCCAAACTGGGCCATCCCCTTGCCCTACATGCCCAGGTACTGGTACCAACCTGCCCCAGTGTGGGGCTGTGCAGCTGGCGTGTTATTTCTGCAGCCCGTGCTCCAGACCTTCCCAGCACGACAGCAGCTCCTTGCCTTCAGACAGCTGGCAACCTCAACTCCGCAGAACTGCAACCTAGGAATCTCCACGTTATCTGCATAATATCCAGTGGCTTGGAGATGCAAAGCAGAAAACATCCTGTCCAACATGGCCTCGTCTGGTTCTGCAGCCTGGAGCATGCTACCTGAACAGCTTCCACCCAGCATGGGTGAACCATTGAGAAATGAGTTTGCATTGCACCACTTCCATTTTTATCTCAACAGCTGTACAACCTACATCTAAATTGATCTTCTCCTATCTGTTCCTTCTCTCAAACTCCTCTGATGAGTGACAACATCCCTCTTTGGAGAGCATTACAGCAAGCACTTAGCTTCCAGCTCACTTAAACTCCCACAGCCACGTACTAGGGGCGGACTGGATGCACGCACTTAGTGGTTTTGCAGAGCTGGGAGCAGAGGGGTTCAGCTTCTCTTCTCCCACTGTTCCTGCCAGCAACCTAATGCCTTCACAGCACTCAGCTTGGGGCTGCAATGTGTTGGGTCCCATCACTCATCCCTTGTCACACCACCATGCCTTGGCAGGTCCATGCCAAGCCCTCAACCACAGGAAAATGCACACTTCGCAGCATGATCAAAGACTACACGAGCAAACTACCATTAAATATGTTTTCATCTGAATTCCAGTAATTTAAAGCAAAATGTTTGAATCTTGGAAATTAACCAAACCCTGAACAGTCTTTTACCAGAAGGAGCTGATGTAGGTAATTAATGCTAGCTAAACAAATAGACATACTGGACAGATTTTTAACCAACTGGGATGTAAATATTTTTACTTTTGTGGATAATCTTACAGTCAAATCTGTTCCACAAATACCCACAATAATCCCTTTTCATTTTTCTCTCATTTGCTGTACCTCTTAGGTGAAGCAGTGTAAATGTTTAGCAGTACAAAGTGGAAGCTCTCCTCAGCAACTTCACACTTCCAATTTGGGAAAATCGCTCTTTCGCATTCGGGAGTCAGCTCAGCAAGCCTTGATGCAACATTACAGCCTTTACATCTTCCACATCACAGAATTTGACCCCAAGCTTCCTCCCAATTGCGGCTTTCATTTGAACCTCTTGCTTTAATTCAGCGAGGTGGGTCCTGGCGGAGAGGCAGCAGGAGAAAAGCACACTTCCATAACCTGTTTTGTTTCAAATGAACAGAAACCCAGCCCTGCAAGCTGTCAGATGTAGACAGGCCTTATACAAATGTCCTAAAATCAATGGGGCTGCAGATGGCAGTGTCGAACAGAAGGTTCAGTGCCTTACAAAGTAAATTAAGAATAGGCCCGTCTGTGACATGAAATATCCATCTTGGAGTGATGGGAACATTTACAAATAACATTTATTTAACTTTAAGGAAAAATACTTTAAAATTAGAAAAAAAAAATCACTCTCCATTTATAGTATTTTCAATTCTTTTCACAAGAGAGGTGAAACTATAAACAAAAGGTTTACTGGGTGTTGGGAGACCAAATCAAGCACATATGATGTTTCAACAGCAGCCCAGCAAAATAATCAATAACTTCCAATTCATGTTATTGACTTTTTCACATCCTTGCAGGCATGAAACTTCAGATGAAGGCATTAGAATTGCCAAATTGTTCAATTTGCTCTAGTTCAGATATTTTACACTGACTTTTTTTTATGATGGTGTAGAATTTTGTTCAAGAGAAGCTCCTGAATGTCAAAGTGGACTTTAACCCCCCAAATTCCCTATCTTGCAACAATGGGCATAGATTTGTGCTTCATGTTGGGACTTGGGGCTGATTTATAAAAAGCCAAAGAGAAATATGAAATTTCTCAATCTTTGTTTTGTCCACTTTTACGGTGCTCCAGTTTAAAGGGCCTACAGGAGGAGTTCACAGTCCCAAAGAAACAAAAATGCCTTCTGTTACTACCTGTTTAATCACACCAGATTTACAAAAGATTATACACCTACAAACTGCCATCTTTACCATGAAAAAAATTACGTCAGTTCAATATAGCCCCGAAACTCACACACTTCCTGCAATGTGGAATCAGCTTCCTCTGATATCCCGTCTTGTCTTTTATGAGACAGTTTCAATAACATAATTCTGTACTATATGACAGTCACAGTAACGAATTATTTGGACCACTGCAAAACAGCAAGAGCTCATTAAGTCCTGGAGAATGTTTGCAGCTATTTTAGCCCAGGCATGATTTGTTATGACATAGGGAAACCCTATTATTTCGCCAGGTTTAATAGGTAATAGATATGCTGAAGCACATACTTCTTACAAGGCTATAAGAAGCTTTTAGCAATAACCCTTGAGGATGTATTGGGCAAACTGATCTTGCAACATCTCCAAATATATAGAGAAAATGATCTGAAAATGATCTATGGAAAATCACCAGGATTCAGGGACAATGCACTAGACGAGATGATTAAAGTTCTGCTCTGGCTCCCTCAAGACAGAGGTCAGCATTTGTTCCTACTTCCTTTTCCAAGTATTTAGATTATGAGCTTTTCAGATCACGGGCTGGTGGAAAACAAGAATAAGCTCTTGCTGAAGGCCTCTCTCCATTGGTTTCATGAAAATAATAAGGATTTTAAAAAGGTCAAATTCAGCCCTGGCATAATGCCAACACTCTTCATTGTGGTTCAAAGGATGCATCTGAGTAAGTAAATCTAATATATAATAATTAATTTCATTCCACTATTCCTTGCTATGCATTCAAATATATGAAAAGTACCTAGCTGTTTTTTTTCACTTTTCAGTGAGGCTGACAGCCATGAGCATTTAATAATCACATACTTAGCTCATTTGTTTAGTTTTCTGTTAGGCCCTGACAATCATGAATGCTTTATAATCATGCCCATATCCTGATATAATAAGCACAAGGCTGAAAGTGTAACAATCTCCAGTACATCACAGAAAATACACAGAAAAACAAGTGGGCCTATTACCATTTAGAAAGAAACCATTATGAGCTCCATTTAACAGATCAATCCATTATAAGATGCATATTTATCATACATTAATGTGTGCGCGTCTGTGCACATACCTTTGCATATGAGTATCTGTACATTAATGTATTTACTTGGGGTGTTCAGATGCAAGCGAGGAGGAGGATTTCTTTTAATTATTATCAAGGCAGGGCTGTCAGATTTATTCACAGGGAAGGAGGGAAGCAGCACGTGCAAATGGTTCTGGCTGCAGGTAAGGAGACGCACACTTCTTGCACTTTGCTTCTAGAAGGATCCAAAACCTCCTACTACCAAGAGGTGCTAAGCCTGCCATATATGCTGGATGCTCTCCAACATTCGCCTCAAGCTAGCTGACAGTTTCTTTCTGGGTAGTAGGGAAAAGGCAACAACAAAAAAAGGACAGTTTAACATTTACCAACAGCCACCAATTTTACTGGAAACTGTTGAAAACATTTAAAAACTTGTCCTCAGAAGGAATGAGGCTGTGCCACAACGAATGCACTGATCATTTTTTCCAAGTCACTCTTCTTCAAGCAAGGCTGAAAGCTGAACTCTAGGTACAAAGCAGGCTTTGGGATGTGCACAGGCTTCAGGAGACACAAATATCAGTGTGGACCAGGACACATGTACAGGAGATGCTTGAGGTTGGCCCACCCCATGCTCCCACCTAACCCCCACCAGCACACTGTGTGGCAGGGCTAAGACTCACCCCCTTCCTTTTCCACGCACGACATCGTCTATATGCTCTGCTCCTCCCTAATGAAATGCACATGCAAGTAGAGCAGACCTACAACCACGTCGCAGCTCAGGCATGAACACAAAATCATGTGCTGCCTGGCAAAGGCCCGAGGACCCAGCTTCGCGAACGCTTTCGCTCCCTCCTTCCAGCGCTCACACACATCCATCTCCAGCACACCTCTCCGCAGCGTTTCCTTCATCAGTGCCATCAGTGGCAGAAACCTGCCAGGCATGTAGAACTTAATGGTCTAATCCCCCTGCTTTCACAAAGACCAGATTAGCTTTAAGTTAAATACTCTTGTTCCTTAAATTTCCTCCTTGTCAGGATGCCAAGGGAAGCTCTTAATCTTACCAAAGAGCCTGAGGACATTCTGATGCCTCCACATGAAGACAGAAAGCAGTCCGCAATGCCAAGATAAGGCTGAGGTATTAAACTAAGCTCACAGACCTGGAAATGTATATGCAGCAGGGTTCGCTGCTGTTTATCTCTGTAGCTGCTGGAGGGGCTCATTAGCTGTAAACAGGGCCCTTGCCATGAGCGTCTTGCCATCACCTGCTTCGCGTACATCAGACTGATGCACTGATGAGTTATGAACTCCTGCAAGTTAGCTGCAAAGACATCAAATGCACTTGAGATTTAGACACAGAGGCCTAGCCGCAAATTGAGCCAGCGTGCCCCTGCTTGCCACAGCAGGCCTGCTTTGCCGGCTGCCCGGCCCGGCCCCTGGCGCTTGGATCCGGTTCTGCTGAGGGGACATTGCACAAGGCCAGATGGGGCCGTTCAAACCACGGTGCTCTTTCAGGGATGGAAATGGCAGTCACATATGCAAACGATCTCCAGTTCAGTGGTTTGAGAACTCAAGTCTCCCTCCCAAGGTATGACACAGACGAGTCTCCAGACTAGCAAGCACAATGGTAGCTACCCGCAGTTGAGCCTTCCACCTCCTCATCAGCTTTAGATGATGAAAGCCTGCTATTAGACAATAACGCAACGTAAAAATCTCCCTAACCTTGAAAGCGAACTGTGGTCTTTATTACCTGTTAAAAGCTAGAGTAAATTTATGAAGTAACTATTTTTTTTTACCCATCTCATCCACAAAGTTGGAGACACCACAGGCATTTTGCTTTAACATGAACACAACCCACTGCTGCCCATGCGGCTCAGTGAACTGCTCCGTACTTGTCCATATGGCATGCAACATGCTGGAAGCAATTTAATCGCTGTAATAACTTCTCATGCTCTACAGAGGCCTCCAGAGATCAATGTGGAGACGACCAAGAGCCCTGCCAGAGGAGAGGAGGTCACCCCATGCCCTGCAGAGCAAACCTGCTCAGACTAGCTGAAGAAAACTCAAAGATGAATTTAAAAAATTAGGTCAAATATGAATGAATGATATCAATCAATAGCTTTTGCAACTTTGTATTTGCGAGATCAGATAAGAAAGGCTTTTACCTGCACATCACTTTACAGACTTTCCAACAGTGTACACACAAAGTATCTAGACACTTTAATTTCCACTCCAATATGAATACTCTAGCCCCAAATGAAACCTATTAAAAATTAAATTCTTATATTAAGTTTAAAATGCTGCTCTTTTCTCCCCAGGTCCCATTAAATACTTTCCCTATACACAGTTTAGAAGACAGAAGAGATCCTAGAGAATATTTACAAAGAGAACAAAACCCCCGGAGGGATTTTATGTTACTGCAACATTAATCTATTTTAATCACACAACAGATTAAAAACAAACAACATTAAATGATTCTGTAAAGTACCAAGTTTAAGTCTCTTTGTTGCACAAAGAACTGAGCAAAAACAAATGCACTTAGAAATAGGGTGATTATGTTCCACAGAGACAGAGCACATAAAAATCCAGACTGGGCCACAGAGCCACTGATGGCAAGATAAAAAAATTAACCATTCACAAGGGTCTAATTTTACTTCTGCAGCTCTTACGGCTGTATTCATCGCTGAGTTCGCTCGGGCACATTAGGACACAGGTCTGAACGACAATGTGTGGGTGGAGGAAAGGGAAAGCAAAGCCCAACGCTGCTTCAAGCCCTTTCTCAGAGCAGGTGCCTGGACTGGCTCCTCCACCCTGTAGGGCATCCCGCGGGCTTGCACAGCAGCCACTCTCTGGTGGGTTTAGGACACTTCTCAATGCAGGTAAGTGCTACAATACCCACCCCAGCCCTTTCCCCAGTGGTTCTGCAGCTGCCTCACGTGCTCTCCCCTCCGCCAGCTGTACCTTCCAGCCCTCTTGCACCAGTGGGTCCCAAAACTTGCCTGTGCATTAGCTGTGGGAGCCTGACCAGCTCCCCATGGACTGCACTGCATGTGCCCTGTGCTTGTACCATGTGTGAAGGAGATGGATTACTTCAGCTACTGCTTCTACTGTTTCCCTTACTAACTCCCATGGCCCCTCAATTTCCCCCATGCCCCATTCCAGGCCCTTCAGCCTCTCCTTACCTGTACACATCTCCATCGGCCATCTACGAAACGCTGCTTCATCTCTGTCTTTTGGGAGATAGAGCAAAATGACAACAGCACGGCCATCAAAGGTGCTTTGAGCCATTGCTTTTAACAACTGCAATGTTTTCTATTCCAGTCTCTAAGATTTTATTCAGCCTTTAATTATTTACATCTTCTTGAATTGTTTCAGTGCACTGAACAAAAATATCTATTGAGCTGCCCACAGGTCATTTCTCTGAAGCATCCTAGTTAATTTAGAGGCCAGTGCTGTGCATGAATAGTTCGTTCTTCCCATATCCCCAATCTCACAATTGTTAATGCATAACCTCATCTGCCATTGCTCTGTCTGCTCGGCTGGCTTCGCTATCCCACTCTGGTGCTCAGCGTTGTTTTTTCTCATCTTGAATAACACACATAATTGTGCTTTCACAATTGAGTTTGCCATCTCACTGCTCAACAGACTTTTAATGAACACAGAGCAGCATTATCCAGGACATGTTTTGCTACCATCACATATCAGATGCATACAGCATTGCAAAGACAAGTTTGTCCAACAGTTACAAGCCAATGTTTTTCACCACAATTTTATAACCACCTTTGCCCAGAAGACATTGGATTGTAGCAGTTGTATTTGAGCTTGAAATTATCTGAAGAAACCACAAAGAAAAAAAAAGTGCTCTTGTTCAAAGCCAAGTAGCTGTTAGATTTACTTAAATAAGTGGATGCATTTCACATGGCTGGCTTGGTTAATACAGGTTGCTCTAGGCAGGACTTTTATCTCTGCATTTACCAACAGGGTTGCCAATGCAAACTGAAACAATCAAGGCAATGATTTGTGTGCTTACTCAGCTCCCAGCACTCCATATTTAATAGGAGATGCATTGCACAAACTTAGTATTTATGGTGGTAGCTACAGTGAAGTTTCTGGCAGTACTAGTACTGGTCTGAAGGGAAAAAAGGCAAGGTTTTCTGCACAGACATAGTACTAAAATCTTTTGGTTTGATTATTATATAGATATACTTGGTGCAATCCCTAGCAGAATTTGATTACTTGAGCTCAGCACTGCTTCTGCTCACAGTAGCAGTCTGTAATGGATAATCCACGTTCAACAGAAGAGGAATGAACAAACTCTGATGCCTTTGTCTTATTTTGCAGGTCTCTCATATAAGGCTACAAGTCAGTGAAGGAGGACTGGTGAGCTGCTCTAACAGAAAATGCACTGCAACCTTGCTTCTCCTCCGGACCTTGGGAGAACGATTCACCTGCTTTGCTCCTCACAATGCAGAACAAGGAAATACAACTGATGCACGCTGGCATATCTGTGGCATGTGAAGACGCATGGACATGTTTTAATGTCAAGGGAGATACTGAGCACCTTTCAGCCAGGACAGCCACCTTGTGCTATCCTAATTTAGTCCCCCACTCTTTGACTGCTACTGTCGAGAAGGTGTGGCAGCAAAAGGGGACATACACCAGCTCCTCAGCTGCTTTGGTTCCAACCTGATGTATTAATTCAGCACACCAGCTACTCCTGCCCCACTGGAGGGAGCACGCAGCCTCCCGCAGAGGGCATGGAGGACAGCAGAGCAGTCGCCCCTAAAGAGCCTCTGCCACAGGCTGACCCTGGGGCTGTGCTCGCCAACCTGCAGCACAGACTCAGTTCCCGTGGCACAACCCACCTTCACTTCTAGAGCTTGCTGTGTGCGGGACAAGCTAGAAAAAGCTACAGGGGAGCAGCTGTGCGATGGGAATGGTGGCCAAAGGATGGCTGCTATTTCCATGCAGGACCTGGCTGACACCGGTGAGGCCACCTCACACCTGTCTGGCTCTAAGAGCAACCGAGCTCTTGGAAAAGAATCAGCCTCCGCAAACCAGCTGCAACCTCAGCATTGACAGCCACACACAGAGACCCAGGTGTGCACGGCATAAAGGATGCTACCTAGGACACAGGGACTGGGCTGAAGTAATGGCAAATATGCAGAAGATATAAAGCTATGCCTACATGAGATGTTTTGCTGCTTCTTACTGCTTGACCAAACTGTAACGTTCCCAATCTCAAGCGTACAAAATCACTATAAGTCAATGTCTCCCCCCATGGGACTGCCTTAAAAACCATGGCATGTATATTTAGGGTTTTCTTTATTTGCATTTCATTTTTAGCCTCATGAAAGGGAGTGCCTTTCACTTAATGATATTACTTCAGAATCTAAGATAAAAAAAAAAAACCAAAACATGAAACTCCTGATAAAATCATGAAAGGCAGTAATGCTGCATCTTATTATCACTCTGTGGTAATTCACTTTTTCTTAAGAGAGGCAAGGGCCTCTCTAATAGCAGACGAGAGTCTGTAGTTGAACTCCACTAATGATGCAGAAGATGTAACAGTGAAGCAACTGAGATGTTGATTCCTTACAGAGATACACACTTGGCAAGTAACATGCTGTACATTTTATGTTTTTTTCACAGTAAAAAGTTGATTTTCAAATCATATGAAATAATATTTTGAACTAACTTGAAGCTGTTTAAGTAACCATAAATACATGAAAGAAAGAAAGAATGTACTTTTGCTCTGGTGAATAGATGCTCCAGAAGTACTTCAGACATCTGTTAAGTACAACCATTTGTGGGTGAATCACTGCAGGCTTTTTTCTATTCAAAGTGCCACCTACTTGAAAATACAGAGGAAGGGAGGCACCTTATCCACACCTAGTTTTAAAACAGCCACTACAGCTAGCAGACATCATCTTCAGAAGATATCAGAGAACACCTAAAGACAATGCATGAGCATGGATTAAATACTGACTCAGAAGAAAAAGCACCACTTTCTGAAACATCAGAATCAAGGCAGTGCCATCTGGCACAAGTAACAGCACGTTTTAACCAAGCTAGATTTCAATGAAAATGCCTAGCATTCCCCAGTAATAACCTTAATGTTTCCCACTACAGATAACAAATTGGTATCCCAGGTAATGCTTTCATTTCAATATGTCATTTTTCCATGGAGTGATCACATCTCAGCTGATAAAAATCCTGGTAATTAGAGCCGTTCTATTTATTTAATATAAACAGGTGTTTCATTATCAGACTCTTTAAAAAATGAAAATATCTGTTTGTCACTCACTCCTCTAAATCTTATGTGGCTGCTAAATACAAGTCGTTCCAGTTCCACTACCTTTCTTCTTGTCTGCAGTGCTTTTTCACAAGGGGAGCAATGGAAACATCTCTGCTGTGTTTGTACATCTGTCGACATGACAGGTTCACGGCTTAGGACTACTTAAGATGTGTATTACAATCCTAAAAGCTATCAGAAATCTCACCTGTCATCTCACCTGCTAGAAGGAGATGTGGTTTCAGGTGCTCTCTACTGCTGCTGGAAGATGTGAGTTAAGTAGCACAGCAAAGAGGAAGCATCTCCTCCTGTATCACAAGGCTATTGCTCTTTTCTTCATTTTATGAAGAAAAAAGTGTTCATTAAGAGCTCACTAGTATCTTCTAAAGATGATGTCTGCTTGGAAAATTTATTCAAATAGGGCAGATTCATTTGAGTCAGACACATTTACTGAGATTTACTGAGATAAATGTATTGCTTGAAATAGGAACCACTTCTGATGCTACTAAATAAGTGTAATTATTTGGTATTATCTGATACACTATTTGACAAACAAAAAACACAGCAAAGAAAATCACAGAAAGAAAAATATACTTTCTCCACCTTTGATATTTTCTCAAAACTAAATCTTACAGCAATTCTCCTGTAACCTGAGGCCAGCCCTTGCCCACAGCAGTGTGCTGTCAGGTATCACTAAGGCAGAGAGTTGGGGTTGGGCTAGCATGTGTCACCTCCCGTTTGCTGAACACCACACGGGCTCACCCCAAAAGGTATGTTCTTTTGCTAAATCAATCTTTTTCTCTTTCTGAAGAATATACCATCTTCTAGTTTATAAGTTCCAATATATTAAAACAAACTACGCACTTCCTAATGTTCTTGTTAATAAGACTAAAATCACTCTAAACCATTTACAACAGTTGAGCCTCCAGCAAAAAATATCATGCGGACAAGGCGTGAGTATCTTGCTAATAATCTTGAGAAGAAGATTGACAAGGCAAAAAATAACACCCAGTACCTTGTGCTCGTGTAAGGTTCTCATTCCTTGTTAAAACTTTTAGCATTAAGGGATGCTCATTGATCCAGGGTCACTGCTTTGCCAAAATAATCCACAGGAAGAAATAGTTTAAAATAAAAGGGTTACACTTAACACCGTATCGCTTTCAGTCTCAACAAGCGCATTCAGCTACTTAATCCCTTTCTGAAAGAGGTGAGTTCTGAGGTTTGCGATCAGCTACTGCTGATTTGTTTTGTTGCCATAACACAAGAGCTTTACCCGCTGCCCTTCCTTCTCTGAAGTGACACATCACAGGTCGTTAATCCTGCCCCAGGATCAGCTTCGGTTCATCCTTCATGTTCCCTTCTAGAGGACAAAGACGGCTGGGGGAGCAGCCCGGGCTCCTCAGGGAGATGGATAATATTTGGTAATCAAAAAGCTTTGTTTAGGCAACAGCCCAGTGGAGGAGAGTTGATGGTTCAGTTTAGGTTCCTGACAGCTGTTGCGCTGTCATTGCCCATGGCTGAAGAGGCAACAGAGGACCGCTTCTCAAGGCTCCTGGATGGCATGGCCAGGCAGAAAGCTTCCTTCTGCACTGCTTGGCCTTGCGGACTACCCGCAGGACTGGGGAGGGGCAGAGTCAGAAACATGGGCCCTGGTCCGGCCATCACTGAAGCTTGCCTCGAGGAGGAGAGCCTGGCTCCTGCTGCCCACAGGCCCCGCACGAGGCTGCGGCCAGCCCCAGCACCGACGGCAGGGCCCAAGGAGGAGAGGCCCGAGCTGCCAGCCACGTACCCCGTGTGGGCTTCCTGCTGCTCTCTCCGAGAAGACCCTCGTCACTTCACTGGGCTGTTGTGAGGCCTGCTAAATCAACACCCCCTGATCAGCTTTCAGAACAAGACCGATACTGAGATGCACACTGTGAGTTTCATCAGCTCTTCTGTTGGGAGTGCAGGAAAGTTATTTCCAAGCCCAAACGTGAACAGGATCAAGCCCCTACTAAAAAGCAAGAGGATTTCAGACCCCACCTCTTCTCTGTTTCTTGGAAATCCTTTTCTTCGATAACTAAAGGCATATGAACAGTAAAAACGATCTACACTAAGAAGGGCATGTGTTTTCAGTGTTTTACTTTTTTTTTCTTTTTTCTTTTTTTTTAATCTTGCATTGAGTTTCAGCAAACTGTCACTCTTACATGGGCAGCAAGGGAAAAACATACATATTATTAGAAAACAATCACTGCCAAATCTGATAACAATCTGACATTAACCACTGTGGGGATTCTGCTGCCAAGGATGTCTTGTATTATTTAGAACACATAAAGGAAAGGATTCCTGAGGGTGGAAAGCACACAAACAAATAACTGTTCTACATCCTATTAATAAACCTTTACAGCTCACATTTCCCTAAGAAAATGCTTGCAGTTGTGCTACCATCTTCTAGACCAAGTTTACCAAATGACTTTTAATCTTTCTGAGGATAAAAAAACAATCACAGCTATTCTAGAAGCTGCTTTGGAAAATGTGGGTCTTATTTTTTGCCAAATCAGCGCATCCATTTTATAATGGAACACAACCTTTTATCTCCTTTTTGTACTGGCTCCTGCTATCTATAAACCAGTCTAGAAGAAATTGCTCCCTTCTTTATTTTTCCAGTCTGAATTCTTCTATCCAGCCCCATCTGCAAGGGGAGCACCTTCCTCATGAACAATCAAAGATCCATTTTTAGATAACTCAGATTGGGTAAAAAGCTCTTAACTTGGCTTCTGATTTTCCAGTTTCAACCAGTGGCAAATCTGTCAACTGACCTGCACCATCCAAACCTGAGCTAGAGTTAAAGCCTGCTGAAAGCAAGTGTTTTGGATGCACATTTTGAGGACACACCTGAAGGTACCTTAATGTGCACACGTAGTAACAGTACTAAGTAAACCAGTAAAACACCAGTGAGTCTTTCAGTTTCAACATAAGCTATAAAATTGCAGTCTATATTGTTTGACTTTTGTGCAAGAGGTTAGGGAGTCACTTGGACAACATTTCACATACAGACACACACAAAAAAAAAAACAGACTTAATGACACTTTTGAAAGGGCTAGAGAATCACAACATACACATGTGTGCAAACCCACACCCATTTAACTATGCAGTAAGAATGTGGGTTTTGGAACAGGGAAGACAGTCTCTCATTTTAATTCATGCATTTGTCTTGAAAGAATCAACTCCGCCATGCACTGCAGAAGTTACCACGCTCACTGAGCCATTCTGGCTTAACACCAGCATCCTTTCTACAGGGGAATTACAACATTTTGAGGTTCTTCACACAGCCGATGCCACAGTGTACTCTGGAGGCTATTCTGGAGCTACTATTTATTCTTAGATGTTATAGCAAAAGACTTTTTAGACAACAGTTCAAGTTACTCAGGTACTGACAAAGTAGAGCTTTGAGCAGGGTCTGTGGAAACAAGCTGCACAAACCGTTCTCCTGCCTGAAAATGAAGTTTTTATTTCACTGGTATTTTCTCAAGTTTGAAACAAACCTTTATGACCTGTATCACTCAGCATCGTCTCAACCACTTATAAAGGACCTCCTGGAAGCTAACACCTCCGGCTGCCCCGTCCCTGTGCACCGCAGTGCCCTGAGTCCCAGAGAAGTCACTCACGCACTAAAGGCAGAACAAAAGGCACAACCAAGTCTGAAACATGTTATGCAAACCTCTGACTCCACTAAAGTAACCGTCTGCATACTTGCTGCAATTTCAAAATACATATCGCCATATGATACCTATGTCACATTGCAAAAACGTATCCTGAAATTGCTTTACATTTAATTAGAGTACTGGCTTACAAAGTAAACTAAGAGAGAGCCCACGGAGTGGCTGTTACCATATAACTGCATCTTAAATAACTGCATCTCCTAAATAACCACAGCAGCCTGAAACAGCTCACAAACACTGCAGCTTGTGCAGGGCTAATCAAAAGACTATCCCTATGCTGTGGCACAAATGGAAATATTGAACTTCTTGAAGACAGATGCTCAGATCTTGCTGATGTGGCCATCTCTGCAGGCATCATCATTTGTAAAAAGTGCCTTTGCAAGCTCAGCCCAGCAAACATGAGACTCCCTGGGTTAGATTTCTCTCCTCCTGTGTTTTTTTCTTGCTGTTTTGTTCTGTTTTCTGTTTGTTTGTTCTTTCTTTCTTTCCTTTTTTTAAGTGGTGGAATATAGAGCTTGCGGTCTGCATAATGTTGATAGCACTTGAAACTGCCTTCTGTTCAACCTCAGGCCATCAGTGTGCATTGCAAGCTATTTTCTTCTCACTCATAAGTCAATGCCTTTCAAGGATGACCCGGGGACCAACTCTTCCCTGATGTGAGTGCAAATCACTTGCCAAGTTTAGTTTCATTTTGACTGTGCCTACCAGGGAAGGGTCACTTACAGACTCCATCATTACTTTCCTTGTCTCAAAAGATTATAATTTGTCCATTGCAATTCACATCAGGATGCAATTTGGCAGGTAAGTTAGAAGTCTGAAGGCAATTATTTTTCTTCCTTTGGAGAAATGGATTATATTCATTCAGCTATTTTCAGTTATTTATTTTAGATGGAGCACAAGGTTAAAAAAAAATAAAAGGAAAAGAAAAACAAGGTGGGTTTAGACTTTATGATAGCACTGACTTACTGTGTTTTGACACCGTAGCAGGGTTGATTATACTAATACATGCAACCCATGCAGCTAATCCTGTCCAAGAGGAACGGCCTGTACCAGAAATGTCTCAGCTCTTACAGTGAGGTATTAGTATGCCAGTGAAAATAACCCTCATTATAAATCCTTAGGATTCATCCCCCAAAATTTCTACTTACAGCTATTATTAGCAAGTATAAATCACCTCATTTATAACTGCTGAAATTCCTTCCTTTGAATCTGACGAGTGATATGCTGCTCTCAGCTTACTAGGACATATTTCTTTATACTACTGATTTTCCTTAGAAACACTGCCAAAAATCAGGTTTAAACTACAGTCATATTCTTACAGCAGCGGAAGCGACAGCGGCCGTCCTGCCCAGCCCCATTCCTCAGCTCTTTCACGTGGCCCAGCCCCTCCGTGCAGTGCGACAGCGGTGTTCACACTGGCAGCCAGCCTCTTGCACGAGATGTTATCCGGACACGGGAAAATAAATGAGGTTAAGGTCCAGATCTAAGCAATAACCTGGACAAAACAGAAAGCTTACATATGAATGAGTGACTTTTGTCCACCAAACTCTTTTTATGGTGTTAAGGAACTTGTTCGGAGGTCGAGACAGTTTTGCAGTTTGATTTCTCCAGACCGTGTTATAATTCCTGGTCTTTTCATTATTATCTTCCTACCCTATTAAACATGCTTTCCCCACGGCTGAAATAATAATGACCAGAAGCCTTCCTGTTCGTCATCCAGAACCCCCACGTCCTTCTCTGCAGGGCTGCTCTCACTAAGTTCTTCTCCCAGCCTATACTCCTGTCTGGGATTGCCCCTACCCAGGTGAAGCACCCTGCATTTAGACTTGTTGAACCTCATTAGGTTCATGTGGGCCCACTTCTCCAGCTTGTCCAGATCCCTGTGGATGGCATCCCTTCCTTCTGCTGTATCAACTGCACCACTCAGCTTGGTGTCATCTGCAAACTTGCTCAGGGTGCACTCAATCCCACTGTCTGTGTCATTGATAAAGATTAAACAGCACCGGTCTCCGGACAGACCCCTGAGGGACACTGCTTGTCAACACCCTCCAGCCCGACAGAGCCATTGACCACCGCTCTCTGGGTGTGACCTCCAAGCCAATTCCTCATCCACTGAATGGCCCACCCACCAAATCCATCTCTCTCCAACTTGGAGACCAGGATGTCATGTGGGACCGGGTCAAAGGTCTTACAGAAGTCCAGGCAGATGACATCGGTCGGTCTTCCTTTGTCAACTGATGCAGTCACATCTGTCTGCAGCTCGCAGTGCAGACCCAGCCAGGCTCTCTGGGTCACCATTTCCTTCCTATCCATCAGTAAACACGTTTCCCAGTTTATTCTCATTTTAAAAGGCAAATTATAAGTAAGAAGTTGTTCCAGAACTAATATTTACCAGGCTAAGTGATTACTTGTTTCAACAGTTAAAAATAAGATGCATTAAGTTTTATGTTAGATAATTAAAGAAATTAAAAAGTTACACATGAACTACCTGGCGGCCACAGCCATGAGCCCAAGCATAAAAATGTGCAAAGCTTCCCCTGGATCACCTTCAGTGAGCCTTATCTTAGAATAACTTGCCAGATCCAACCTGTTTTGAAAAATGAATTTTAGGAAACTGAGATTTTTTGCAGACCTTTTCAGGCACAGCGCCCTGTAAAAAAGCCAGCATGATTTCTCTGACATTCCAGTGGAAGACTAAGTTTTATCAGAGACTATAAAGATTTAAAGTCCCAATATAATCTCACCTCCGGGTTACTGGGCCCACTTCCCTTATCAATTAACCTGTCAGTCGACAGTCGGGTCTAATTAGTTAAATCCTTTTTTAATGAAAAGAATTTGCCTTGAGCAAAGTCTGTCAGCTCCAGAACCGTTTTACAATCGGGAGCATGTCTCAGCAAAACCCATTAAATACCTGCGGAGACCCGAACACCAGCAGAAAGCTAAACGTCTCCTCTGCTTCTGCAGAGACGTACACATTATTTGTTCACGTTTGCCTCCCACTGCAACAGGAGGCTCCTGCCACCTTGCTGTACAAAAAATCTGTGGTTGCTTTTGGCTCTCATGCCCCTTTGTTTCAATTGCTTGAGAAGGGTAAGTTTGTACAGCGGTAATGCGGCTGTGCATACGTCGCTGGGGAGAAAACATCTTTTCTGGGGAATATTCAGCCTGCCAACATGAGAGAGTCACACCACACGCCTCCCATGCACACAGGCAGTTGCCCAGTGTTAGCCACAGCACTGGCTGTAAGGCCGAGCAGCTCTGGCACCCAAAGCCAGCCTCAATGTGCGGACCCTTTGCAGGAGCCCCAGTGTCCCGCCAGCGCCGCGCGTGCTCGTCAGGCAGGAGGGGATGGGATGGGACGGGACAGGAGGGAAGCTTTTCCCAAAGCACCCTGCAGATGCACCCAGTTAGAAAAACATGTACTAATTCCTACGCTAATGATCCCATTACTCCTCTTGACTTCAAAGGGCTTCGGATCACATTTGTAATCTTTTGCAAGTGTTAGCAAACACAATTACAAGTTTTACGCTACAGGTTTCAACAAATTCCCCTTGCCATCAACACAGCAATGTACTTAAAAATAGACGTAATGAGCCGCCTTGGATCTGCATAAATGCCCTGTGGAGTTCATTAATGATTTCATTTTTGGCAAGATACCACGCCAAACGATGGAGCATTATTAAAAACATACATAGATATATGCATTTGAAACTGCATTCCTGCAAATGTATAGGAGAGAAATGGTGCTCTGTAATTTTGGTTTGTCTTTTAAGTCAAATGTTTTTAATAGCTTGTAACTGTAAAACCTTTTGTCCTGAAAACTAACCGCTGCTGTCCAAGTAATGCCTGGATCTACATTTCCTTCATGTGAGAAAATGGGATCTGAAATGTTACCAGGGGACTTAACTCTCAGCCTGTCTCCACCTCCACAAATCCACATAAGCTCATTTCAACCATGTTACTCAAAATTACACAAGTGAAGCTGAAAGCACACTTCTTTCCCAAAATACCAGCTTTTCTGCCTGTGTCACACCCAGACCATCTGCCATCCTGTTATTTGTATGAAGGGACTAGAGCAGTGGTGCTCTTTGTACAGCATTAATTAAAAAAGTAATTTCAGAGCATTACATCAGTGAGAGGTGGCATGGACACACAAGCCCATGAACACGCGGCTCTCAGGATTTAAAATCCGATAAGAACACATTGAAGCTGACTCAAATAAGCCACTGAAGCAAAAGCACGGCGTTCTCAGGAGGGCTTGTACTAGCTGAAGTTGGGCAAGGTTGTGCTGAGAAACCACGTGAACTGCATTAAACTGTGCTCTCTTGGTAATCTGTGGGCCAAAAATCCCCCAAAACTCTTACTCAAGGAGCACTTGGCCCAGCACTGAAGAATTTCCCATATAGTTTGATGGTGATTATTTATCCACACTGTTCCTTGAATACTTCCAAGCATCTTGGTTGTTCTTCAGTCTCAGCTGTTCTTATCTACGTATTTTGCATCAAAAAGCTGCAGAACGTCTCCCACACAAATCCACTTCTGTGGACTTTCTTGTCCCATACTTCATCTTCTCCAGCTCACATGCATGATAAACTGCATTTCCTGAGTTATTCTCTTGTGCTGCTTCTAGTTTTAAAATTTTATACTTAAATTTAAGCATCTCCAGTCCTGTTCCTGTACAATCCTAATCTTCAGAGTATGACATGAATTATTACTCTGTAAAGCTCCCATTTAGCACACTGCTCACTACTGAATAAAATCAGAGGAATGTTCCTGTTTACAAGGCAAGGTTCGGCATGTTACACCACCAAACAGCCTTCGGTGAACTTGCTTCTGGGCTGGGTTTTGCTGTGATGAATACAAAGCCCTAATACAACACGTCAAAAAGTACGCGATGTCTACATCTCACATGTACTGCTCGGGGGAAAAGGTAAATAGAGTATAAGCAAGTTCTTTCTTTTTCAGAAAAGTCTGAGCTGCCAGAGATCTAGTGAAATCATTTACCTTCTGCCGGTCACAGCAAGTTATCTGCATGCTTTTTATATATTAAAAAACATAGCCTAACAGAACATACTCACTCTATCTACAAAGAACAAAGTTTAAGTTGCAGAGAGAAAATGTAGGTACAGCGATAAACTATCAATTATAAGCAGCAATCATTTTTCCACAGTAAGCCAAAGGAAAGCAAACAAAACCTACATTTCCAAAGAAAACTGCTAAAATCTGTTTATCATTCTTCTGAAGAATCAGCTCAAAGATTGAATCACATTCTTTGCCTTTTATTTGTTTTCATTTGCAAATAATTTATCTCACTATATATGTACTAGAATAAACAACACAGGCATGGTATTTATGAAAGCAAACTTTTACCTACAAATTAGATGGATCGTTTTAGGCTTTGAAGTTTACTTAGCTCTCTGACTGGAAGGGTTTTTTGCCACTCCTGCTTTTAACAGCTAGCAGCCAAAGAACCATAAAATGTTGCAGAAAAATGCTACAGATTCTTTGCCAAAACAGCAAACTTTCCCTGCGTTAGCATCTTTATGAACAACTTTCGGTAGCACTGCACCGCTCCTTATTCCTCTGCCTCACTGTTTGCTAACATTGACTATGCCTGAAAAGCAAGCACGGGGACTTCATCGGGAAAATCCTAATCCCATGCTAGGCTGCGGGTATGACCTGCGTGCATGTGCACCTGCATTTATGTGGCTGAAACTCATGATTTGTATGCACACAGACGGTAGCATTAGTGTTAAGAAAAGGAGCAATCCCATGAAATTTTAAGTTATGGCACCTGTCACACACTTCTTAACATATCCACTCTATTTTATCACATACACTAAGTCGCACAAGATTAGTAATATAACATACTAAACACTAAAGGCCCCCGGTGTGCTTTACTGCGTGCAGCTGCACCACTACTGATACAGGGGAGCACAAAGCTGTAGCAGCCTCTGAAAATTTGGGGTTTGCCAAGATGACAAACAGGGCGATTTAGGGCCTGTGCTGCGAAGAGGTTGGGGATGCTCCAGGCTGGAAAGCCAGGGCACAATGCCTGGTGGCAGCACGGTGCCTGCTGCGGCAGCAAGACGTTCAGGGGGGCAAGGTACGATGACCAGCGGCGTCTGTCCTAGCAGGGAGCCCTTGCCTTTGGGGACCCCGATGCCGTCTGTTCCTGCACTCTCTGGATGCATCAAAGTGCTCCAAAGAAAGGCGGGTTCATCGCTTTTGTGTAAACTACCGGAGCAATAAAAACCATCATTAGAGACAATTTACTGGCTAATCTAATTTTTAAGTATGCACAGCCACTCGCAGCAATCAACTTTAAATTAATTATAAGATCAGATTAAAAGGGGAAGATGGATCATTTCCTGGCCCACCCGTAAGCCCTCTCAGATGACAGCACGTGCGTGCTTTTGCTTTTTCAAATTCTGTTGTTCAGCCTCTGTTCTAAGATGTCAGCCATTCACCTGCAGGAAAACGGCAGAGACTTGGCACGGCCTGCAGGAGAGACCCTCAGTGCAGTAACCACCAGGACGCTTCCAAAGCTGTCGTCCCTGTGTCCTGCCCAAGGGCTGGCTCTGACACGAGCCGGTCGGAGTGGCGGCTGCTGTCGTTCAGGGCTGGGCACACAGGGGTCTGTGTCAGCTGCGCTGTGCTTAGGGTCTGCTTCACCCAATTATTTGTTTGTCGTGTAGAGACCTGGGTATTGAGCAGATACTGTCAAGTTATTTTTGGCCCCCTGATGTACTGGCAAAACATAATGAGGCCTTTAGGTGAATAACTGTCTTGGCATCGAGGTGCTAAAACGATGTGCTGTTGAAAGGCTGGAGAGCAATTAGGTTCTTTGAATGAGATGAGATGCTGGACAGGGCATGTGAAGACAAAGAAAACAAGCTTAACTATCAAAGCGCCAAACTCTCCCCCGAAGTTGTCAGCTACCTATTTAAGCAAGGTGTTAATCCACTACAAGCTGGATTGCCAACAAACTTAATTTTTTATTAATTCAGAAGATGTGCAGACTTGTCCCACTTGCACATATTACCCAGCCCTTTCCAGACAAGTGTAACAGCTTGCCAGATGATTATTATCATCCTTTAATTGTATTACAGCAATTCCCACAAGCCCCAGCCGTGGGCCTGTTTTCCACAGTGTAGGGGCTGTGCAAATGGGCCAAAAGATGGTCCAAAGACTTATTATATAAGAATAAAAGCCAGCATGTAGATACAGGGAGCAGATGTGGAAGCAGACAGGGAAAATAAAGTCAATCAAGATCCATCACTGGAAGAGGAAGACTCACAACAGAGGTAAGACGTCACAGATCTGTTAAGAAGGAGGGCAGGACACAGATTCTTTCCCCCTGAGCTGTGGCTTTCACCTGCTGTTCATGTGGCTGTTCCAGCAAGCTGGATTCACACCCACCGTGCCCACAAGCATGACTGACATCCCACAGGACTGGGCTCTGCAGAGGCAGCCTTTGGAAATAATGGTGTTGGTCATCACTACAAACACTTGAGGAAATGTTTCACGCTTCTCTCACTGATCAAACTGGGTTTTATCAGCACAGGCTTTACATAGCATCCGGTCTGCATCATAGGACGGGCAGAAAGCACTTGTTGACCTCACAGTGCTGGGCCATGATCTTTTAAAGAGGGTCACTGGAAGAAGAGAGTTATTTTTGTAAAATGTTTATGCAGATGCACGTACAGGAAAGCACTCTATAGGCAGACTGGTACTAATCCACCACTCGCAACAGAGGTGAGCGCTCTCATTTCTCCTGCCAAGTGTACTTTGGGGACTATGCATCTAGAGAAACCACAGGGAAAACACAACAGCAGGTACTACAGGCCATTTTTAGGAAGGAAACCTGACAGTAGCATGGAGAAAGGCTGTAAGAAAAGTGATCTTTGCAACAATGAAACAAGCAACAATTTTCTAATTTTCCCCATAGAACCATTTGGTTTTGGTTCAGTCTCATAAATACTCAAGGATGAGCTTCTGACCTGAAAGACAAGGATTTGCCTTGGAGTCTGAACCGAGTTGAAAGGAACCCATCCATCTGTGGCAATGGGCAGCGGATCTGGCCTCAGATGGCTTACGAAATCTGTACGTACAGAGTGTGCTGCCACGCGCAGCACCGTAGGCATGGTTACACGACTGGTGTCAGCATGAGTTAATCTGTCTAGCAGCCTACATGCAACTGCTTGTGTACTCTAAGGGTTGTTCACCTATTCTGCAATCAGACGTGACTGTTCAAATATGGACTGCATTTATAATGAGCCAGTTACTCAAGAACCACGGTCTTCAAAACACGCTATCCAGAGTGGTCTGCTTTAAGCATGCCTGATGTAATCTCAGGATTTCTTTTGGTGTGGTGAAAGAGGACACATACGGTGTTTCGTGATTGCTCGTATTGTTTCTGAGCATGCTCTCATCTCAGCTGGATGCGAGTGTTCAGAGAACCTGGTCAGCACTATGCTCCTCATTGCTCTTTTTGAAATACTAACAGCTTTTCATTTTTCCATCCACACGACAACTCTTTCCCAGATCCCAAAGAAAACGAAGGCTGTTTATTCGTCCACCAACAATCCTCACCTCCAAATCAACACTCACTTGATTGGAGGGTAGAAACACAACACTGAACTTCTGGCAATGAATTAAGACCGAACTGAAGGCCAAGATTGTTCCTCTGTCTTTCTTCACGAAGAAGTGAGGTGAGAACCCATGAGTTCATCCTATTTCTCCCAGTCAATTCAATAAGCCTTGTTCAGACCCCAGGAAGAGTGTCAAGAGTACCTGCAGTTGTTCAGGTACCTCATCTAGATGTGGTCAGATCCAAGGAGAAGAGAAAGAATTAAGAAGATCTTTCTAAAAGACATCAAAAACTCAGTATCCTTGTCCATCTAGCAAAGCTAGAAGTGTCTCACTGCCCTCCACAACCAAATAAACTGAGGATCACCTTGGGAGATCAATTCCCTTACTGACAACGTGCTCCTTGCACTACCCCAAAGCGCCAAGCAGAGCTGTTAGTTCAAGTTTCAAAGCAGCAGTGGAGTTGAGGTTGGAGATTTATAACGCTGTACCTGGCACAGCTTCTCGCCCCTCCTCTCAGAGACAGGTCGTACTAAAAAAACTAAAAAACTGCCAAAGTCAGGTTTTGATAATCATTTATCTCAGAAACACAAGCAAGGAGAGGAATAAAACCCAGTTACTACCATGGGACAGAACAAAATGGTGCCATTGTTCTACCCAGCAAAATCGAATCCCAAACTGATTTGTGGCAAAGCAATGGAGACTGTAATGCCCACGCAGCAGTCACACCTGCTGAAATCTGCAGAGGCAGTGCTCGTATGAACAGCCAACGATAAAAACCAGCAAACAGAAGTAAAACTGGGGGTTTTGCTCATCTGCAATTGATTTTTATAATGCTGTTTCTTTTAACAAATGCATTTTAAGTGCTTATGGGACTAACAACCTAGTAAATGAACTAAGTATTAATTTGTGGCTTTATTACTCGGCAGACCTATTTTCATAAAGCCATTTTTCTTAGGACACAGCTTGCTTTGCAGCAGCTGCTTCCTATTACAAGCCACTCAAATTACTTTGGCTCCAATTTTCAGAAGTGCCCACTAACTTGAAATATTTGGAAATGACACCAAATTGCTGCAGGAGCTCAGCAGCACTACGCCTCATCGCTCTCCCCAGCCCTCTAATGCTAACAAAAATCAGTAAGCCATGAGCACCAGCGATGGCACGGCTCGCTCACTGTTCCCCTCATCATGGGCAAAGCGTTGACCCAGACAGCCCATGTCCTCCAAATCGACCTCACCTACTGACACCGTGACATTTTGCGGAAACCCACAAAGGAACCGCGGAGCACGGTGCTGACCCAGCCACAAGGTACCCACAGAGGGCTGGAGAAGGGGGCTTGGCTCATGCTCCAAATGCTGTGAATGACTCCTGGACAGCTCTGGGCAAATGGGGTGACACAGGACTTGGGGAGTTCCTTTGGGCGTGAACAGGATTTAGGTAGAAGGCACGTGGCCCCAGAGAGGTATGGGCAAGCTGTGAGCGTGCCTGAACCCAGGATTTCATGCACCGGGGGAAATCCTGCTCAAGTAAACACAGGCGCTAGCAGTCAGGTGGGGTTTGAGTCCAGAGCTCTCAGACCCGGAAATTCTTCCTGGGTCCCACTTTGAATATATTAAGCTTAAAAAAAAAGTCTTCAGAAATATTTTTGGGTAAGTAAAAAGGGAAAAAAAACGAGCTCCTGCCTTACTCTCCTAGTATATGTAAGTCAAGGTCATTAACTCTTCTAAAAGGCACTTAAATCAAGTTTATCTACTCTTCCGTTTGCAACTTTTTAAGTATACATTTACGCTGGCTTTTTTAAACAGCTTGCTGGATGCTGCCTAACACCCTGTCAGAAACACACTCTCTCACTACTTGAAGCATTGCTCAGCATGCTCCTGGCAGCAATGCAGGCCAGTGCTAGTCAAATCTAGCCTGGAAAATAGTTCATGTTACACTAAATAATTTCATCAGCACGGAACGATCCCAGGGTGAAGCTGTGCTGTGGCCGGGCTGATCCAGCCTCCCTCCACTGCCTCTGCCCCCTCCTTCGCGCCAGGTCTGGCAGCAGCAAGCTGTGAAATCATCGCCCTTTTCTTGCAGCATTTGGTTTGCTGGTGAGGTGATGAACCCAGCTCACAGATTCCACCAAGCACCAGGGTGGCAGCAAGGTGGGGACGAGAGCAGGACCCCATGGGGACAGCAGCCAGTGGCAGGGGGTTGAGCCCCTCTGGGCAGCGTCCCCTCACTAACACAGGTGCATTTGGGTGAAATATTAAAAAAAAAGAAGAAAATAAAAGTGATTCCTGGGTGGCTGAAAGTCTCCATGGTGTCACAGGATTTAATCCTGTGGCCTTCATCCAGAAAAGCACTTAAGTAAACTCTCAGTGTTAACAAGTGTTTAGGGTCAGTCATGCGACGAAGCAGGTTACTGAACTGAAGCCTACATGAGGACAAATTAGGGTCTGTTTGTTCTGCTGCATGGAAGTAATAATGGCCTCTTCCAGCCATCTCTGGATCTGGAGAAACGGTGGTGTCTCTTTACAGCAAGGCCCTTCCTTTGCTTTTGGACCAACAAGTGCTGAGCCATGAAAAAGCTAAAAGTCACCAGTTTAAAGTATCATCCTTTGCAAGGTATTCATTGCTGCTGGAATGAACACAGTAGTTCTCACTTGGAAGCTTTATTTCAGTCTTTCTGCCTACTCAGACAAATATTATTGCACTTAAGTCACACATTTAAGGGTTTCTTCACATGCTCAGACTGTGTGTGTGTGTTTTTCTAAAAAGAAAAAAAAAAGCCAGCTGAGACTTTGGAAAGCAAGGGAGAGATCTGCCTGTGGTTTTCCACATCTGTTCCCACACTCCGGAAAACAATGACTAATTCAAATAACTCCACTGACTTCTGTGGGCAGTCTGCATGATAAAATAATATCATATTTTGTGGGATCATTTTATATGGAAAAACATTTAAAGTATGTCAGCACTGTGATGAAGTTGAAAGGCGTTCTTGTTTGGGGGATGGTTAAAAATGGGAAGAAAAACGTCTGTTTGCTCTGATTTTTGAAGCAACTACGAAGACTTTTACATGAAAAAATAAAAAGGAAAAAAAAGCACAATTCATATAGCTGTCCCTGTGAAACTCCTACTGACATCCAGAGCGTCAAGACTGATACATAACTGTAGGATGTGAGATACTTTGGAGTGCATTTTTTTTTTTAAATTAGCAGTAGTTGGATGTAAGACAGCCTGAGCAAAGAGTGCAAAATGGTGCCAAGCGAGGAGACAGCAGATCCTGCTGAAAAGTGGGCAGCAGAGGGGAACCGGTGGGCGAGTAGCACAGGGGGGTGTTTGGGAAGCCCGGGCACCCCTGCGTACGCCACACGCTGCATACTGGTCTACAGGTCTTCAACAGACCTTAAAAGAGAGGCTTGCACAGCTAGAGATAACCCATTTTTTTCTGGTGGTAAAATGAATTTATGGCCCATTCCTTCTTTTTCCTTCAAGCCCCATGAGCACACGGTGTGGCCTCTCCGGGCAGCCAGCGCCCCACTGCTGGGACAGCTCAACCCCTGCTGCCCACAGACGAAGCAAACCGCTTTGTGCGGTCTGCTAGCTGAGTCAAGCAAACAGCAGCGTTAAATGCATCGATAAATGAGACGGAGGAACCATTTAATGGTGCTTGGCGTTATCTGAACCCACACAGCCGTTGCGTAAGCGCGCTGGGTCCATGCCGCAGGTGCAGGCGGCAGCAGCCTGGCTACGGGGACAGCTCTGCTGGGGCACACTCGCATCTAAACCCCACGTCAGCAGCCTCCGCCTCTGCTGAAAATGACATTGCAGTGCTTTTCCAATTGAAACGCAATGTATTTGATAAGATAACAAATGCCTGGCAAAGCACATTTAAGTTATGTATGGAAAAGAAGAGGAGGGGAAAAGTCTTGTATAAACAGCAAAACAATAGCTTTATCTAATCTCGGGCGACTTACTGCTGCTTGTCTGCGTGCGTGTGTTTTACTGACAAAATAAAATAAATTGAATCAGCTCACACACGATAACATGCTCTTTCCTACCTCATACTAATTGCTTGGCTAATTGATGTTTGTTGAACTTTCTCCATTTCATTGAGTGATTAGGTACAAAGCTAACAGTTGACATCTGTAGGCGCTTAACTGGCGTCTGTAATTACTGTTAATGTTAAATAATTGTTAGTTAATTGGAGTGGTAACTGACTGAATGGAATCCAGATTGTGAAGCAAAAAGAGACCTAGTTAAATAAACATACATTTTCAGAGAAAACAACGTTTTATTACAAGAGAGAGACTAACAGCAGGCCAGATATGGGAGGTCTGCAGGATGCTCCATTTATGAAATCTCATGCCAGGCTCCAGCCTGGACTCCACTCATCTGGAGGTATGTCAAGTCAAGATCCTTGTCAACAAACCACTCTTATCCTTAAGAATTTTTCCACCTTATTTTGAATTGATTACCACTGGTTATTTTGCAGCCCAGAGCTGATAAGCCTTTTTTTTTTGTTGTTTTGAGAAAATCAAATATAGTTTAATCTGTAAAGCAAATACTTTCTCCAGAACAGACACAATTATGCATTAGTAAATATTGTCGTTTTGCTCACTGACACTGGAATCGTTTGACTTTGCTAAGACCAACAGCCTTAAGAGAACTTAGAGGAATACAATCAGCACCTGAGACCAAAGAGTACTTGATACAAGTTCAAGCGGACAAGGCTTCCCAGAACAATGCTGTCAACTGCCTCTTTCAGTTATTTTGGAAACACCCATGCCTGGCTCTGGCTCTTTTGTGGTTTGGTTTTGCTTTGAATGATTAAATTCAAAATTATCAGCCTTGGAAGGCTCCTGTGCTGTAAGATTGTAAGTTTTCAGATTTAAGAATCTAAAAGGTTTTCGAAGAGGCTACCTCTGACCTTACCATCTCTTTAGGCACATCACATTATCCAGGGAATTTTTCTTGCAGCTAAAATTGCTATTACCTCCCCCAGCACTGGGGGCCCTGCCTGACACCCATACCCCAGCCAAAAAAGCCCTCCAGCACGTAAAGCAGAGGGTATAAAAGGTGTTCTGATGGGCAGGAGCCACTTGTGCACAGGAGATGCAGCCATAAGGGGAAGTTATGCAACAAATTCCTCGCTCAGATAAAGCCTTCATGACACAGAAATAACTGCCTTGCTCTTTTGTGCACTAGAACAAAGGACCGTCTCAAGACATGTGTTGACTTTTTTGTCTGCCTGACTTGGAAGTTATAGTGAAGTGATGCAACGTTTCTTCTAATCTAACTCGCTGGCACAAGAAACCTAGGGTCTTCAAAATAGGAGACTTTTTACAGAGCTCAGTCCCTTGTTAATGAGACACTGAACTTTCACATGGAAAATGCTGAAAAGTCATTTGAAACCCAAGAAACAGCATAACCGACAGATCCAAAGCCACCAGCAGTCTCCACTAGAAAGGCAAGGAGACACCATTGTCAAGGCATCATTTTGGGAGGGCGAGCCCATCCCCACAGCCACAAAAAAGAAGCCTGCAGAACTGCCCCAGTGACTCAGCCGTCCCAGAGGTTCTGGCCGATGGGGGGTTCCCGCAGCCCTGGCATTGCTCCACAGCCCTAACACCAACCTCGGAAGAAACACTTCAGTGAGCAGACGTAGCATGGAGGACCAAAGCACGCGGGGAACAGCCCGTCAAAAGCAAAGGTGAGAATACCCAGCATGCGACTTGGGCTGCTGGGAAGGTTCCTGCAGACTCCAGGGAAGTAGTCAGTCCTCTGGCAGTGTCCTTGCTCATCCTGCACACGTGCCGTCTGTGTGCTAGGAGATCCAGTTGTATTCAAGATGAGCCAGTGTGGGGCTGGCTTACTTAGAGCGAGCTCTCCTCTACAGCCAAGGATCCCCTGTGGATTGGATCAGCAAGGAGAAGCACTTGCCAGCTTGAGCTCCCGACTTGTTTACAGAAACAGATGTTGTAGAGGATCCTCAAGAAATGATTCACCGAAGACGAGGGGAGAAAAAACCATATGCCTGTTTTTCCAGGGAAGGATCTTCCTGTAGAGCCACCTAAAAAGCCAGGGCTTGATCTGACCGGTATTTCAGCCACCAGTGAGGACTAGTAACCCAGACGCCTTGATCTACCTCCAGCTGAGAGTATAAATATTTCCCTGACAGCTGGTGGTGCCACAAAGCAGAAGGATTCATAAAGTTTACATGAACATCCTGTAAACAATTTGAACATAAAAAGCTGTAACAGCCCAATTGTGTTTCTGATCAAAGGCAAACTTCAATATACAGCACAAATGAAACTTCATCACTTTGGGACTCATTTCTCCCTCCAGGAAAAGCTGTTTTCCAAGGGTACGTAGGAGGGAGTTAACATAAATTAAATACACAGCAGTAGTAGGAGCTGCCTGCTTTGCATCTTCAGATGTGTCTATTTAAATTATTAAAAGATAATGGAATTTAATTATGCTGGAAAGTCATGTTACAAAAATTCATGAACAGAAACCTGTATTTTGGCCAGGATTAATGGTGTTAAGGTTGACGCTCTGATGTAAGTAGAAGTCATGTTCTTTTGCAGACTCCATGACTATAAGCAGCGATCCTGAACTGGAAAGCACAGCTTGCACAAGTCAGGGACAAAGGGGGTGCTGCAGACGGGCGAGGCACTTCTCTTCCATTCCTCCTCCACGGAGAGATTGTAGGTGCTCACCTCCCAACACAGACACCCAGATTTCAACAGCAATCATTTTCCTAGGTAATTTTAAGCTTCGCAACATAAATTCCTGCCCAAATGATGGAGCCCAGGGCTCTGGTACATGACAAGGGACTACTCATTTCAGCAGCAGCCACAGCAATTCCTGCCCTGGGGAACGCGCCACATTCCTCCCAAATCCCCAGCCCTGCTGCAGACATGGCACAGGGCTGGGGACCTCAGGGAGCAGTGGCAGCAAAGAGCTGACATGGGAACCCCACGGCTCTCTCAAACACGGCATCGCTCTGCTGTGACTCATACCCCAGCCCCAAGGGGCCCTAACATCCATGGGGCACTCCCCAAAACTCACAGGACTCATCTTCCCCTTGAGCTCTAAGGGCAACCAGCTCCTAAATGAATGCTGGGAGACTTCTCTTTGATGGGTTTATTCCCCCCCTTCAAGGAAGGCTTAGTGGGAGGGAATTTCCACTTTGTCCTAGATTTTTTAATTTTTACTATTTGTGAGGAAAGGGCTGGTTCACATTACACATCCCTACTAATCGCGTACACCTTGAGCTTGATCTCATCATTAGCCCTGAAGTCCACAAGCAAATGACAGAAACCTAAAACACTTTAGGATTTTTACCTGCTCTGTGAATACATTACTTATGTAATTTTCTGCTACCTCAGCTGTAAGGAATTCTGCAAAAACAGAAGTGGCAAGACATGAAGTATGTGTGAAACACATGTAGCTGAGGGATGTCGGAGAGGCCTGGCCCTGGACGTGGAGGGATGCACACTTGTCAGTGTGCTGAGCCCTCCCAGCCTGGTCTCTCAGCCAGGAGCTTTGAAGGTTTCATCATGATTTACCCAATGCAGACGAGACCTTTCTTACAAGTGATTTTTATTGCTTTTGGCAAAAGCAGCCACGGACAACACAGGGGAAGAACTGGCTTTGAAGCAAACAGACTGAATTGCAGGGAGAGAACTTGAACTTGGAATATATCAAACTGACAGCACCCGGGCAGTCGTCAGCCGTCTCCAGGGCAGACACTCGGAGAAGGCAAGAGCCTTGCAACAACCGCGGCCACAGCGAGAGCCCCTGCACCTGGCTGCAAGCAATTATTGACATTATCCCCAAACAGGGGATCTTTCTGAGGCTCTTTTCCTGATATTTAGTGGTCTGAATGCTAATCCTTTAAACAAAACTGTCCCCGATGCTTTTTCCGCCCTCTTTCCCCTTAATCTCTTTCTCCCAGTGGAGGAAAAAAAAAATAAAAAAAAATACCAGTCAGCCTAGTTTGGCCGCACCTGGATTTGCATTGATTCTCCCCTTGTCATTCATGTTACCAACAGGAATTAGCATATGGCTTTAAGGGGAAACTCAGGAGGAGAAAAGAAAGACACCATTTTGATGGAAATAAGGGGCAAAGGAATAATCTACCATCAACTAAAAAGCTTATTTGTGTATGGTTTCCCAAGCAAAGCTTAGAAAAGCCTATGTTGATTTTAGGCTACACAAAGAAACCCTAATCCTTTCAAGGAAACTAAATCACCAAAAGAAAGTACCGCAGAAGAAAAGGCTCCCTGTCAAGCATGGGTATTCACAACCAAATAGATGCCACGAATCAACCTCTGTAAGTAAACACAAATAAGAATGTGGGAAACGTGCTGGGTTCGAAAAAGAAAATGGGAGGAAAAGGAAGAGGGGCCTGCTCCTCCTCCCTCAGCCTGCAGGAGCCCCGGCCCTAGGCCCTGCCTGCAGGCCGCATCCAGTCCTTGGCCATGGCTACTCCAACCCCATGGTGGATTTTTACAGTGAATTTGCAAAATTAAGACACAGTCGCATGTACGACGGAGTCACTCAAACACAAAACTCTTCCATTTTTAAATTCTTTTTGGCTGTGACCCCTGCCTGTGGAGGGGTTGGGTGGCAACCCGTAAATTCATTTAAACCAAACGGATCTATCAGATTGCCAAGTGAGATAACCTAGTTAGACCACCGAGACCATCCATCCGAATGGTACTTCCAAATGATGCAATTACATGAAAAAGAAGAATATGGATCCATAATGCAATTAAATATAAGTATTATTCAATATGCAGCAGCAGACCTCAAAAGTGATGGTGTATCAGCGTGGGAATCCCAAACGTATTGGGGTCACATAGCTGTCCCCACTTAAACTACTTCATGGAATTAAAACACACAAAACAACACCAGAATGACCCACTGGAGTAATAAACCCAAGTCCTGGCCTGGTGGGGAACACCCAGGGCAACACTAAGCAAATCCACACGTGGCCGACAAGAGAAACCTAAATACCAAATTAATCTGTGTCTTCTAATGCAGACTTATTCAAGTGTTCCAAAACCCCGGTAAGTTAAAACACTGTGGGTTTACAGCTAGAAGCACACCCTATTCCTATTACTAGGCAGTTACACACTGCCATTACGAAGTAGGAAAGTGGGGTGAAAAGCAGAGGAACAGCTGACACATTTTAAAGGCTTTGAATTATACTCATTGGCGTAACTCTTGTCTGGAGCTGCTCCCTCAGCCCTCCTCACAAAAACAATGCAATAAATACATGAATAAATAAATAAATACGTCCCCACAGCCGACAGTCTTTCTAATAACGCTGCTTCAGGACAAGCTCTGCACAGAAGCTCACTGGCACTGATTTAGGGTAAGTTTTCCCTTAATGTACTGTTATATCATTAGCCACTCTCTCTTTAGATTGCTGTTTGGAGGAAATTAATGGGATACTGAATATTTAAATGTGGCCCTCTATATCATTTATTAACTCTACAGAAAGCACACAGCACAGCAAGCCATGGTTTATGACTATTATCCTGTGAATACTAAACGTTGGCTGGTTATTACTGTCAGCAGTGCAAATTGGCTATTCATAATTCCATGTCTATCATGTAGCTGATGAGTAACAATCAAGTTAAAACATTTTGAAAACTCTTACAGTTATTTAAATGAGCTTAAATTAAAGCCATTTGTAAAATAAACTATTCCCTAATATTGTTATTTAAATTAATTCTGACCTGGCAGGCACTGCATTATTTAAAGCCTTTATTTTATATTGCTTAAGCAAAGCAATTACCAAGCATACAGAACATGTCTGAAACCAAGAGAAACATAAAAAGCACTAACAAGCTGATTGCGACATTTCTGCAAGACAAGTTACATTTCATCTCCCATTGAAATTGCATGAAAAGAAATGTATGGGGAAAAAATATGTTTGTGATGTGAATTGCAGTCTTACCTTTATTTGTAACAGCGTTGAACAGTTTTTCAGAGCTGGCATCAGATGCCTGAAAGACCAATAAAAAATGAAGTTACATTTTCTGCAAGTGATACATTTCAAAAGGTACGCACTATATTTACACGCACACATATGTATACATATTTTAGAGAAACAAATCAGGTGACAAAACCAAGTGAGGTAACAGAAGCTGCACCCTCAGAGGAAAACGTCCATAAGGTGGTGCTATTTGGCTGTGCTTCACCACCCTGCAGTGCAGATATTTATTTGGAAAGAGTCTATTTAATAAAGAAAGAAATTATTTTTATTCGATGTATTAGCTGCACACAAACTGTATTTTTGTACTGTAATTATCCACTACGTTCTGACATCAATTTTGCAACTGAGAAGAGCTACAATTTTGAGTCATACAACCCAGTTTCAGGAATTTGCAGAATTGCGGGTTTCTAAATTACATTTTTAGGTATTTTTGGAGACCCCTACTGTGCCAACCATTTGATTTTTAGTATTTTTAAAGCAGTGATGATAATTTAGGTTATTAATTTTGTAACTTGCTGCTATATACTCTTTGAAAAAGAAAGCCACTGTTAGCATTTAGTATAGTTTATATTTCCACACAGGATTTGTCTCCGTCAGAATAATTGATTCTTGACATCACGCTCTGTACAAACTCATAATCCATTTTATTTTTCATCAAGGCATCCTTATCTATGGGAGGTTTTTCCTCCTAATACTGCATTAGTTCCTTATCTACTCCTGTGGTTTGTATGCAAGAATTACAGTTCATCTTTCTACCTATTATTTAAAAGCCATATTTTAAATTTCACACAAAACACTGAGCTCCCCTTTTCAAAAGCTGTAACGGCAAGAAACCAGACTAGGGAAGGTAACACTGCAAATGCTGATTTTACAAACTCCCTGATTCCAAAAGCAGAAGGCATTAAGTTTATGCATCTGTGTACAGATGTGTATGCGGCACACACTCATAAATATACATGCGTACACACAAACACACACCTAAAGCTTAAACTTATTGCATCTTCGTAGTCACAAAATGCACAGAGCTGTTCAATTGTGAACTATATCTTGGCTACAGCCCCATTTAGAGAAAGTCTCCTTTTTGAAAGGGCACAGAAAGAAATGTGCTCAGTAACAAAATATTGCAAACAGGGAAAAAATTGCAACATTGAGGAAGATTTTAGTCTTCCAATAGAAACTGTTCTCTCACTGGTTCCAGAAAAATAATTTTAAAATAGTGTCTGTTTGGAAAGCAGGCTGTATTTTTGGTTAAATGGAAGGAATTTCTGAATTCAAAACCAGAGAAAAACCATCCAGATGACCAACATATATTAGGTATCTCGAGTATACTAGAAACTTAGGTGTGAAACGACCAATAGATAAATAAGTAGATACAGTTCAGACTGTCTATCACGATGTAATAGTAGACTGAAATAAATTGCTTGCTCTCAAGTTAACAACGTAAAAGATTTCTATGATTAACTACTAAAAATGGCTTTATTCTTTTTCAGACTTCTAGACAGATTTTACTAGATTACTGTTGGCTTATTTAAAAGCTGAGCTGGTGTATTTCTTCTCGATTAAATACCTTGTAAACACTAGATTTATTACCCAATGATGGATTTATTATCCAGTGACGAGTTTCCTTAAATTAATGAAAATATGTGAATAATGCACAAATTGAAGAGATCAAGAAGGCCATGTGCTTTAAAGAGCAGTCCAGTGCTAGTCCAACAAATTAAGAGATGCTCAGTGCTTTCATAGCCTTGCCAATCAGCCTACACTCTGATTAAAAATAATAACCTTTTCCAGTGAATTTCATGTTGCTGCCTTTTTAAATGCAGCCTCGCTCGCAAGTCAGAACTCTCCAAACCCTTCTTTCTTTTCAGAAATAAAATCCATTATGGGAAAAAAAAAAAAAGACCAACTGACCAAAAAAAAAACCCTTACAGTTTCAGGTATTACTTTATTTCAGTGTTTCAAAATTGAACAGTGTGGGGAAGCTTCCTATTTGCTTGATTTTTCCAAACATTAGAAAAAGGAGAACATTTTTTTTTATTATTTTTAAAGAGCTTTACTCTAATGCCAACAGTAAACCAACAGTTTGCTTTTAAGCTATGCTTTTTTTGGAATTCTTTTTTGGTGCTATTGAATGGTAAGGAGCACTGTTGTGATATCTGGAAGCGGCACTTCTTGGGCATACCACGGTGCACAATACATCCTGTGCAATCATCGCTTATGAGCAAACTGGGGGATGATTATCAGTCCAATATGTATGTAAAACAGGAATAATTTTACAAAGACAAAGCTCCCCCAAAAGTGAATCCCATTTTGCATTACTGACCACACACTACTGAATGGAACAGCAACTTGAAAAAAGCCCACCGCCTGGGTTACCATAAACATAACCACAAGCTATTTCACTAGCTTCAACCATGAGCTGGAACTTTGCCTGCCTATTTCATTACTTTTAAATTTGGATTTAAAGATGAACCAGTGATGAGGGCAATGTCCAACCGAGAGAGTAGCAAAGAACCTCTGCCAGCAGACAGGTACAGCATCAATCTCGATGCAACTACTATTTGTTCATACCTAGGCAGTCGCATCGTGCAACGACGCTACAGGGGGAAAAAAAGCGACGCGAACTAAAAAATAAAAGAAGTCAGCACCGATGCAGAAGGATGAGACACGGCGCCTTCGCACGGCTGACCTAAAACCTGCTCGGGGCTCCGCACGGACAGCACAGGGCTGGGGCGGGGGGCTCGGCCCCCCCTTCTCCGCCAGGGGAGCGGCCCCGGGGGCTCACCCCCCCCCCCCCCGCGGTGCGGGGCAACCCCAGCGCTCGCTGCCGCCGGGGCTCCGCCACGCCGGGGGCCGGCTCCGTGTCGCGACCCACGGCTCCGTGTCGCGACCCACTCTCCCGCACCCCCCGGCACCGCGCCCGGCTCTGCCCTGCCCGACCGGGCGCGAAGCGTCTCAGCAACCCCGGGAATTCACGGAGCGGGGGGGGGAATTAATACCGATAAAAGCCCTCCAGGAGCGCTCCCCCCGTGCCACACACATCCCCCCCCGCAGCCCCGGACCCCGCCGCGCACCTGCCCCCGCCCCGCGGCCCCCCGGTACCGGGGCGCTGCCCCCCGCCCGCTGCCCCCTGCCGCCGGGGGGGGTCCCCGCGCCCCCTCCTCAGCCCGGCCCGGCCCCCCCTTTACCTGCAGCCACGGGGCGAAGCGCGGCCGCCGGCCCCGGGCTCATGGCGCTGCGGGAGGGGCGCGGGCGTGCGCCGGGAAACTCCGATCCAGGGCGGCTCGCAACGTCCCGCAGCCGGACCCGAACTAATCCTGCGGGGGCCGACGGCTCGGAGGGCCGGGCCGCCCGGCGGGCATCCTCCCCGGGCAGCGCAGCCCCCCGCAAGACGGCTCCCCGGGCGCGGAGGGGGCGCGGGGGGCGCGGAGCTAGCGGCGCGGCGGCGGCGGCTGCAGGACAAAGGAGACCATGTGCGGGGACGGGCAGCGGCTCCGCGCAGCCCCGGGGCACAACCGCGGACCCCCGGCGGTGGCGGGCGGCGACTCCGGGGGGCTGCCCGGCCCGGCCCGGCTCTGTTCGGCTCGGCCCGCTCCGCTCCGTTCCGCCCTGCCCGCGCCTCCCCGCCGCGGGGGTGCAGCTGCAGCCGGCAGCGCGTTCCCTTCTCCGGCTGCTTAATTTATTTTTTTTCTTTTTTTTTTTCCTCCTCCTCCTACTCCTCTCTTCTGTTTGTTGGTTTTCTTTTTTTTTGTTTGTTTGTTTGTTTTGTCTTTAAAAAGTCATGCCCGTCCTCTCCCGGCACGAAGCGGGCTCCCGCGGGGGCACCGTCCCTCCCCGCCGTCCAGGGTTCAGCCGCGGCCGCGCTCAGGTGAATTCCATCGGGGAGAGGCAGCGGCCCGGCCCCAGCTCCTCCGGCCCCGCCGAAACACCCCGCAAAGCCTGTAAAATCCCGGGGGGGGGGGGGGGGCCCCGCTCCGATCCGCGCTTCTCCGCCCGGCCGGGCCGGGGGGCTGCGGGCTGGGGGCTGCCGGCCGGACCCTCGGCGCTGCGCTCGGCTCCGCTCGGCTCCGCACTGCGCGGCGTTCCCGGAGCCGCTGCCGCCCGCCCCGCCGCCCTCCCTCCTTCCCTGCCGGCTCCTCCCTCCCCGCCGCCCCGCCCCGGCCCGGCCGCGCCGCCCCGCTCCGACCGCCGGGGGCCGCGGGGGGCTCGGCGGGGGGCGGCGGAGCTGCTGGGGGGGAGGGACCCGGCCCCGCACGCACCCTCGGCTCCCGGCTCCTCGGAGAGGGAGGCGAGGGAAGGCAGCTGGCGAGCTGGATGTCCTAGGGGAAAATAAAAAAACAACCCCCAAAACCCAACAAGTCGTATGGGGGAAAAAAAAAAAAAAAGCAACCCTCTCTCTAACTCGGCCCCAAAGCCCCCCGGTGCGCTGCAGGGGGGTGCCCGGCCCTGCTGTCAGCACCCAGCTACCGTCGGCGGGCAAGGTGCTCCTCAGCACCACCGATTCTCCTCAAGCACCGCACGCCATCGGTAGCAGCCGCCGCAGAAAGTAAACGCGCTGGTACGGTTCGTTATGACACAAGTGATTGCTCGCTGGAGCACAGCAGCCGGAGCCAAAAGATGTCTCCCATAAAGCACACTGATGCGGAGATGAGAGGCAGTTATGCTCGTTGGCACGGTACCCCTATTTGTGATGGTTCCTGGGAAATGGAGAGGTGCTAAGATAGGCCCAGTGCGGGTTCTCAGTTTTTTAGCCATTGGTTCCAAACCAACGCTGGGCTGGGAGTGCTAATGGCGTCAAATAGCAACGAGCTCCGTTTGGGTTGGAGCTAAATCCTCCGCAGCAGGTTTCTGGGACAAACCCCAGGTTGGCCTCACCCGAGCCAGGAGAAGCACAGCGGGCACCCGAGGAAAGCCTGGGCAGGCACACGTCACGTCCTTGGCCGGCTGCGAGGATTATCGCGTGGCGCCTCCACGATCTGTGCCTGAGGTGAGCTGCATTGACCTGCAATGGTTTCTGCTGGGGCAACTGCACAGGAAGATGTGTGATGGGAATGACAACGGGGATGAACGCAGCCCCAACAGCCCCAAATTCAGGCCGTGGCTGCAGACACTACGGCGCTTTCGGTGTGTGTCCCCATCATGAGCGGGAGCACCTCAGTAAAACTGCGACAAACCTTCACCAGAAAATTAAAAACTCATGGCTGAATTTAGACCCTGGCTATAGCAATAGAAATGTTTTTTTCAAAGCTGTCCACCTTAGCAGGGTTATCCCTGGATTTCTATAATCTCAGCATGGACTTTGGCTGTTAACTTTACAGGTTTCTCCATCTCCTACTAGGGGTACACGGCAGCGAGTGGTCTTGTGCTGTCAGCGAGGCAATTGCCATCTCTCCTCCAGAAATACAACAGATCCCACTTTCTAGAACAGACAGTGGCCAGTGGCCAGAAGGCATCACAGTCGATCAGCTATTTCATGAGCTCAGCGAAGGAAATGGATGGCTTGAGTGCAGCTTTCAGTCTCCACCAAAAATAAATAAATGAACGCGTTAGAACGGCGTAAGTGTTCCCTGCGCAACAACCAGAGGAGCTGGGGACTGCACGGATCCCAAGACTACTGGGCAGGGAATTAAATGTGTAATATTAAGGTGTGGCAGCTCATCTCTTCTATGAGCTCTTTGGTCAAGACTTTCTACATCTTGGCACTGGTAAGAACTGGTCTAATTAAAGCCAAGACTCCTCACAAGACTTTAATTTATCAAATTTTGCCTGGATTAAACTACAGGCTTGTCTGTACTGGATTTTACAAACATTAACCGCATGCCACACCTGAAATCTCAGCATACACAAAACTGAAACGCATTTACCTCCTCCTCTCCCTAGGGCTGTTAAGGTTTATTGGCAGGGCTGTGGGCCTCATTATGTTCATTATTTGTGTCTTAGAGATAAGTAGAGGACCTCTGTTTTCCTGCTAGAACATTATACATGCATGAAATGCATTCTGTAATTCGGAATGAGAAGTTTGGAGTTTAGGAATTCACCCAAAGCCAAATTAAATCAAACGGGGGAAAAAAAGCAACACCACCTCCTAATGATTTCAATGGCCTTTGGATGAAGCTTCCCTCTCTCTTGACAGCAGTACTTTCCCGTGTTTTAGGATATGCCTGGATAGGTTTTTGAAATCTTCTGTGTCTTATCTATGTGGGACCTTGCCAGAATTTTTTTTCATCTGTCTGTGGTCTCTGTCAGCGTCGACATTTGTTTCTGCCACAACAACAGCCAAATGAAGTGCATTGAACTTGGATCAAAAGTGATTTCAAGATCTTTCACTCTCTGAAAGAGCCTTTCAGATCCAAACATTTTATGAAAATGACCTAAAGCCGCCGAGACAGCAGGCAGGGAAGCAGACATTTGTTTCCAAGCCGTGCACTAATTCCAAAGAAGAATTACCCATCTTTGGCACAGTGAGCAAATGAATATTGAAATTACAGCAGATTATATTGGATTAAATTATTTATGGCAAACCTCACCTCACCTGGAAGGTTCTGCAGCTTTTTCCTGGCAATGTGAAAACTGGATATTCCAATACTTTGGTATTCTGTGAAAGGCTGGAAACATTTATGTTTCCAATAAGTTGCTAATCTTTCTAGAAGACATGATGGTGTCTGAGCTCAGAGCGTGATTGTGATGCCTTATATAGTCCTCCATCATGCTCTGAAAACACACGTGATTTTGTACATTTCTGGATTGGAGACGTAGGTTCTTTTCCACAAGAAAAGAATTTATGGAGCTATCAGCAGCTTTTTATGACTTTGAACAGCAAGTGACGGCATCATGTCCCAACCAGAAAGTATTTGAAGTCCAATGCTTTAAAGAGGTTCAAGAAAAGGACCCGTTCTTATGAGTTACCTAAACAGCCATTACGACAAACAAAATTATGCCATAATGCCATAAATGCAGCAACAGATGTCAGCAAAAATACATCGCCGTGCAGCCGGGTCTGCAGGAGGACAGGCTCGGCACTGCTCTCAGCCCCGAGGTGAGCGCCTGGCATGGCCAGTGGCTCTTGGCAGCAATGAACACAATGCTTTCCGGATGGTCCCTCTTAGCTGAGCATGCACGCTCATGCTTTCTGCTAGGGGAAGGCAGGGGAAAAGGTCGTACAGAGAGTACCTGCAGCACTTCGAAGGAAACAGAGCTATTGGGCCATGTAACATCACTGGCGTGAGTTCCCAGCCTAAGTACAGCTTTTTATTTGACAACGCAGAAAACTTTTGTGAGAGCGTATTAATGACAGTGCAACTTTTTTATTATTTTTATTTTTCTGCAGCATTTGCAAAACTAAAACACTTTGTAATCCCTTCTTTTATGCAGAACAGATTGCAGTTTTAAGCAGAGGCCCATAAACTGCAGGTTCAAAGAAACCTGAAACTGAATTAGCATAAAAGCTGGAATTCTCATTTATAGGAACAGCAAGGCAACCACTCTGCAGGCAGTTTTATGATTTTGGTTTCAAATGGAAACAAAGATAAAAAGTGGGGCTCAGGGAACAATAGGGCTGCTCTCTCTTCCCTGTATGGGCCTGGCCCTATAAAATACTGAGCGGCCTCCACTGTTTCCCAGGACAGAATTCAGCTCGGTTTTGCACACCTAGAGCAGGTTGGATGGTTTTCCGAAGCCATTCACACACGGAAAAGAAATCTTCCCTGTCCTGTAAGTGCCAAGGCATTTCTCCCCCAAGCTTCTCCAAACAATGCGAGGCCTTTGAGGTGTACAACACAGTCATCTTTCTTCCCCTTTGCCAACAACGAGGAGCGAGAATCCACAGACTGACTCCAGGCTATAACTTCTCGATCAGAAAATATAAGCATTTTATCTGTTCTTCCATATACCTTCCAGTGGTGTGAACTCTGAGCTACTGCACAGACTCTAGAGCACTATTTAGTTGGATTTAGCTGCTAGAGACCTTGCTTGACTCTTAAGCTGCTACCTACGCTCCATAGTCTAAGCAGGAACATTTGTAAGATCCTATCACAAAATAAGAGGATAAACTATAAATTCTTCCCCATCCACTAGCGCTCCTCTGAGTACACTTCATAAATGCACCAGTTTTCAGCTGTGGCCATTATCTTCCCCTAATTTCTGCCGGCTAGTAGATTCTGGAACTGAAGAAGTATTTCAAATTAATTTGTCTGTCAATATCTATGTACCGAATCAACTAATAAGAGAGAAGTATTTTTCATTCTCTTCTCAGTCAGAGGAAGAGACTTTCTTATCACTGAATAAAGCATCCATTATTGTGTGCTGTAATCCCATTCTGTCTTTCAGGTCATTTTTAGCCCAGGAAATGCTGAATCAGCACCAGAAACCAATCAAGTAATTTCTTTCATTTTCTAACATTCAAGCAAAATAATGAAAATCACAGCTCATTTGATGAGGAGAATATACGACAGAAAGCTATTCTTCCAAGGATAATTTTAAAAAAGGTATGCCCAGGAAGGAAATATTATTGCAAAACCATGTAGATAATGTAGGGTCTCTTGCTGAACAGATAAAGCCCATTTTTTGAGTGTCATCTCATATTTAGATAGTACATTATGAACAATAAATCTGTGCATTTAGCCGGCTTCTAAACACTGCAAAGACATTAACTTGGCAAAAGAATGACCATTACTTTGATGAATGAAACATTCACCTAAAATATTCATGTACGATATAATATCCAACTGATAACCCCCCCAAAAAAAACCACCGCAGATTTAAATAACTGAGATGTGTATGAGAGAAACTGGATAACGTACATAAGAGGAGTTATTACGGCACTGTTAGGAGAACCAACAAATGAAAAAAAAAGCTTGATAAATATTTTCCATAACAAAACACAATTGGTTGCAGTGGGATCCAGCTCTGTTTCTCATTAGTTATCCTTCACTTGTCAGACAAGTTCCATATTTCAGTGAAACCCGCTGAGTATTCTTTATAGTTTGCTGGGGAAAGTGGCTATACATTTAGCACATTCCCTTTATGCTGTGTTTTCACAGGTCTTTCTTTAAAACACACTGTACATGCTTTTGCTTCTTTCCCTTAGGATAGTGGGTTTCGACATCCAAGGAGAGTTTAAAAGCAGGTAACAAGTCATCACTTTTGAAGCTGCGGAGCAAGTGAAGAGGTGCAATAGCCCCAGCAGCCATTATCAGTGCCTGCCAGGGTGCCACAGTATCAAGTTATATGATAAAGCACTCAGCTGACACCAGAAAAATAATCATTCTCTCTCTCCTGCACCACCCCCTTTTTCACAAGGAGGCTTTTTACACTCATTAAATGCAACCTTATCTCTGAAAGACTGCAATCCTCAGCAAATGACAAGTGTGCCTAATCTCATTTTCTGACAAGCGATTCTGACAGCACCTTCCTTTTGATTTCTAAGACACGTAGCTAGACATATATTAATCTGTCAGTCATCACCCCTAGGAAGGAGGGAAAAAAAGGAGAGACAGAGATGAACATTTGTGAATGTGAAGGGAACAAGGCGAGAAAGGACTAAGGGTCCTTTTCTGGCTATTTTAGCCAACATGTCCGCATTTCTCCACTCCTGCCCTGCCGTGGCAGCCAAGCCTCCCCTGCGCAGCACGGCTGCACACCTGCCTGTCTGCAAAGCGGGGTCCCGGCCCCATTTGTTTAAGGGACGGGCGTGGCCCTGGGGCTGCGGACTAGGAGTCGGCCGCGGGTGTATTTTCGGGTTTTCCCTGGAGCGGAAGGCAGTTGGACTGGCAGCCCACTTCTCTGCGCTTCTGTTTTCAGCGCTGGATATAAAAGCGTTACATAAAATCCAAGTGTTATCGTCACCACGGTGCATATTTTAGTTGCAGGCATGGGACTTCCCAGTACTGGTACTATAAAACAGAGCCTTGATTCCAGATTTACAGATTGTGAAGTGTTCTGCAATAACACTTTTCTGGGGCCAAGTAATACTTGGTCGCTCCGGTCGCCGTAAGCCCCAGTTGGCCAAGGCAGCAAAGCCTGGCTGGAGCCTGGTGGCAGGCATGGGCAAAGGGATTTTTGATAAATGCATCAAGGCTGAGAGCATCAAATTCTTGTCAGGGCTTAACAATTTTGTACCAATACTCAAAGTGCTGTAAAACACAAGTCTTTAGTATGACAGAGTGGTCTGCAAGGGGTAGACTGCAGAGACTTAGTGAGACCGGGCCAAGTTGCATTATGAGGCTACAAAAAGGTAGGATTTTCAGGAATTCCCAGATACAAGATCTATTGAAAACCTGGGAGCATTATGGGGCTCTGTTTGGATGTGGGAAATCAGTGCAACGTCGTGTGTGGATCTGCCACTCAGCACGCGTGCAAATTAAGGGCAACTTATGGCTGACATACATTGTGAACATATGGATGTGGGGTGGGAGGAGGCAGGCTAGTAGGTAGATACAAGGCTGCAAAGGGGTGTAAGATAAGCGAGATTCTACAAATGGGACCCAAAGGAAAAAAAAAGATTAGATGAGGTGGGAGGCAGTGTTCTTTATCTTACACAGACCTATTAGTTACGTTCCTCCTAAACACGCCTTCTCCCTCTTAGCATGTGAGTCATATTGATATTCCCACCCACCAAATGCTACACCGGAGTAAATTAGACAGGTTCACCACCCAGCAGGGCTCGCTGACCAGCCGGCACTGCAGACAGCCTGGCCTCACACCCCTCCCTTCCGCTGGATGACGTTAAAGCACGGGAGAAACTTCATCGCTCGTAATGGGATAAGGAAAAAAAAGCGAAATGAAAGCAAAGCACAAAGGGGCTCAAATCCAATGCTTTAAAGTGATGCCATTTTCACAGTAATACAGTCATTAAGTACTTGTTTGATGGCACAAAAAGTAGGCTGAGATCTTTGCTAATACATTTTATTAATCAATACCTGCACTAGAAGATGGGAACAATTAAAGTTTTCCTCCTCACTCAGACAAAGCAGCAGAAAGCTTGTGATCTACTTAAGGAGCCCGCCAGTCAATGGAAAGATGAAAAGACTTCTTCAGTTTTACTTAAGAGCTGAAATGATGTTAATACTTCAAGTGTTTAGGATCTGGTTCTCAGAAAGACAGTAAATTAGCAGTGACAGGAACGCTGCCTGCCATCGCCGAGTCCTGCTCCTCACGCTTCCCCACTGATGTCGTAATAACTGGAAAACCCACAAACATATTCGTGAGTTCATTGAGCCTGAAAATAACACTGGAGATGTTTCCTTTGCCGTGCAGAACACTTTAATAACTAAGCCTAGCAGAAAGTCACATTTACTGCTGATGTGCCTTATAAGGATAAATGTAAACCTGACACTTGCATAGTTTACATTTATGCCTGCTTTTTTTATTAAAAATGGATTTTCTAGCTGCATCTAAGCTTCAGGATGTAGAAAAGAAGGCATAGACACATTTTTTCCTCCTGAGCAAAAAGCGGTTTGGAGAACCCAGGCAGCTCCCTGTGCAGGCCTCTGGCTGGGGGGAAGGCACTTCTCATCTCGCCATGGGGATTGCTGATACGGGCACCAAGCAGGAGAAGGCTGCCTGAAATCCGCCCCAAACCCAGCCCTCCTTGGGAGACTCCGGCTCTGTTCCTGCAGCAGGAGCCACCATCACCTGAGGGACAACACTTCTCTCTTTTCCACCTCTTGGGACCTCCAAATACATGCCCTGACAATCAGTCCTGCTGGGCCACAGAAAAAAAAAGAAAAAGAAAAAAAACTTTTGATGGGGGTTTCATGGCAGGAGGAACAGGCTGATCTTGTGGGAGCAGAGACTCCTCACAACCCAACAGGCAGGGCAATGAGGAGGAGGCAGATAGTGGGGTCACCTTCCATTCCTCAGGGGGTCTTGCTGAATACCGATCGGGACAAGTGCAGGTGGAGCCGAGAACCAAATGCTGCCTGCTTCATCCTTTATCTGCAACAGCTGAACGCTGCCCATGGCATCCCAGTCTGCTGTGACGGACTGGAAAGGTCCACCCTGCACGTGCGCTTATCTTACGGCATGGAAGAGAGAAAGCACAGCCACAGCGCTGTGTTTAGAAGAAATATCTTCTTCACACGATCGTTAACAGAAATACAAATGCAAATGACCTTTTAATTTGTATCAAGAGAACTAATCAAGCTAATGTACCGGCCAAAGGAGAAAATTTCTCTCTCGTCATCATTTTGGAAACCTTGGAAATCAATTCATGCCATATAGTTGACCTCTTGTATTAATACCTCAGTATTAAGCCTGTCAGGCACCTTGCTGTCTCTAAACCACTTGTCAAAATTATAAGAGAGCCTCGCTAATGCTTCTTTCAAGGCTCCCAATTCTTGCTCTCTGTGTCTCCACCTGGGATCGCACCAGTCTATGCTCAAAGCGCTGCAGAAGGTCACGGTGCTCACAACAAAAAGGTCAACAGCAAAATAGCAGAGATTCTGCTCCATTTCAGCTTCCATCCACACATCCAAATCTCTCAACACGTACTGACCTGGAGTCCTCCAAAAATAAAATCCTTCTAACACAAGAAACAATTTTTACTAGCTCTCAAAAAGCTATTTTTCTTTCATTTAAGATTCTAACAAAATCTAACTTCTTTGTCTCTCAAGCTCCCTTGATCTCTTTCACTTTTAGCTGTCACATAAAGTCAATTGCATGCACCTCTTGGCTTGATAAAGACATGCCAAATGTTCTGATGTGTCTTTAATGAGGAGGTAGATAAAACTCAGTCCAACAAGGTGCTGAACACTTTGACCCTAAGCTAGCAAAGCACTTAAACATTTGCTTAACTTTAAGCAAAAAGTCGCCTTTTGAAGCTAATGGGGCTGTTCTGGCATTTAGACTTAAGCACGTTTTTTTAAATTTCACTGGATTAGGGACAGAGACTTTGCAAGGCTGAACCACGGTTACTGAGTGACCAAAAGAAGTTCGAAATACACAGCTAACTAGTGAAAGCCATGACTGCAGAGCTTCCAGATAAAATATGGAAAGTCCCTCTATTATTAATTAATGTGTCAGTCATGTTGCATGTAATACTGCGTGCTTTATTGTTATCGTGTTGGAGAGAGCAGGCAGGTTTATTTTCTGTTGTAATGTAATGTTTCATAAATGGGATGGAATGCACTTAATGATCTGCAAGGATGAAGGCTTGGCATTTACTTCAAAATAAATGCTTGAATTTAAAAGAAAAAAGGAACAAATACAAAATAATACAAATAAAAATGAATGCTGGGGAGGTCATGGAGTGGAAGCAGAAAGAGCAGAATTGATACCAAAGCTGAGCTATTGTTCCTGAGATTGAGTTAATCAGTTGATCTATATCCAGTCTGGATTATTCCAGGCATTACTGGAGAAGGTGTGCTTTGAGAATCTAATATAATACATGAGAGTCATGATAAAACTTTAACCTGTTTTGATAATACAGCTTCACGTTCTACTCCACACACACCTCTAAGAAAGGCTGCCAGATCTTATCACAGTTAGTTATTAATCTATTTGTTCCTATAAAATCTTCTCTCTTTTTTCCCTCTCGTTTAATAATTCGCTTTTTCTAAAAAGGAACTGATGTAATGTGGGGAAAAAAGCTGCAGCACATCAAAATGCGTAAGTAAAAAATGGGTAAGGAGATAATGTTTGTTTAACAGGGATGGAAGAGTTATTTTAGAAATATTTTATACCATTTAAGAAGCACTGAGTACTATTTTATGCCTCTACCTTAGGAATAAAAGTCATAGTTATGAGTCCAGCTGTACATATTTCAACAGCAAAGCGAGAGTGCAATGGATGCATAAAAAAAATACTTTAAAAAGTAGCTCGAGCAGATTTTTCACGAGTGAAACTCTGGCAACCTGAATTTTAATACCAGGCCCTGCGTTTCAGTGGAGCACTTTGTTCATCCATGAGATGCTGTGGAACACGGTGCATCAGTCTGCACAGCCGAGCCCCACATCACCCCCATGTCAGCACCACCGCAGCCGTCGCCTGCCCCCGGCTCCAGCGCCGATGCCGACTCTGGCCCTGCTGCTCCCGGTGGCAGAGCTTCCACACTGGGCGGAATTTAGCTTGCGTTTCTGACGCTTGGGTCTCAGGGCTGTTTATTTAAGAAGTTGTAACTGATTCATAAATCACCGCAGTGTAAACAACACAACCTAAAATGTTAATCATTACCAAGTTGAGCTTATCTGCCTATAGAATATTACCCATAATGTGATAATTAAGTCCTTCTACTCAGCAGCGTTCTACAGTATTACTGCGGGAGCCTCTTTATATCACCCAGGACGTATGCAGAGGAGAAGCCTATAAAAAGCTGCCTGAGCCGCTTTTATTTTAAGAGGCCTTCAGACCAAAAGCCTCATCCCTGCCTTGGGCCTGGCAGGAAAGCTCGCAAGGAGTCACCCAGGCTCCCCATTAAAATACTGTTAGCACATCCGAGAGTTTTCTTCTTTTTTAGTTCAAACAGTCGTCTGGGAGAGACAAAGAAACAAAGTGCTTGGGTCAGTGGAAATTTCTGACAAAGACTTTGCTTCCCGGCACACACAGGGACAACCCCACCAACTGTGTCAGGGTTTTTCTTCCCCGAATGACAAGGCAAAGGTCCTGATTAAAGGCCCTCTGGGGGGGACAAAAGATGGCCCAGGACTTCAAAGTCAACACACTGCTGGACAGCGGGGAGGTCTTTTTTTTTCCCCTCGCTCCTTTTAACTGAAGCTCCTGCTGGCTGCGGAGGGGCTTCTAATTGCATTTCACAGAGCCTGAACAAAACGTGGTCTTGTCTTCCACCCAGCAGTGACCCTGGAGGAAGCGGGATATCGTTTGCAGTTCCAGGCTGGGAACAAAAAAGAAGTTCCTCATGTCGGCAAGCCGTGCAAAGGTAATGGTGAAGCCTTTTACCGCTTATTTGCATGTTGCTGCATTTCTGGATCTGCATAAACAGTGGTGGGCTTCAGCAGAAGTGCTGTGGCTGGCCGCCTTCGCATCACTTGGACTGTCAGGACAGCTGCAAACCCGCCCCGTGTGAGTGGGATGGGGTTGGATCCAAGGAATGGTGCTGGTGGTGAGCCGGGACCATTGCAGGTTGCTGCAGGGCCAGTGGCGTGAGTGTCTGCTCACTGACCCAGGGCTGGACATGGAGACGCTTTTTTGGCAAATTGTAATCAAGATCAAATGACACCCAGGGTGAGCTAAGCAGCCTAATTAAAATTCTCCCGGTGTTTCCAGAGCTATGGATCTGTTGAAAGAAAAGGTCCAGCTGAAGCCCTATATCTTTTGGAAGTACAGGAAAGTGGTTTTAGGGGATGCAGAAGAAAGCATTGAGCCAGAGGTGGTATAGGCAATGCCATGGCAGTGCAGACATTGTGCATGATTTTAATCAGATGCAGCAGTACGCTGGAATCCAGCAGAGCTACCGCTTGGCCATTTTACCTTCCATTTCTAATGACAAAAAAGGGGTGCATTAGTATGCACGAACAAAACACTACCTCATCCAAACCCTAAAGTCAATAAAGGACTACCCCTTTAACAGCTGATCGTCTCTCTTTCCCTTTTCCCTAGTGGGATTTGCTTTCCCATTCTTTTTCTTTTGCATTCATATTTCAATCTGCAACAAATTTTCCACATTACAGGATGAGCCATATATCTATTTTCCCACATTGCACAACACTAGACCCAACACAATACATAAAAATCCCGACAAGTAGAGTTTGTTCTGCGCTCCCTTTGCCGATGCTAGACAATGAAAGCCAACACTTCTCTGCCCTGAGCTCTCTCTGTGGATGCTCACATAAGAGAATTAGACCTAGAATGAGGTTAGTTAGTCACTGCTGATTCATCATGCTTTTGAGATTTGGATTAACAAACCATTCATCCCCATTTCCTTGTGTACACCAAACAGGCCTGTGTTTCTAACAGGAATAATTTTTTTATTTACTAACTGACAATAGTGGAAAGCCTCATATTCACATCCGTATTATAATAAATGCATTATAAATGAGTAAGTAGGAAACAGTAAGGAAATGATGTTTTACTTTTAAATGCTAATTATGGAGCCCTGGTGCAGTTAATGTGTAGGGTGTTCTGTCAATTTTTAATGTTTATGCCAAGTGTAGTCTTCAATTTAACATGAGCTTTTAATCCTTTGAGTACTAAATTGCCTTTTAATGCTTGCAGCACAACATTGTGTTTGCACAAAGTCAAGACTGAAAAATGAATATACTACAAGATATGTGCATGTATGGAGTGGGGAGAAAGCACAAAGGACAAGATTCTTTTTTAATGATGATGTTGGAACAGTACGAGAGGAAGGAACCGCTCTCAGGATGTACCCAGCAATTGTTTGCAGTGGCAAAAGGCTGAAATGCTGCTGCTGTTGATTTTTTATCTCTGTTGAAGCATTTCAGGAAGAATTCTTCCGGTCTCAAGTAGCTTATCCAAAAGCTGTACCAAAAATTCATGGTTAACACCCAGAGAGGTAACTTTGAGAAAAAGATGGTGAAAGGAATTACCATAAAGAGGCATCTACATGTTCAGTATGACAAAAGTACCTAGAAAGAAAGAGGTTCTGAGCTGACAGTACTTAAAAGAAATGTGAAGAATAATGCAGCTCTGGAAAAGAACTGCAGAATTTGTTATACTAATTTTCTGGGTCAGCTTGTTTGTCTTGGCCTTTTCAAGCTGGCTTATGGTAACAGCTCAGTGCCTAGCCCCCAGCCTGCCACAGCTTGTAACATGGCTATGGCATAAACGATGTGAGGATCTTTTAACACAGCCCAATATAAGGCCTCTACAAATCTGTTCTTCAGTAAACTTGTGCACGATCAGACAGAAAAATGGCTCAGGATGTTACCACTTGCTAGCAAAGGTGACGGGACAACCCCAAACACCCCAAGCACGTTATTGGGGTTCCCTGGCAGGGCACAGTCCCTGCAGCAGTTCTGGGCAGGGATTTGGCCAAGTGGACAAGCCCTGATCCCATCTCTGTGCTCTTGCTCCCAGCGACTCCTACCTTCCTTCCTCTACACATGGTAGGATGTAAGGGAGTTAGAGCAGCTTGTGAGGCTAATCCCTATTTATCTCCTTGGTGAACAGACTTTTTAAAATGACACCGTTCGCATGCTTGAAGCTCCAAATTTGACTTTCCTTGACAGCAACCATCTCTGGAATCCCAATGAGGTTTATTTTTGGCAGTCTGAGCCTTTGCAGAATAAGCTTCCCTGGGTGCACAGTCTTCAGTGCACCAATGCAATTCTGCAGATGAGTGAAGCTGGGAACCTAAGGATTTTTGTACAGCCTGGTAGTACATCCTCAGCTTTACTACCAGGTTAGACCCAGAGGACAAAGCTAATCAAGTAAAATCTCTCTTTTGCTTCTCACTTCCTTCACTCCTCCACCATCCATAAGATTTTTAGGAGATATTCCAGGTATCTGAGAACAGCTTTCCTTCTTCCCACTTCTATTCCACCATGTGTGACAATGTGCAGTTTACACTGTCCACTGCAATAACTGGGGTTTACGGGAGGAAACATCTATTTGCTTTTCGGCAATTAGCTTGTCACAAGGAACCAGAGTCAGAAACAGTGAGAAATACAAACAGAGCAAATTTTTTATGATTAAATGGTGTTTGTTTGTTTTAAATGTGGCTGTAAAGGAAATCTTTGCCAATTACAGGTGGAGTTTGAGGTGACGAATCCAACTGCCACAGGCACAAAGGTAACTTTTAAACATCACTTTCTAAAAAAACGCAGATGAAGTGAATCTATCGGCCTCGCACTAGAAACACACATGTTGAATTTAAGCAGAGGAAGTCTTACCACATAAAACTGGCAAAACACTTTGTGCTAAGCACATGCATAACTGCTTGCAGAACTGAGAGCCAAATTAAAACAGAGTGAGGGAAAGATGGATGCAGAGCGCTGTGCCCGCCCAGGCACCCCACATCTACCCCATGGCTTCCCCATGCCCCCAGGAGCTCCAGCTCTTCTCCTCTTACCACGCGCCTCGAGACTGGCCCCACAGTGTCAAGGACAGCCCCGCTCACCAGCGGCGTGCGGCACTGCCACCGGCACTGCCAGAGTCCTGCGGCTGGCTTCAGCAGCCTCCTCTTCAAATAGAGCATCATACTTTGCAGGAGGAGGGGATAAAACAGAGCACACAGGCAAAAAAGCCCCATCTCATCCTGCACATGCAGCCGGGAGTACTGCCACCAGGTTCCTGGCTGCAGGGGGGATGTGGTTGTGTAGGCCGCACTGAGGTGTGCAGTCCTACAGCAGGTCTGCTTCATTAGTGTATCTAGGCATCGTATTTTGTATTACTTCCATACCTTGATGTTATCTAAAGCTTTTTATACAGTAAGAAAGGAATTACAAGGTTTATAATTTCCCTCATACATGTAACAAAAATAATAAAGCCTGAAATTGCAGAGCTGTGACAGATTTTCTGTGGAGGTTCAACAGTCTCCAGCAGGCTACAGCAGAGATGTGGTTGGTTTAGGTCTGTGCCTTTACATCTGTGTCTATATGCATCTATGTGTGTACATATATATGATTATAAACTTTTATATGCATTTTATACATGTTGAATATATCACACTTGGGTGAAAAGGCATATTAAAGCACCCAGATAAAACTCTTCTGAGGGGATGCAGTGTGTCTGCTGTAGATTTGGAATTACACTGGCATTTTGTAAAACACCAGACAGCTCTTTAACAGGTCCTGCTGGGCAGCAACCTGAAAGAAGGGATCCATTTACCCGCATCTGCAAAACTGAGCTTGGAGGAATAAATACTCAGCAGGGAACTGATTCTTCGTGCACCTGCCCAGGGTGAAAGTACCACGCCACTGGTTTCACTCCTGGGCTTTCTAAGACATCTTGTTTTTGGCCAGGCCACAGAGACAGCAGCTTGAAATTGCTGGCTGGGCTTCCCTGGAGAGTACAAGCATCCAAGTACCAAACTGTGCTCTTGAATCCATGGGAAATGAAGAAACCCCAGCACCTCCTACGAACTCATGAGACCAGGCCAAAGTCGCTCAAAGAACACCAGCTCTGGTCTCAGACAGACAAGGCAACGCGACTAATGATGACAGAGCTGTACTCCTTCAGAAGTCCTACTGAAGACCTCATAAATTATTTCTAATTAGCAATTATTTACCTGATATCTTCTAACTGCTGATGTCAGACAATTACAAATGCTTCGGTGGTGCCAGAATCCCATCCCAGATGTCCAGGACACTGAGGTCAACACTGCGTCTCTGGCAAGGTTTCAGCAGCCCCATGCCACTGACTCCTGGGCCCTGCTGCACTTGCCACAAACTCATGGCTGCAGGAGCCAACTCAGGAGTTAAGAAATTTTCTCGCTGTGGGATCTGTCCACAAGGCTAGATTCCTCTCCCTGAGCCAGGACTTCAGGGAATACAATGTCTGTATCACATTGCCCCAGCATATCAATTGGCTGGAATGCTCTGCCTTCTCCCTACCCCTTCCCAACCTCCCCAAATGCTCACTCTCAACACGTTTCAGTCCAGCTTTAAGTTTCTCTGCCATTCATCTCCACAGCACAACAGACAATGGTAAGCCTTAAAAAAAAAAAAAGTGTTAATTTAAAAGTATATGACGTATTTGTGCTATGCTGCCTGATGTTTTACTGGCCACATCACGCAGCACTGGAGGTGGCTTGGCCTTAAGGCAGGCTGGCTGGCAACATCACGCACTAGCTAAGACCCTATGTTACAAATCCAAATTTAAATGTATGAATGTATAAATATTCTTAGAAAGTTTTGAGTGCATACTCTAGTACTGTAGTATCTTTCAAAAGCTGTGAATTTCACTAAATCATTTTTACTGCCCTAGCTTTGAATGAAATATAAATATTGTACATAAGAAATATGAAGCAGGGCTTGCACTGCAGGCAAAACTGGGCCATAACAATAGGGAGTGCTTGTGTTTCTTGATGACTTTTCATCTGTCAACTTGTTCTAGTGAATATAGTACGGGAATTTAAATCAGATAACGTCAGACCTTGATCTCCTTTATTTCAGGACAAATCTGGAAGTCATGTGTGCTCAGGAAGGCTGTGGAATCTGAGAATGGCAAGGCGATCAACTAGAGAGCCTGCTAGAAAACCAAATTTCCCTTATGCCAGCCTTGCATACAGATTAAAAGTCTATACATTTCCTCATAAAAAACTGTCTTTGGGAAATTTCTTTTTTTTTTATTTTTATTTTTACTACTGCATTGCCTAAGAGCTTTAGTTATGAACTTAGATTCTAGATGTCTAAAATAAAAAGACCGTCCCTGTCTTAGAGTTGCATATAAAAACATAATAAAACATTCATTGCCTTACTGAATCCAGGCTAATGCACTGCGTTTATTTCCTAAAAGGGTTCACATGAGGGAAAAAAAAAAAAAAAAAGGCAAACAAATTAAACCCTAATGCTACATGTGAATTAAATATACACAGAGCTTTAACTACTTGGTATTTTCTACCTTTGCTGTTCATAGAAAGAAAGCAAGATAGCCAGGAGTTTCTTAGCTTGTAATGATGAGTGAAGGCTGGATTCTTAACTCCATGATCCTTTAGAAATTGCCTGTGTCTATCCTATATGGAGAGTCAGCACCTCTGTCTGTTGAACTGTCACACCTCTTGTTAAGGTTTCTCCTATGATAATCTCCTCCCTGCTCAACCCCAGATAACACAATGCATCTCCTCTTCTACTTTCTGAGCTTATTTGCAGACGTAGCCATCCATAAGAAGCTTTAAATATGTATTACACTAGAGTAAAAACCCCTGTGGCCCACCAAGTAGTGGGCTGGAAAACCAGTTTTGATTCGCAAAGAAGCTGGTATTAAAATCATCGAGGGCTCTGCAGTTCAGTCTGTCATGCGTTTTAAGACCTGTGAATAATAAAGGTGCAGTGGTAATTTTACTAAAAATGAAATCCCATCATTTCTGCAGAATAAACAAAAACAAAACAATGCATTAGCTATGCAATACTTCTCAGCACCACAGTTTGAATGTCATTAAAGACAGATTTTACCCATGAAAAATATTTTTAAAAAGTAATAAATACACAAAACTTTACATATACTTTTCATTTCCTTTCTGCATCCTCTCTGTGGGAGGTAGACTCAGATTAAGTTGCTATGGCCAATTCCTGCAGCTCCAGGAAGCTGGAGTCCTATTTCTTTCAGCTCATGTATATTGTGCTCTGAACTACATCCTACCTGCAAGTGTGAAATTAGGGACTCTAAATCTATGATGTTTCACAGTTTTTAGAAATGAAAATAAGAGCTGGAATACCATCTGACTGCCAATACATCAAGTTCATGTTAACATTTCCAGGTCCAAAAATACACAATAAGAACAATTCCCTTATTTTTCTCTGTTGAAAGAACTGCTTTATAACAAAACTCAGCTACTTTCAAATCTGAGAAAAATATGGCTTTATTAGTTGAACACTCGAATTACTGTTTTTGAAGAAGGAGCACAGCACTATGAAGGTTAATGTGCAAATTCACATGGATAACATCTTTGCTGGCCTACAGTCTTGACAGATCAGTGTCACCTTGTCCCTGCTCAGGTCAAGGGAAATAGCACCATCGACTTCAGGAGAGAACAAACCTCTGTAGGGCATCCCGACTGCAGGTATGTTCACCTCCCATGCTCTAAGGAAGGCAAAACAAAGCCCGGTGTCCAAATTAAACCTCAAGTTGGGGAAGAACAAAGGTACCTGCAAACATCAGAATCCTGATATTCAAACCTGAGCAACAATTACAGTCAACAAAGTATGATCAAGTCTCCTTCCAGCCTCCTCCAATGACAGAAACAGAGTACCTCAGGCTTCTTATTACTTTTAATTATATCTTGAAAAAAATACTATAAAATAATGGGACTAAATCTTCTCTCTGGTACACTGCTTTAAATTGTGATTCCCCCAAAATGACAGCATTGCACTGGTGTAAATGAGAAGACAGCTAGATATCACAGGCATAGTATTAAACTGGGCACTGCATCAAAAAAATACTACTATGCTAATTCACAGGATGCATACATTGCAGGTGCCATTCAGGTCATTGCAACACTCTCAGCTTTGAAAAGACATGATATGACAGAGGACAGCTGCAAAATATCTATCCACCGTGTACGACCATTGACTTCCCTGGCATTGCGCTAGGGATGAATTTGACCCAGCTGGTACCATGATGAGAGTTGTCAATTAAGCCTTGTAGACAAGTCACTGAATTCTCAGAAACACACAACTCCAGCAAAGGATATTGCAAGGTTACCAATAAAAGACAAGTCCTAAGGGTAATATTCAAGAGCAGTTCCTCGGTTGGTAGCCGGTGCCTGCTGCAGAATGTCACTCACAGAAAGTCACGATGCCTTGATAGGCTTCACAATTCCCCATCAGTTCTCCAGCTGCTTGGCTAATCAGATATTATTACCTCCTTTGTGTTTTCTTTCCCAACCCTCTCTCTCTCTTTCTCTGGCAAGGTTGCTGTAAAAGGACTCAGTAATGATTCCTATCTAAATATTTCACTTGCAATACAAAGGTTTGTATTTTGCATACCGTGGAACTTTTGTTGCTTTGTCTTTTGACAAAAAGCTTCCCAGGCTTCTGGGAATAAATACTGATAATTGTACCCAGCCTCAGCAGAGAGTGTTGGATATTAAACCACACAAAATCAGACTCAAATGCAGCAACCGTTGAGGATGTGACTTGAGCACACCCAGGCACTGAAGAGCCAGCTGTGGGAATCCCCTTTCAGGCTCGAAATTGCACCAAAAGACCTTTCTGTGGCACATGGCCAGCCTGGCAGGCTGGGAGGCATCAAAGCCCGGCACCGTGCCTGGCAGCCTTGTGGGGTCACCTCTTCTCCAGAGATCCTCTCCTGCTGCAAGCAGGGCAGTGAGAGGAATGTTCCGCATGACTTCACATTAAACCTGTTTAGGGTTGGTCTCCACCATCTGTAGACGTTAGCAGGCACACTGCTGTTGTTCCTTGAGAGGAGATGCAGGTCGGTGCTAAAAGCTTTCCAAAATCTCACCTTTTGATTTAAACTCCTGCCTTCCATGTGTGCAGAACACCCGGATTTCACCTTTGCCTGATTCAGAGGACAGTAAACTTCAGGTTTCCAAAGCCAGGCAAATTGTTCTGGTTACTTTTTTTGCCCAGTTCCCTAACAAGACAAACCTGACACGTTTAAAGTCTCCTGCAAGGGGAAAGTCCCCAGGATTTTGGACCTCCTCTGCTGTTTGAAGAGTACCTTCACCACCAGACAACTGCCCGTTGTTGAGCAGACATTCAACCCCGCATCGTATTTAAAATAGTCCTTGGAACAGGGACTTGACTAATCACTAGTTCAGTGTGCTACGTATGGGTACACAGCCCTTGTGCATCCATACAGCTCAGCCTGCACCGCTGAGACACGAACAAAGGCAGCATTTTCTCAGCAGGACGTGTTAGCTTGGGCACGCAGCCACGCTGCCATGGCTTCTGCAGGTAACTGGATGCAGTGTAGACAAGCCTAATGTGGTTTCATATGGAAATGAGTGCTAAATTATTAACATTAATAACATCTATAAACAACTGGTGACAACTTCAAGTGGCTTATTGTGTAGTACGTACAAGGCATCTGTTCATTATCATTTACAAGACACTCCTGATATACACGACAATTTACCCAAGTAGCTGCACGGCCACATTCCGCTCTGCTTTTCAGCAGTGAGCCCTGAGATGCTGCCAGCGCCCGCGAGGTCTGTGCTGACCAAACTCCTGTGCTCGCAGGGCACTGCAAGTTCCCAGCGCAGGCATCCTGCGCCAATAAACGGCGCCAGTGCGGGCGAGCATCACATCAATGCAGTTTATTTATGTATGGATCCTGCCACTCCACAGCGTCGCAGCAATTGCATCAGTGGGAATTTGTCTAATTCAGAGAGGGCCTGACTCTCACTGGACGCCAGAGGCAGGAAAGCTTTTACCTGTCCGTGTGATGGTTTAAAAGGCCTGAAGGAAACGTCCTCCAGCTCAGTGCTAACCTCCGAAAAAAAGGTTGTGAAAGAGGAAAGGCAACTGGAGGTGTAAGTACAGGATTCTGAAAAGCACCACTATAAGTTTATTATGTCAAAGAGGGAGTAAGCCATGATGTTACAATTTTTCTGTCAAGGACAGTGATAAAAAACTCTCCTCACTCTGAGCTCTGGGATTTACGGCATAGGTTTCCAACCTCCAGAGGCTAATTATTTCAAGTCATCCTGCAGTGCACCCTGGGCAATGCTTTATGAAGTTAGCTTCATGTGGTTGAACACCCGTTACTTCATTGGCCTCTTGCTGTCATGATGCAAAGACGGACTACTACTTCATGTAGCAATTTTTAAATAGAAGTGGATGATTTTTCAAGTAATTATTAGCAAAAACGTCAAACAGAAAGGCAGAGACTGGCTATCCTACTGAGAGGAACCACTGAGGCAGAAAATATGTGCCAGAGTATATAGTCGGGGAGCTGCGCTGAACTTGCTGTCAGACAATGCATTTTATCGAGCTGGAAACACAACACCAGCCTGCTATAATACCCGCCTTTAATGAGGCGGCCTGAGCCGCCATGCTTGGCTGTATCCAAATAAACACGGTAGCTTTTCAGCAACTGATTTTAATCTCATTTCCTGATCCGAGAAGGGCCCGGGAAACCTAACACTTTCAAAAAAATTGTTTTTTAATTGTTGTTGGCAACCTCATCTACTACCTTCAAAGGAGAAGTTAATGGTATCTAAACAGATAACAGCGATAACAGCGAGGGAGCTGTTTCTGTCTCCCTCTCACAAAGACCGATTCTCAAATTACCAGATGTTTTCTTCGTCTTTGGGAAAAGGAAAAAAAAAATAATCTTGAGACCTTCATTGAAGAAGGCTGCTGAATTACAAAAGTCAGACCGCAGAGTGGTGCCACAGTAGGAGAACAACTCTGCAGTGGAGCATTGCAAAAGCCGTCTACATGTCCAGACTCCCTCCTCCTCGTCTGAACAGAGGCTCCCATGAGCTATGAGCAATATCCACACTGGACATGACTTCACTGAATTGCATACAGAAAAGAATGATCTTTTGAGGTTAAAACACCCGTATGTAGCTATGCAACAACCTTCTACAGATTCCTGGTATATTAAATCTGCCTAAGACTCAATCCCACTATGTGTAAATGGGTAAAACAGTTAATCCTTCCCTTCCTTCTGCTGTCACATTTTCTCCATTCATTTTGCAAGTAGTTTTGGATATTAACTAATCCTTTTTATGTGTCTGGCAATGATACCTGAAGTCTGTCTGTATAACCATACTGCAAATAAATGACCAATAATGGCAATGCTCTTATCAGATGACCACCAAACCTGGGACATATTCTACCTTTCTGTGGTCAACTTCTGTATTAGGACACTTATTAAATCTAAACTAGAAACCTCTTCAGTCTTTGAGGAAGTTAAGGCATAAGTCAAACCATGCCAAATCCCAAACAGATTTTGGACTAAAGATAAAATATATGTTTTTATAACAGACAGAATGAAAGGGGGGGAGGGTGGGACAAACCTCACATATAGTTGCAATAAAGCTTATTGCACACGTCTCCAAAAGGCAGGCAAGCCAAGGAAACCACCATGCCACATGCCCGCCCCACCAATCCAGCTGTACTACCCCTCTGGGGTTTCAGCCTCAGTCAGGTCAGACGGGGTGTTCCAAATACCTGGGTATGTGCAGGAATATCTGAGCTACAAGAAATGCACCATACAGCTGCTCCGCTCATAAACGGTGTCCTCTGTGAAGCTACTTCCAATTTTAGCAGCTGAAATGCCATAGGTGGTTCAGCCTTACAAACAGAAAGCAAAGCCAGGCCTTCAATGATGCCCAGCCTGTGACACAGTGAAGGAAGAAACTTACTGCCATTTAAGCCTGTTTAGCAAGCTTGAGTGTATGGCATCACTCAACTTACTGTTAAACTGCTGCTTTGAAAGTGGCAGAAAAGGCAGTGAGGACATGCTTATTTTTCTGAAGAGGAGCTGATTTGATGCCAGGGAAGTCTGCTCCCACTTGACCCGCGCTTGACCAAAGTCACTCGAACTGAAACACAAGTGTCCATAGAGAGCTCTGTTTTAATAAATTGTTCTCAATTTATACCTTACATTAGTCCTAAATTAAGCCTTAAATGGTTTCTAATTTTGATTTTCTCATTACATTCAGAGCTAATCTGTAAAAAACAGATTTGCATGGGATTGCCCATCCCCAGAGCATGCAGGTACCTCCACAGCTCCTGAACGCAGATGCCTCAGAGAAAAAACAGATGCTCACCCAAATGTTTTTGAGGCTTGGACTTGGGTCAATTATAAGTTTGGCCCTGAAAAATTATTTCTGGATGGGTTGTGCTGGGCTAGCAACGTCCTCCTGGGAAGCAGACACATGTGAAGATGGCTTGACCCAGCCTGAGAAGATGTTGAAAACAACACCTGGTCTCTCTCTCTTGTCCAGAGCAGGCACCATGCAGGGAGAGGTGAAATCTGTCCTGGCCTTTCAACTGACACGTTTCCTCATGGCAAAACATCAAGGAAGATGCCACACAAAAAGGCATGACTTCAGGAAGGAGGAGTTGCTAATTTATGGAATGCACGAGGACATGGGACAGGGCTGGCAGCCCTGTGTCTCTGGGACAGCATCTCCTGGCCCCCATGGACCTCCTGGTGCATGACCACGCTCTGCTCTGGGGAAGAAAACCTACAGAGCAGCAACAATCAGATAAAGCAGTCAAACAAAGAGCTACCGGTATGATTAAGCATACATTTTTCAGAAGTCCATGTACAATTCAAATATCCGGCATTTTACTGAAATCAGTGGGACCAGGTACTTATGTTAGTCATAGCACATTGCTGGAAGAATTACTGGAAATCAACCTGGAGTTGTTTTCTTGGGAAACTGATTGACACCAAGACAGAGACCACAAGATTTGCACTAGGGATATGCATGAGTTTTCAGGGGAGTGGGGGCTAAAAAAAAAAAAAAAAAAAGGCCAAGTTTCCTTCTCTGCTACTATGGTTCATTAGAAAAAAATAAAAAATAAATTAAAAAAAATAAGAAGACAAGCCTCTGGAGCTCCATGCTGTTCCATTTCTGAAATAAGAACGACAACAAATGAGCGTGCTGATTGCCAGCCAGCCAGTCCCCCAGGTAGCAGAGGGTCCCTGGCACTTGTGACCTCCACCCATTTGAAGTTCATCATTTAGCGAAGCCTCTTCTCCTTCCCTGCACTTCCAGCTGTTTCTATGACACAAAACACTCTGGATGCCAGTCCCAGACCTCTCACAAGTCACAAATTGAAGAATTAACCTGTGGAGGAAACTGTCAGCCAAGTCTGACTCAAATTCCACCCTAATTTCAGCAACACACAGAAAGAGCCAACACCTTTCTGCAGAGTGGCAAAGTAATATCTTATAACTGCAACGATCAGTATCTACGACCTTTGCCAGGGGCCAGGACTTCCATTTCAGCTCCGTCTGAATTTCTGTTGTGATGTCTGGTAACATTATGAAAATACTTGGAGCGCCAACAGCAGAAGAGCAAGAGGCTAGAGCTGGGTGGTCACTGCAGACGAGTGGAGGGGCATCTACATCCTGGGTAATTCCCCATGAGAGATGCTTTTGCTGTCTTGCTTAGGCTCTTCCTGCCTGCAGCAGACAATGGCTGCCGCTTTGTTCTCCCACCTTCCCTTTGTTAGCACTACACAGGCCTCGGGACGTCTTGAGAAGGGGCCAAGATACACTGCATGGATTTTACAGAAGAAGGTGCCAAGGCAAGGAGAAGGCAAGGGAAGAGCTGGCCAGGATGCAGATGTCCGGATGGCCGGGGTATGGCTGGCTGGGGGTGGATGGGCAGTCAGAGCTGCTGCACACAGGCAGGGCAGCGATCACCTCCACTTACAGTGTGCGTGAGGGTTTATATTGCAGGATTCCTCTCCAGTGCAACCCTGAAGCTATTTGTGTCCAGAACTGTGACTAGGACACCATCCTCCCAAGCCCACCTATGCTGCGGTGCAGTGCTGCATCTTCAGCACGGATGCGACTGGAATGCCCCAAGGAGAGATGTAACAGCCACTGAAACACATCGGGGAGTTTGGGGGCTTTGGCATGTACAGAATTATCAATCCATGGATAAAAGACTTAGCATTGGGATGACATCAAATATCCTCTTCAGGATCATGATGTTCATATGCAGCTGACCTGAAAAGTGAAAGATGCCCTTGACATACGACCCTTGCAAATGTAAAGGCAATTTTACCAAGAGCATGGATAAAATGCACGGATAACTTCCCCTGACAGCCCAAGGAAAGGGGTAAGAAATGAAGTGGTTTGTGTTGTCCTCTGTTAGTTAAAACCCTCTGGACTTTGCTTCCACCTCACTGAAGAGAGCTGCTGATGCAAAGGGTGATATTTGCCTGCAATCTTTCCCTGGGAAGTAATTAGTTTCCATTTAGAGGGATGACAAATTGATCGGGCAGGAATCTCACTGAGCTCTGAATTGAAGCTAAACTGTGATAGCTACAGCTCTGGCAAGTTGGGTTTGTAAGTCTGTCAATGCATTTTACAGTTTCAAAATTCAATCACCCAACAGCAGGAAAGACATTGCTTTAAAAAAAAAAGAAGAAGAAGAAGAAGAAGAAGAAGAAGAAGAAGAAGGGGGGGAGATCCACCAAAGCCTACACTTCCTCCTGCAAGTTCATTATCGCCTCTCTAAAGCATGACGGTGGTGTGAAATGGGTTAGACGCACGGATGCCTCTGTTAACGGCCAAAGAAAAAAAAGTCGCACATCATTAGGAATGGAATAAACGATACCGAGGCACAGAGCAGAAATGATTTGATTAGCAATTTCCAGTTTTGAAAAGACCTGGAAGAGAACCAAATGACTATACAGAAGGTGTGATGGAGTTCTTAATTGCTGTAACTGCACAGGGAGACTCGATGATTTGTGACATATAATACAGCACAGTACGCTAACGCTAATAACTGTTAATTAACTGCAGCAATGATATACTCTCAAAATGCACATACAAGTTACCATAATTTCTAGATTAAAAGCTGCCATGTTAGAAGCCAAAGGCAGAGGGAAGGCAGCACAGAGGGAGAGTGGGGGAAAAGAAGAAAGTGCAGAGCGAGACAGAGTATTTTCCCTTTTTTTGATACCCTCTTTGAGTATGGCTGACATCTCACCCAGAGCAAAGTGGCCAGAAAGCACTAGGAAAAAAAAATAATACTCCTGCTGAAATGCGAAACAGTTCCTGAACGAACCTCTCCCTCCAGAGCAGCAGTTATTAATTCTGAAAGGCTGTTGTTGCACCAGGCCATCTGGCTGCGCCGTAAAGAGTTCAGCGGCTGCTGCTGAGCTAAGATTCCTGTCGGCTCCCATTCGCCCCAGTGACATTATTCACTCGCAAATGTTATCGCACCATTTTCTCCCCCATCACTGCTGTTTGTGAGTCGCTTTATTTATTTGCAGGCTGTTTCTTACACTGTCCGGTGCAAAACGGACTCTGCCAGGAGCCTCCGGGAAGGCGAGGGACAGCAGCCTCGTACAAGGGATGCCCAGCAGCTCGTTCCGTCCCAAAGAGCTGTGCTGTGCTGGGAGGCAGCACTTCGGAGAGGCTGCAGGACTGACAGCCCGGGAGACTGAAGGCTTCTATTTATCCCCCAGCAGGCAGCGCACAGACACCCTCCCACACGCTGTCCTTCGCCGGCACGCGTAGATGGGAATCACATGATGCTGATTAGCTGTTCGGAATTGCTAAAACATTTTCTCTTTCAGATCAATAGTAATAAGCAGGAGGCTAAGCCAGGTATCGGGCGTGCAACGCGCAAGTCCGGTTCTGCTCTTCCCGCAGAGCTGCTAGCCAGCCCCAAAAAGAAATCTCTTGGCGTGCTTCCCCTTCGAACTTCTTTCAAATGCAACAGATCTGCAGACAGGCTATTTAAATGTTACAGTCAGGCTGATCTTGTACCAACCCTAACACATCAATTATCCTGTGGATGGGAAAGCTCACAGGCTTTGTTCTTCCCTCGGTGCACCCATTGTAACCGTGCTCTTTCTGGAGAGCCTCCAAAGGAGAGTTAAGGGAAGTGCTCTGCGTTTTGAGAGGCTTTGCTCTCCCTACCACCGTGGGACAAGTTCAAATCTAATCCCTCTGGTAAACAGTAGGAAAGCAGAAAACAAACACACAAACCAACCTGAACATCTACATTTCATAGCACCAGTGTTTGCTAATATGCACCAGGACACAAACGTAAGATGGCAAAGATACGAATACAGACACGGAGCAAAGAGAAAAAAAAAAAAAGGACTAACAGACTCGCTCAGCCTCTATATCCTCCACATTCGCACTAATGCAATGTGTTGAGAGCATGTGTGAAGTCTATCTATCATTTTAACATCGAAGTGCCTTGAAAAATATTAAGGGTAAACTTCGCTGTCATTCCAACATATGGCAAGACACCGAAATACAGACGTATCCTGAAGAAACTGGAGAATTTGAATGAATACCTTCTTTTACTGAGGAGTGCATTGGTTTTATACCTCCTAGTTTTACAACCACCTCCTTGACCCCCAATCTTTTTCTTTGACTCCCATTTCTTTCAAGCTAACAAACCAACCCTCCTTCAAGACCTGCAGCAGCACGGTATGTATGTATACAGCAGAAAGGAACAAGAAAAAACAAGGTTATATTTATGTCCCAATAAAAGAATTGACTTCCATCTACCAAAAGGAGAGGGTATGTTTTCATCTTAGGCTTCTCCAGCACTCTGCCCAAATGTAAATGCCTACAGGATGGCATTTTTATCCTTTACCTTCGTAGCAGAATGACACTGCTGGGACAGCCCTTTCCCTTCCCTCACCTCTGTTTCTTCCAGGCCTCCTAGCTGTCACATCACTCCCGATTTTGCTCCCACGACCACAGCCTCTAAATAATATTGCTGCTTCTTTACCACCTAACACAGAACTTTAAAACCGATTTAAATCTGAAATGAATGCTGTGAATACCGGTCCATACGCAAGACAGACATTTAATAACCCCCTTGGGAAAGAAAAAGCTTCTGTAACTGCTCAAATGCATCCTGTGGGGATGTCAGCCTGGAGTGAAAGATTCTTAAAGACTTTCTGTGTGACAGCATCACACCCTCTGAGAGTCCCAGGTGCCATTAGGGGGGAGGAGAGGACTACAGCACACTTAAAGAATTCAAGAATAATCAGCCTCAGGTATTAATGTTTTGGTTTAACATGTAAAGGATAAGACACTGAAATTGCACGATTTGGAGAACAGTGGGTGTTAATCAGACATGAAGCTGCCTGCCCAGTTTGGTACCCTCTATTTGGGAGGATGCTGGTGCGCACACGGTCCCACACAACGTGTAACCACCAGCAGGCTATGGCAGTGTGAGGGAGACGGGCTGCCAAGAAGCTGGGTCATCCTCTCAGCTACGCTGGTGGAAACTGGAAGCAGCTCCCCGTATTATTCCCACCCCGCAGCACTTCAACCACCCCTCTCACAGGCCTTGCAGTTCAGCACCGCAGCGACCTCGGTCCCAGTTCTGTGACACCGCTGATTTTATGGCAGAAAACATTTTCCATATCTGATGGGGAACGGGAGATAAAGGGGAGGTCCCTTTCCGGACTTTCCCACTCTAAGCCCGGGCTTTGTCTCAGCACTACAAAAACAAAGACTTGAACAGGACAGCTTGGCACCCGCGCTAGCGCAAGGGGGAATTAGGCTTTCCAACTTGCATTTTTTGCCTTTGAAATGTTTCCCCCATAATTAAAAGCATTTTTTTTTTTTTTGGTCACAAGATGAAATTCCTTTGTGCAGAAAACTGAAGCAAAGCCTATATATTACTTCTTGTTCTAAGCCTTAGCTTTCCCGGAGATTAGATGCCTGATAAACCCTAACTAAGTCAGGGCTAAGGGCAGGGCTGACCCCTGAGCCTGAGCTGTGGTTTGCTCACTGCCAGGTTGCGACAGACCCTTGGGGATCCCTGGGCTTGTCTGAGGGCTTTTCTGCTTACCCCAGGCACTGGAAAACCCTTCCCCTGCCCTAGCTCCTGCGAGGGCACCTCTCAGCAGAGCAGAGCCCCTCCAGCCGTTTGACAGTCAGGCATGGGAACTTCTTTCTTTAGTTGCTTTCCCCTTTAGCCTGGCTTGAGTTCAGGGTAACCTGAAGGCAGCAGGAGAACAGAGAGGCACCTTCACTCCTGGAGCCTGGCTGGTCTCCGAACAGGAGGGCTGGGATGCTGCCATCACTGTCCCAGCCACCCAACACGGTCCCTGGTGCATCAAAAGGACAAGATGAGCATCCGCAGGATGCTGGCAGAGGGACAGGCAGAAGCAGGAAGCCTTTGGGGCACGCAGCGAGCCCCTGGGACAACACCTGCACCGCAAGCACTGTGACAGGGCTTGTCCCATGGGTGCCCACCACGTCCCATCAGCCGCTAGCTGCAGCTCTGCAGGCATTTAGCTGCTCGCGACTTTGGTCCTCTCCCGTCTTGTGGGATAAAGCCCTCAGCTTCCGAGCTCTCAGCCCGGGCTTTTTGCTTCGTGCCTCATCTTTGGCTCGTGCCGATCTCTGTTTCTCAGCTTCCCTCTGGCCCTGTCTCTAACCCCAGCCCAGGGATGAATTTCATCCCCGGCCCCCCCAGCTGACACATTTATGCCAAGGGAAAATCCCGCTGGGGCGCAGAAGTGCAGCCTCCTCTAGCTGCATGAAATACTGTATCCTTTCACTTACTACAATCACACAGGTATTTTCTGCCCCAGATGGAAACAAATATTTTTTATTAAGATCTGTTTTAACCAAACGCATCTATAAAACAAAAGAGAGAAATATTTGAGGTTTGCGGTGGTTGGAATCTGTGCACAGAAAATTAATGCTTTGACATATATTTTGCGCTTAATCTTTTGTGGCAACTTTTTTACATTTGTAAGAGTTATGGATTTTAAAAGTCACAGCTAAGATTGCTTAATGAGCATTCACCACCCTGGAAGTGGAAGCAAGGCTGATGTGGTTTAGTCAGCTGTTAGCTTTATTGCCTCTCTTCTGTACTAAAAGTGACAAGTTGAACACATTATAGAGAGCTCAGATGTGTTATGTAGATGAAGCCTGCAGCAATATCTGCCTGCTCTCTATTATTTATGATGTCTATATAATACAATGGACTGAGATTTAAGCCATTGTGATGCAGTTTGTTTTCCAGGGTTCTAAAGTACAGCACATTTTACAGAGAATTGCATCTCTGTTACATATTAATCAAATCCATCTTACATGCAGCTCTTACACTGTAAACTAAAGGGAAAGAAAGATTAAAGCGCTTGGCTTTTCCTCAGCTGTCAAGGACTGGCAATAAAATAATAATAAGGGCTTCTAAATAATGTGTGTGTGACAGGCCTTTGCTCAGTTGTACAGTCCTTTATGGAGGTTAACTACAAAATAAGTTCCAGTGAGTGATTGAGAACAGGCGAGTGCGTAATACTGTAATGCCAAGCCCTGCATAATTCTTTGCAAAGTTCATTTGCAGAAATTCTCCCAACTTGACAAGGCAAAGTTGTTGCTGGCCCAGGCATTCAGCAGGGGTGTGAAGAAGTTAACTCCTTGCGCCCATGGTTCAAAATCCTGGCCTTTTGAACTTGCTTCAGCTGTTGCCTATTAAAACACAAAACTCCACTCCAGCAACAAAAGTCAGCCTTGCTGGGCTTTTTATTACTATTATGGAAGTCATGGGAAAGTTATTTTATTATAAAATATATAAAACTCTGTAGAGGTCTGTGGTTTGGGATTTTTCTTTTCCGTCATTAGCTGGGGTTTTGAAGATCAAGAGGTGGAATTTCTAACAAAAGCCTAAATCACTGGAAGTTTTTAAGACGGTATGGATTGTGGAATTTATTGGATTTTTAATTCTTTATTTTATTTCTTTTGCCTTTCCTCCCTTGGCTTTTTCTGCCAGGCAGCCTTTTAAAGGTTTGTACGTCTGCTCTGCCTTATTACCCCCTCAGCAGCAGGGCTCAGCATGCCGCAGCTTGCAGGTGGTCTGCCTGCTTCCCATCAGGTTATTTATCTGGAGCGCCGGAGTGACAGAAGGGAACACGGGGGCTGCGAAGAGGCGGTCAAGATCGTCACGAGCCACCGCGATGCTCAGCCAGTGACAAGGCTCAGGGCGGGGAACCCAGTGTTTTAGCGGGGCTGTCACTGACTTTCCACGTGCCCGCAGGTGCCACCGCTGCCCTCAGATCAGTCTTTGCCCTGAAAGGCGTGGATGAGAAATCACCGGGTAAAAGCTGAGCATTGCTCTTAAGCTGCACTCCAGCGCGGGTAGGAGAAATAAAGCAGAGGAAGGCGTAAAGGATACACGCGTGAGGATTTGGCAGTGTGTACGACAGCCAAGCAGAGCACTTCTGCAAGCCCCGATGATGATGCCTTCAGCCGCACTGCACCGGGGCCGAGGGGTCCAGCCCCTGCCCACAGCTGCCACAGCCAGAGGGGGACAGACCCCTGCAGCCCCCAGCCAGGTCGCCTCCAGCTGCCCGGGAACCTTGCCTGCAGGAAACGGTGCCAAAAATTCAGCCCTGCCTTCAGGGCACTGCAAAGCTTTAGTAGTTTTGCAAACTGGGAGTTGCCACTGGACCCATTGTAAAGGTTCAGCTACTGGAAACAAATGGGAATTCAGACCAGGACTGGTGTTCTGGAGAAAGAGAGGGGCTTTGGGTGCGGGGTTTGGCTCACCTGTGCAGTGAACTGAGCAGTGATTTGAGGGCCACTAACACCGGTGAAGGAGGTTAACAAATCACGGAAAGGGCAAACTAATTTGAGGCTTCAGGGCACCATCTGGTTACTGCGAGGAGTCAGGCAGAATTCACGTCCCCCTTGTTTACACCACAGGCTACCAACAGCTCTGTACTATTTTCTGCCACCCCCACTTCACAGAAACATCATTTGTTTCCTTGCTGATCTAATACACCAGGGCAAATTCAATGTTTGCTCTCAAAGAACTGCCTTAAAATGCTATTATGCATTTCCCCTGGGTCAGGGTGGTATTTGAAGTACACTGTCATGAAAAGAAGATGCTTCCTAGTATTTTCTCTATCTTCTTTTTCACAGACCTGTTGGAATTCTAGCGTGGGATTTCCCAGCCTGTGTTTCACAGCGATGCTCACGCTGGGACTCCTCAGGAGCAGGCAGGTGTTGCCACCACCTGAGCACTTCACAGCGTGGGTGATGGATTTTTTATTTTTTTTTAACCGGGAAAAAAAAAAAACAACACATTTAAAGCCTGAACCCAAATCTAAGCAAATTCCTTCATAATGTCCCCATGGCTCGGGTTCATTCCTGCTCATACCCAGTTTCCTGCAGTGTATGGCCACTGTCTTTAAGAAATTTAGTTCTAAATGACACTACTGCATACAGCAGAGAGGAAACAAGCTTTCTTTATGGTGTTCTGTGTATCAGATAACATCTGGAAATTAGTAAACAAGCATGAATGCCCTGAGTTCTTTTTCTTTCTTTCTTTCTTTCTTTCTTTCTTTCTTTCTTTCTTTCTTTCTTTCTTTCTTTCTTTCTTTCTTTCTTTCTTTCTTCCTGTTGTTGTTTGTTTCTGTTGTTGCCTTTCAATTAGCTGAACCTTTGCAAAGTGCATCTTTAAACCTTATTCCTGATGTGACTATGCCTGAAATAGCTGGAGCTCCCTGTATGACCACCCTGACAGTTTCTATGATATTGGCACTTTTTCTTAAAGGCCCTGAAACTCCCAGACTCACAAGACCAGACTGGGCTCTGAACCGACATATAAAATACAGAAAAAGGAAATTCTTCTCCCCATGATTCCAAGCAAAAGCTTGACCACACTTGTGGCTCAACCTCCCACCAGAACAAAACAGAGCACCCAACACTCAGTACTTCAAAAAGCTCATTATTTTAAGTAAGTCTTCCCATCCCCTCAGGGCTGTCAACACTGAACTTTCCCACTCGCTGGAAGCCACCTTCCAGCCTCTCACTGCCTTTTGGCCATATCTACCAGGATGCAGAAGAAGAAATCTCCTTGAAGAGGGGGCTGCCAAGACGAGCCGTCTAGGCTTCTAATTTTCCCCACTGAATGGGAAAAGATGCTTTTTGGAAATGGATCAAAACTCCATTGAGGGGAAAAAAATGACCCTGCCTTCCAGCAGCTCTGAAGGGTTCCTCAGCCCAAATATGGGAAGTTCCTGAAACGAAGCTCGGCGTCAGAGAGATGCCGTCTGAGTCCAAATTGGTAACTGGGGGACAGTCATTTCCATTCCTGTGTAAGCAACACTTAAAAGGATAAATTAGGGCTGGCCACATAGAGGAGCAGGCTGGTTTCTTTTGCTTTACGTGGAAAGTGGCCTTCATGCCACCTGACACTCAGAGATCACTTCTCAGGCTATGGGAAATGAGCTGGGAAAACACAAGCGCAAACCTCCTGTGGTTTATATGTCTGCGTCAGGCGAGCCGTGCAGAATGCAAAGGCAAACCTTTCAATTCCCCCTTCTCCCCAGCCTTGAAAGCAAGCACACTGCTCCATTCAGCAGGGGATTTACCGCAGGGTTTGGAAAGCACTAAGTGTTAGACGAGAATCTTGCCCTGACTGAACCTACTTATAAACCCTTACATTAATAGGCAGCGCTGTGAAGAGCCAATAGCGCAGTGTGCGCGGAACAGAGTTGTAAGTCACGGCGCAGGTTTGCTGAATGAGCTTGGGACCAGCTGCATCCCTTTACTCCCTCAATAACACACTGATATGGGCACATTTATTTTCCTGTTGAAGCAGCTCACAGAATAAATGTGCATCCCATCCAAGGAGAGATTATTGTGGGAGCAGATGTATGCTATACAGCAAATAGTAAACTTATGGAGCCCTAATCCGATACCATACAATTTAGTTTCATATAAATCCTTTGAAAAAAGTACCACAAAACGCTTTACAGCAGCAGAGAGGAGCCCGGCGTGCTGGCTGTGGCAGTGGGGAGCCCCGGGCATCGCAGGTCCTGCCGCTGACCCCACCTGACCACGCCGTTTGCACGCCCTGCTCCAGCCCATCCAGCTGGAACCCAACGCGCTGACCCTCGCTGAGACCTCAGCCTCAATTCCTGCTGGCAAAGTGCTCGGAGATCCCGGGGCGGATGGGGCCGTGCCGCTATTAGTGCTGGTACGCTGACCTGGCACGTCCGGGTCAGCTGCTCCCAGCCAGGGCAAAGTGCACAGGGAAACAGCGCTGAGTCCGAACCCCCTGAAATTTAACAGCGATGAGGTGCGAATTCATGCGGGCTGCTAATGACAAGGCAAAAATGGAAATCCAAAGTAGCGGGGGAAGGTGTAATAGCGTAGCATTTAGCACTGGCAAGAGCGAAAAGCAAATCAGTCATTTCTAAGGGGCGACCTGAGGAGAGAAGTGGCTCAGGGGAGAGAAGGGAGAGCTGTTCCAGTTAAATGGGCACAAGAGAAAGATCAGCCCCCAGCTGTGGAGTGCTCTGAGCACGAAGAGAGAGGAGGCCGAGAGGAGCAGGGAGGGGGTGAGATGCAGCAGACCCAGTGCATGAGCACGTCAGGGAGCTGGGCCGAGGCGAAGCTGCATGGAGCACAGAAACCCAGAAGATGCGTCGTCTTTATAATTGAAGATGAGCAGCAAGAGGCAAGCAAATTTAATTGGAAACGTAAGGGCTTCCTGTTTTACATCCTTTGCTTTAAATCTTAGTTGAGAATCAGCACATGGCACTGCAAACAAAAAACGCCCCTCACCAAATGCAGCCTGCTGCAATCTCTGTCTTGCTGGATCTTGCTTTAAATAGTCCATAGCCCAGTGCTATGTCTTGTGCTGATTATTCAAGAGCCATTATGATATCAGTGAATGTCTCTGATTGCATTTAATTCAAGTGTGCCATATATTTTGAATTCAACTTGCTCTAGCAATCCCTAGCTCTCCCTCCCCCAAAGTATAACAGATCATTTAAAACCGCGCAGGTCACATCCTGAGCTGTAGGTACTAACCGTGTCATTTCTTCCTCTCCTAGGGGCTTTAAATCCTGCAACTGCTGCCCTGCCAGCAGGAGAGGTGACCCCACATTTGTCCTGCTCATCGCTGGCTAATAACCATTAGGGACAATGGCGAAGCTCCCACCTGCTGCCCAGGAGGAGTGCAGCTCGCTCCCAGCAGGATGCCGGCGCTGACAATCTCCTCTCCTTTTCATTACGGGCTTTTGTCGCACTCACACCCCCAGAAACTGCTCAGGAGGGCTGTGGGGCAACGAAGCCGCAGTGACGAAGTGGGTCCTACCCTTCGCAAGTTAGCAAACACGGGCGAGGACTGAGGCTGCACGAGCACACCTCTGTATCAATGACCGGGCAGCTGCCTCGTGTTCCTCCTTGGATGGGGACGTGGGCTAAAATAGGGTGAGAGGAGCACCTGGGGACACTCCCCCGACGTGGTGCAGATCTAACACACTCAGCTTGAATACAAGTCAGCTCTTTCTCTGAGGTCTGCTCCAGGCAGCTCCCAGCCCCTTGGGCCACAAGTTCTGCCACGACATCCCCATCTTCAGCCCGTTGGCAGCACCTGTCTGCGCAAACCATCCCTCGTGGTGCCTGCAACCAGGCAGACAGCTCCAGCTCCCTCCCTGGGAAGGGACCAAACCCCACATCCCTGGGTTTTCGTGCAATATGGGGCGGTGGACATAAAAAACAGCTTGGCTCTGCTGGAAGACCCTCAGCCGGCATAAATAAGCTGATGCCAGCGGCGCTTTGCCAGTTTGCTCCAGCTGAGGCTACGGCGTTCGGTGGTGTATCTGTGTTTTCACACCAGCCCATTGTAAGTCTCTGCCTCGCGCCTCCCTGAAACAGCAGCAGCCCAGCCCCACACTGCAGTGAAGTATTAACTCATACTGAACACAGTTTGTCTCCGAGGACCCTCTTGGCCCCTTCGTCATCCTGTGCTGACATTTTAATCGCGCTTTTGTGGGAGCCGGCTGGCAGTTTGTCATCAGGAATGGCGCGGCGAGGGGCCAGCGCGGGCTGCTCGCTGTGGCGGCTGCCGAGGGAAGCAGCCCATTCTGACAGACTGAGCAATAATCTGAACTTACTGCGCTGAGCCTGTGGGACACCAGCCGGGCCGCTTTATCTTCTTCATTAAAGTGCGCTCAAAAAAAAAATCCATTTTCCTTTAAAGTCTCAGGAACAGATGGAGTAAAATTAATTGCGCCATTAAGTCCCGATAGACAATACCAGAGTGGTTTTCTTTCAACAGTGCATGTGTGTTACAAAGTGCTCTTCGTAAAAGGCAATTACTGCAACATTTGCCATAAAATAAAGGTTGCTTTAATGGGCAATAAACACAGGCTTCAAATTTTGTATGAAATGGGTCTCCAAAGGGCGCTGTTATAGGCAGCTCAAAGGCACAACTGACTTTAGTATTTCTGCTCTGGCTCCAGCTCAGCTAGCTCGGAGAACAATGATTTCCACCCTTGGATATTTTCTGATGGAATTATGTATGCGGTGTCGGCTCACGGCTGGGCGGTTCGATCCCGCTTCTGCCGGGCAGGAAATGGTGGCGGGGCGGCCTCCAGCTCCGGCCGGCTGCCGGCCCTCGGCCGTGGAGCGGGGACGGGGAGGCAGAGCCACATGGCGGGGGGCCAGGGTGCAGGAGGAGGAGAGGGCTGAGGCCAGGGCTGGTTCTGGCGAGCAGAAAATCATCAGGCCCCGCTTCCTGACATCGGATCCTTGCCAGTCCCAGTTACCACTGGGTTTGATGCAAAGCCTGACGTTTATTTATATTTCTTTTTAGAATCATTTGACAGAAAGTACACTCTGGAAAACGGATACCACATCCTTGCAAATACAAGAAGGGGACTATAAAAATGTGTGTGGGCGGTGTTCAGAATACAAGAGACAATGGCATTTCTCTGTTTTTCGCTCTCTGGGCACTAAAACCCAAAACCAGCCCTTACCCCACCAAATCCCCATCGAACAGCTCTTTACGGCACTGCCAACAAGTCTGCTGAACGAGCCTGTTTGGTGTCCTAACCAGAAGCAAAACAACAACTCCACATCACTGGCACCAGAAGGTGCATTGTGTTTGTCGACTTAACAGCCAGCCTCACCCTGCGATTCAAACACTTCCAGTGCACACATTTCAGGCCAACAAAACCACCAGTGGTGTGGAGACGGATGCCTCGCAAAACCTGCACGCTCCTCCTCCGGTGACCGCTGACCTGCCAAAAACGCCCTCGTGTTGAGCGCGCGTGGCTGTCCCGCGCAGGCACGTGCCCGCGCTGCTGGGTGGGAGCACAGCTTCTATCTGATTCAGCCTTGCTTGGATTTATTTGAAGAGGAAGGGAAATCATTTCAATTCATTGTATTTTCACATTCCAGTAATTACAAAGAGAGCATGACATATAAATGATCCATTAATTGAAATATGGGCTCTATGAGCTCCAATATTTATAGTGTAAATCCATATTTAATTAAATAAAACCAATAATGCTCATTTCAAAGGGAACATTGAAGCTTTTTATTTAACCATGTAGTTGAGGCTGCACGTGCTCGTTTCTCATTGACCCCTTTTAGCAGATCACCGTAGCTGAGCGAGGTGGGGCGGATACATGGGGCGCGGGCTGGCGAAGCGGGCCGGGCTGCGAGCCCTCCTGCTTCCAGGGCCACCTCGCATCCCCGCTCCCGCACACCACTGCTTCATGGTAACGGCATCAGTCAGCACCTCTGACTGAGCAGCTTTAATCACCCACTTAATTGCCTTAATCGCCTTTTACATAACTAAGAAATCACAACACTGCAATTGTCTGACTCTGACACACAGTAACATCAGGGGTGTGACGCTAATGACGTAATTATATTAATTGCTGGGGGCTAATGTTTTAGGATTGCAGAGAAACAGGCGCTAACCCCAGAAATCACCACTGCCCCCAGGGCACACACCATAAATAGCACAGAGGCCAACAGCAGCGGCGTAGTCGAGCACAGACAACAAAATGGGGTTTGCCGCCCCAACCAGAGAAAGTCTGTGTGTCTCTCACTGCCCTGGGACACTAAACAAGTCCTCACATACTTTGAAAAAGAATATATATATATATATATTATATATATTATTTTCTTTGATACCTGCTCTTGAAGTAACATTTCTGGACTGCCTGGGAGAACTGCTCAGTGAACAACTGGAAAGAGCCCCAGGCAAGCCACGTAGCCCTGGCCCTTGATGGGGTGATACAAGTGCTGCGCTCGCTGCGAATGGGGCTCTTCCTACTTCCTCCAGGAGGTCTTTCACGATTTTATCAGACTTTACTGTAACAACATTTTCCTTCATTAGACCAGCATTTGGACACTACCTTTCCTTTAAAGAGAATTCTGCCCCATTTCTCCTCGCAGCACTAGCAACTCTCCATGCTATGGTGCTTATAGACTTTAAATATGACTTTATTTCCTCCTTCCATTAGTAGTCAGCTGGCAACGTCACCACTTTTATTTTTTTGCAAAACAAGGGGTAGTGTGCACAGGGCGGCTTTGCTCCAACACAAGCAGAAACAAGGTGTTTGGATAGGTGCAACAAGGTACGGGCAGCATTAGCAGCCCTCCGTGCTGACAGGCACCGGGACGGTGCTGGGGTTGTGCAATGCACCGCCTTGTAGGGTGGCACTTGCTGGATGAAAAGCCCTGCGGCCTTCTCACTGAAAGGGCTGGTTGTATCAATTTACACTGCCAATGCAAATTTTTTAAAAAGTTGATGGGTGAGTTTGTCCCAGCAAACTTCATTCTGGAGGAGGCATAATCTGTCATTTCACAGCTCGTATAAAGCCAGCAGAGAGCACAAAAGCCAACATAAACTCCTATCACATGCTTTGGCTAACTGGACAGAAATGTAGCCACATAAATACACCTGACTCACATCAAATTAATACTGCTGGGTTACTCCAGGAATGTGCCACTCCAGTATTACACATCCTGCAACTATGGCCTTGGCATGCTCATGTATCCCAAAACATACCCTAAAAGCGGGGAAGAACAGGATTAGCATACAGGCAAGGAACTTGCCAACAGAATATGGAAAATTATCATTAGCAAGCCTGAGCCTCAAATTTTCAGCTCCTATTTGTATGGAATTGATGCTGAATTGATTCCTGTAGCTTGACTTACCTCTCCAACATGCAGCATGCACCTAGACTGGGTTTTGAAAAGCACTCAGTGCAAAACTAACTCTGACCTCTTGCACTGTCCCCTACCCTCGTGAAACCAAGAGTAACACCCAAGTGGTCATTCTCATCTAAGGCCTGAGTAAGCCCCACACAAGCTTGGCCTGCCGCACGCACCTAGAGGACATGCAGTAGGTTGACTGCATGTCACTCCATACCAAAAACTTAAAGATCTGACCTGATGGTGAGCAGTCCCCTTGCTAGGCAAGGCGGCAGTACCCTGGTGGCACTGTCCCTCCCGGGCGAGGAATTCACTTGCTGGGTTCAAACCTGCCCAAATCCAGAGCTCAGGCTACCAGGTACGCTTGGCCTCTGGCAGTCAAGGCAGCAGTACAAAGCCAGAGCCCCTCCATGCTGTGCTGGTAAAATGGTCAGGTTAGCTCTGACGACAGCTAAGGTCATGGCATAATAATATCTGCAGGGAAAAAAAATAGCAAAGGACATGGAAACTCCTCAGCCTCACCTGTCCCTCACTAGGGTGTGCCAAGAGATGGCAATACTCTCAGCTGACTTTTTGGTACCAGAAGTACTCCGGATCATGTAATTCATGACAGAACCACTATTTTTGCTCTTTCCAGCCCTATCGTCGCCAATGATGCAGTGCGTGAGGTAAGCAGACACCTCTGAAAGCCATATACAGCAGCGAATAGAGGTTTTATTACTTGTAAAGTTTCTATTTACAACACCACCACTATCTCAAGAGGTAGACAGGAGTCCTCAGTACGAGCTGCATGAAATAAACAAGATGCTAAGAGCTTTCATGGCTTTTTAGTGCTAATGACAATTAATAATAAATGGATACTGCAATAATCTATCCAGTGAAAGTCTTCACAGGCACAACATGCTTCCTGCACCCCATGCTCCTCCTGGCAGCTGGCACCATGAGCCACCGACTCAGGGGGAAACTGAGGCACATACAAGTTAAGGAAGTACAATAGCAATGACGGGAAGTAAAATAAATGAACTGGATAACCACGATACCCAAGTATAGCTAGCATTTAGCTGAGGTTTTAAGCAAAATACGCTAACCTTTCAGTCAGTGGCTGTTGCAAGGTTTGCTTTCTGTTTCTGCAAAGCAGCAATTGTAAATGCCCCCATCTCTGGAGCCTTCCGCGCCTTTCTGAGTAGTTCTCTGCGATGGGAAGAAGATATACAGGGAGAAGGCAGACCTAGTGAAATCCCTGGGTACTACAGTTTGCATGGTTAGATTGTGGAGCTTGTTAACGAAGGAAAAAAGGACAGGATCACATGCACAAAAAATAAAACCCAAATAAATCTGCAAAATTCCCCAATCTCCATAAGGGTCTTCACCTTTGCTGTTCTGCATTGTTGAATTCATAGATGTCGAATTCTTTATCCCTAGGAAGCTAATTATTATGAAAGGTCAAAATAAATAGCCACACTTGTACATAAAGCTGTTGTTAATATAAAGAAGTAGACATCTCCAATTTGCAAGCTATTTTGTTGTTATAATTACACAGCTCCTTTCGCCAGAGAGTTTGCAACCATTTGGTTTAATTATGAACTAAAGAGAAGAGGAGGGGGGAGGAAGGACGGCCGTGCCCCTGCAGAGCGGCGCTTCCCCAGGTGCCACAAAGCAGCGAGCTGAGGATAAGTGGAAATCAGCTCTCAGGAGCTTCCTTGAACACTTGCCCAACAGAGAGGGAAAAACGCTGTGGGGCCAGGCAAGCAGTTACCCAAGGGTTAAGCACGCAGCCCATTAGAAATGTCCTTCAGTTCTGTGTCTGTTTTTCCTTACAGAACATTAAGCTCAGTGGGGCAGTCAGAAACCCCTGTGGTGCCCCCATTAAAAAAGATCAAGTCGCACATGTCGATATCACAGCTTCACCCATACTGTAATTTGTCTGACAGCAGCTAATGCTGCTGGTGGTGGCCAGGGAAGCCCAGGCTGCCTTTTAAAGAGAGAGACCCAAATCCCTTTAAATAATAATAAAAAAAAGTCTGTGGTCAGACAAACTGCTTAGCGACAGAGATGCAATCAGCGCTTCTGCCACTCCTCCCTCCCACTGGAAGTGGGATAAAGCCCAGCACACTACAAAATAATCCCTGTAAAGGCACTGCCGGAGCACGGACAAAATGCTGGGGTGCAGTCAAAGCATAGTCTTTTTTTTTTTCCTCTGTTCTTTCTTTTTTTTTTCCTTAATGCCAAAGGTATTAAAAGAGATGAAAACCACTCCATTGAGCTAGGTGAAACGTTAATCCATTGGCCTTACTTTGCTGGGAAACCAGGGTTTGAATGAGGCCCAAGGCATAAATGAAATGAGTTTAGTGATCTCAGTTTAATTCTTAATCGGCCACAACAGGCATTGCAGATACAGAAGATACAATATTAGGAAATCAAACCCTTTCAGAATTGTTTTTTCCTTTCGGCTAACGAGGGTCAGGAGAGAATTAATATGGAAACTAAAACCTTAAGCCAACCTAAATAGCTCTCTCTAGCCAGCTCAGGAGAAGGAAGAGCCGGGGGTGCTGCCAGCTCACCCCGAGGTGAGGAGCTGCTCGGCAGCGCAGCAGACACCGCAAAGGCTGATCTGCCGAAATGTAGGGCCCAACTGAAAGCACTGGAGCACTTCCAATGCCATTTCAGCATATTTTGAATCCAGCCTACATATCTGCACATCACGGGACTTTGGACAGTCCCACCAAAGCTCTAGCTTTTGTAGTGTTGGTAGGGCCACTCGTGCTGACAGGCCTTGGAAGCTATGGATACCACCAAACACGCTGGAGTGGGAGAAAGGAAAATCACTCAAATTCCCATCCCTTAACTAGGATCATCCTCAGAAAAAATAGTGCCAAGGATGCTGGGTAGAGGGGTGCTTCGATCATGTTTACATGGGAATTTTATTTCCTTTTGGAGTTTTCTTCTTTTCTCGTTGTTGCAGCGTATAGATTTACTGGAGGTCTCAGGTGGAATGTCAAGCCATCTGAATGGAGATATTTTGCAAACACCACCTGTCAGTACTAAGAAAGATCAATTTTACTTTGTGGGAGGGTAAGGAGTCACTTTTTCCTTCTTAGAAATAAAAAAGAAAGAATGCATGAAGACTGGATAACAGAGAAGAAAACCTACAGCAAAACAGCTAGTCAGAAAAACTTTACAAAAGTAAAATATTTTCAAGTACATTGTTGAAGTCCAGCTTTGAGCTCCTCGCAGACCTAACCTCCAAAGTATGCCACAAAAGCTGAACTCTAGCTCCGCTGGGTGTGCTGAGCCACGGTCTTCCAAAGCCTTCACCGTTTCTCTAAACGTCTCCCTGCCATTTGGCGATGGTCTCATTGCTCTGCCTTTTCCCTTACCCTGCTCATCGGGAGCAGACCGTGTGGCCTCTCAGCAGACTGACACCATTGGAGGGCTTGAGCTGTTTTCCCTTCCTTGTCAGACACAGCTCTGCCATGCGTGCAGGACACCCCAGGCGTGAGGAAGAGGCAGGAGGAAGGGTGAGCAGCCATGAGAAGCGACTGCAGTACCAGGCTACTGCCCCGGGGAAGCCCGTGGCTGCCTGCTTCTTTACAGCCTCACACCACGCTCCTTCCCTCTTGCACCCCGTAGGCAGGAGGCCCTCATGCTGGCTCCCGAGTTCCACTCCACAGCCCCCTTCCCACCGCCAGATCCCACACCAAGCACAGCACGGTGCCATGTCACCCCTGTGAGCCTGTCCATTCAAAAACCTGTCTTCAAGGATACCAGGTGCAACACCCAGATATAACAAAAAGAAAACTCCCTCCCCCAGAGCCTGCCAACACCTCCAGCTCAGTTCACTACGACAACAAAAAAAGGAAACGGATAGCCTACAGGGCGCCACAGACATAAATCCTTCAGGAAGCTGTCTTATCTCACCACGCAGAAATTTAATCACCCAACTCACTACACATCAGGGTGGTGAAATACATCTTAGTCTTGATGCCTGCAGAAAACAAGTTCTTCTCTTAAAAGGTGGTAGCAATGATGTATTAGGTGTATATATATAACCATCACTTTTACAGAACCGCGCGGTAACAGCATTTCCAACCTGGTGGCCTAATGAATACGTAAAACTTGGTGTCCACGGTTAGATACAAAAGCATTAAAGCTGGCGGTGGATGGCTCCATTATCATTCAATCCACGACAGCACCAAGGGAATAGGAATAATTTAGAAGTTTACCTAACAAATTATAGGCCTGCTTGGCAATGCATTTCTAGTACAAAACGCCTTGAGCTAGTATTGAGAAGTCATTTCTGAACTGAGCGTTCTACAGGGTTGACTCCTGCCATTTTTGGTTACAGAGGGAGCTGGAAATGCACTGCTGAGGGTGAATTAGCTGAACCTTGCTGTGCCAGCCGGCCTCGCCGCGTCCCTGAGGATGGGGACATAAGGGATGGCAGGTCCAGCTCAGTCACACTGCCATGGTTGCCAATGGAGAAACCTCGCAGCGCAACTTCAGTGTGAAGGGGCAGGCAGGTATCATAACCTCAGCAGATGACTGAAAATGAAAACACAGGAGACAGTCATCCAGACTTCCCCAGAATACCTATTAATGGGGAACCAAAGGATTCGGTGGGGAATTAAGACATCTAAAATAAAAAGTCCAAACTAAAATTGGTTGCATATTCTGGCTTGTTCCATTTCAGACTTCTCAGCTCTTTCAATCTGCAGTAAGCCTCTTTTTCTCTTAACTTTGCCCAGGTTGGTATTCCGTCAGGCTTCAGGGAGACACAAAGTGTGTTTGACTAAAGAACAGGCTTTACAGTTAACAAAAGTGCAATCTACACTGATAATGTATTCCTGTGCGTAATGGCCTGAAAGTACTATATTCATGTATAAGCTTTCTCAAAATTATTTATTAATGGAAGAGATCATATAAGATATTGCTCCTTAATATGCTTGAAAGACTCCCATAAACGCGCAGAATTTCATTCTCCACTCCTCAAATAGGTGGATCGTATCTTGGTCGAGCTCAGAGCACTGTTACACCAACACAACGCTACCAGAAGAAAGGAGAAAACGAGGAAACATCTCAGGCGAGGAGCCAGCTCCCTGGGCTCCAGCCCAAGAGCACGTGAACCTGCAGTCATCGTGGCTGTCACATAACACCACGTTGCTATGGAGATAATTGCAATGTCATAACGAAAGGCTAATGTCAGCACCAGATTTTACAAGGAAATGATTGGATTGTATTTTTAATTTACCCCCAAATTACTGCAACTTCTCCATCAGGAAGAAAATGTGAATTGTGTAGTTAATTTTTGACAGCAACACAGCGTAACTTCGTGCTTGGGGATCCAGAAGTTTTTACAGACCTGTGTTTCTTTGGGCAGATTTTCTATACTTATCTGTAGTGATACACAAAGATAAAGAATACACAGGCTGCACATACATAAGTAATAACGAACCTACATTTTATGATGTATGTTTACATCCACGCCGTTCTCCTAACCTGAGTCCCATTTAGCAGCTTGGCTTTATTAACAATATTTATCAATAGTTTCCAAACGCTCTCTTGACCTGAGAGCTGTTAAGTTGCTCTCTAGCAAAAACACATGAAGGAAAATGAAATTTTAAATTATCTTCACACTTGCTCAACCACGCTCTCTGCCCTCTGTGCCCAAACTGGTGTCTTCCAAGCGCCAGAGCTAAATCCAGGCCAGCGTAGGGCCAGACTGCTCTTTTCTTTGGGACCAACCCCAAAGTCAGTAAGGCTTTCAGGCGGCTGCAGTCCCCTGGCTGCGGCAGTGGGGCTGACAGCGCCCCTGACACCAGTGCCAAACCATAGGCTTTGAAGGGTGGAGGCCAACCGTGGTGTGAAGTGTCACATATACGTTACACAGAAAGTAAAACAATCAGTGCCAACAGCATCACAGTAGTTTCACTGAAAGCTCTGCTGGGCAGCCCATTCCAGGTGCAACAGCCAAAAACATCACGCGAAGCCAAAAGGGCAGAGGTTAAACAGCCTGTATCCCTCCAAAATACTTGCAAGAGAGGAGAATGAAACTGTTCATCTTAACCTCTTCTCATTAACATCACTGCTTAGTTACCGAGAAGGTTCTTCAGCTTAAGCTTATTATTGAGAAAAATGATAGGAAATGCTGGCAACAAGACACCTTGCCTATGGGTTGATGGTTGGACTTGATCTTAGAGGTCTTTTCCAACCTCAACGAGTCCAGGGTACTACGGCCTGGCCTCCTCCAGGGCGCCGTGAAAGCCACTTTGCATGGGACTTTTCATACCAGGCTGGACAAAGCATCAGAGAGTGCATTGAGGGAATAATCCTGCAGGGCAGGGAAATGGGCTGGATGATCTAATAGTTCTTTTCCAACTCTAAATTTACAATTCACTGATTCGGCCTAAATGGTTCTCACGGTCCACTTGTTAGTGCAGCAGTTAACACAGAGGCAGCTCTCCTGGCGGCCCTGCTAAGCAGCCCGCCAGCACCTTGCGCACACATAAAATTACACGGAGAGAGAACTCCGGTGCAACAACTTTATGGTTCCTCTCTCCCCACCTACTCTTTTCCCTTTTACTGCCAGGGATACCTGAATGAGTCGCCTCTGCCACACATGGCACCAGCTGCTCCAGTAGTGCTCAGCACACCTGTGCCGCACCAAGCTCTGAGCAGTGGTTCCGCTGCAAGCCATGCACGTGGCCGTCCTCAAGGAAGGCTGTGCCCCGTCTGCAGAAAAGAGTAGAGCTGCACCAGAATGACCAACAGCAACAAGAAAGCGAAAGGAGAAGGAAGGATGAAAGCAGAGAATCTGTAAGCTGGCATAAAGGAAAACCAAAGCAGAGAAGAAAGGAAATTCTCTTGGTTTCTGGTTTTGAAATGCTGGCAAGCTTGGGCATGATGTATATGGAGGAGCAAATGGTTTGAAACTATAGCTATGTTTAATTTTGTTGACATAATTACCTTTCTCTTCCATCATATTAAATGTCTTTGCTGCCTGAAGCGAGTTCTAGGAGATAGGAAGCAGAGTATTTTCCAAAAAAATCAAAATATTTGTCTCTAAACCTTGATTGTTGTTCAGATCCACTACAGCCAGCACCTGAATGACACGACACACGAAGCACCCACTTCTTCTGGCTCTGTAATATCAAGGAATTTATTACGATTGTCAGTACACTAAGGATTATTTGAGTATTAGGAAGAATACACATTAAAATATAATGTATTTGGTGTATGAAACGTAATGACTGCTGTGAGAGTAGGATCACACTTGAGTAGATGAGCAGAAGTAGGCTCTGTTGGAAGCAATTTGGCCCCGTTTGGAAAAGCCAGCTGTTCAAAATCACAGGCAAATCCCAAACTGGCTGTTACTAGCTACCTTCAGCAAGCTCTGCTTCTTGCAACCATCACCCACTCTGCCCAAAGCTGCCCCCTATGCTCATCCCAGAAAATGTCCCCTTCTTCCCCCAGTGCTCAGGACCGAGCCCTAAAGCCCTGGGTCCCTTCACAGCTCCTGCTCCAACATCCGCAGAATGGCTCTCCTGAAGACTAACGTCACCTTTAAGAAAGCCAGCACCCCTCAGAGTCACAGCGCAGTCTCTTCCGTCTCACATGGGATCGCTAAAAGAAAAATGAGCGCGTTCGGAAAGGTACCAATTAGGCAGCGTTAAGCACATGACCGACAGAGAAGGCACAATAGTGTGAAAGTCAGCGAGTAATAAGTAAGCTGCACTTCCATAATTTCATAGGAAAATCCTTGGGGCACAGCCAGATTCTGAAATAAGAAGGCTGTATTTATAGCAATCAGTTTGGTTTGACATATTTCCCCTAATATGCTAAATTACTCCTTCACTATCATCATAACTTCCCCTCAGTCATTCCTCAGCATCTTCTATTAGGCTGGCCTAAAAGCACTTATCGAGCTTCTCTGGCTGTGACCTCTTTAAAAATGTGTTAATTTTGACAGCAGCCTGCGTGCGGGCATGAGGACGTGTGCAGCACACAATTAACCCACCCGTTGACTGCCACTGGCTTTCAGAGGGAGGAAGAGGCTGGCTGGCTCCTAACGAGGCTTCGCTATTCCTCAGCTTTGTCCTTCTGTCCCCTCCTGGTGCTCTCCTCCACCTCCCCACGCAGGCACCTCGCAATCCCCAGCCATTATGTCCAAGACCGAGCTTCTCCACCCACCCGCTTCTCGCGGGGAGGCGAAGGAGCTGCCTGCAGCGAATGGGATCTCGGAGAACAGAGCCATGAGCCAAAGACCATCAGGATGCCCCAAGACCCTCAGCTTTTTATGACTCCTCCGTGGATGATTTTATGGATAATTCACATGGCTCGTGGTTATACAAAAAACACAGCCACAAGACATGTATCTAACAACAATTTGCTCTTGTTTCTCATTTGTGGTATAATGATGTTCAGAATTTGCAGGCAAGGCCATGGCTCTGCTGTATGACACTGCATACGTATCTACAGTGAAACAAAGTCCTTGCACTGAAGAATTTAAAATCTGAACAGGCAAATCTGTGATGATGAAGCATGTCAAATCTAATCACAATCCGGCATCTCTGCGTGTGCCTCTTCTCGTCCTCAGCCAGTCCCAAAAAGAACAGTCATTACAGCCCCGTACAATTGTCATGTGTGGCAACCCCCAACTTGTGTGAATAACCCTGTTTAGTATTTCATCAGGTTACTTCGTGACTAATCCACCCAGTGATACTTTTATAATGATCTTCTTAATGCTGTGCTGTCCTCAAAATATTAAGTGACAATCATGTGGTTCTGATTTTATTTTTTTAAACTACCTGCATTCTTGATCACAAACACAGGCTTTCCCTATAAAGCCATAACTGGAAAAAGATAATGTATTTTTTAAGGAAAGGGGGAAAAAAAAAATCATGCTTCTTCAACCTTTTTTCCTCCTGCTACTCGGGTGCTTGTCTTTAATGAGCAGCTCCAAATGACAGCTTTAATCACTGCCTCTGGCCACTGAAAGAGGCCGCTAATGATAGGAAAGAACAGAGGACCATTTGCATCAATCAGCTCTAGTCTAAATCACTTTTTATGATAATGCACCGAAGCGAAGAAGAACGTCTCTGAAGTCTCCTGCATGATGATGTACCACAGTGCTGTCTCCTCATCTCAGACCTCCACATAAATCTCTTAAAGATGCACACACACCCCACCCTGTGCTGCCAGCGCTGGCCCTCATTTTCTACACCATTAATGATCTACCACCAGGGTAGAGTCAGGAGAGGTTAAGCAATCAGTTCATTCAGTTTTCACTTTCTGTGGGGAATGCCCACTGCTCCAGGAAAGGGGGAGGGAATACACAGACAATGCCTGATCTGTCAAACAAATACAATTTAGGATCCGCATAATTCCTAGTTGGCAACCCATTAACATCAGGGGCCTGACACAGAAAAAATATTGGGCAAAATCTGGAGGGTGCTGCCTGCTAGAGGACTGTACCTCTTCTTCATACTGAATTTATACGTTGCTAAAGCTTTACTCTTGTGAGTACACTTTATTTACACAGGAGTGCTTTTCAAAGAGACTAATCCCATAAGTACAGATTACTCGCCCCCCTCCACAGAAGGATTTATAGGATCAAGGCACAGTTCTGTAATACTAAAACAAGAGACCTGATCCTGCACAAGGCAGCGCCCTGATTAGACACCGGACTGAGACAGAAGATCTGGGCTTGCTTTCTGACCGAGGCACAGGCTGAAGCTGGTCAAGGCCCCATGCCCAAGCCGCCGTCTGCAGAGCACAGAAACTGCTCCTCTCCCATGCTTCAGCTCTGTTTGCATGAAGAACTTCAGTTGCATTGAACACGCAAATTGTATGTGCACATATATACTGCTGTATGAATATTTATGTGCACTACATACATAGACTATATTCTATACAGACTCATAACGTCCTGCACAAAGGGACTCTGATGGCAGCCGAGTGTGCTGAGTGCCTCTATTAGAAAGCACCAAAGCAAACAAGAAGCAGCTCCTATGAGGCCCAGCTGCAGTGCTTGATATATAATAAAGCTAAGATTTCCAAAACCTCAAATCCTGTGTAGGAAATCTCAGTGGAAATCCAGTCTAAACTGGGTGCCTAATTGCCTCTGACTCCTTTGAAGATCCCAGCATAATGTTCCCAGCTTAGTAATATTGGCTAACTTGAGTGACCCACAGGCTATCTGCAGACTGCTTGTGTGCATTGGGACTGGCAAGATCTGCTGTCCAGACCAGCTTTTATGGGATGCATAATGCCCTCCTGCTGGGTCATGTGTCAAAACAACCTCTTGCTGTCAAAGCAAACTAATAGATGCAACATCAGATCTCCTAGACTCATGTGGGATGCATATAAATACACAGGGCTTATCTGACTATTCCCCTTAAATAAGGGGGGAAAGAGAAGAAGATGCTGATTTGATTTTTGAGTTGTTCTGTTGTCCTAATTGGCATAAATGTGGATGGAGGAAAATTATACCAATCTCACTGGCAAGTGCTTACCATATTCAATCTGAATCTTTGAAATTGCCTAGGGAAGGCCACAGTGAGCAATGCAGAGAACTTTATGCTCGTGTACTTCTGATTGACACTTCTCAGGACATGCTAACCACCTTTCAGGGAAAACGAGAAGGAAAAGTTCTCTAAACAGACAATTTTATTTAATCTACTGATGTCAGTAAAAAATTCTTTTAGCTTATAGAAACAGGCTAACCTCTGCAGGGCTTAATCTTCCACAGGAAAGAGGGCTTACAACGCCAGCTAAAGTCACCAGACACTTCTAATCTCCTGATTAAAAACAGGAGTAGTATGATTGTACTTATCTGGAGTAAAGGATGGAGGAGAATCACAGAACCACAGCACGGATTGGGTTGGAAGGGACCGTAAAGATCATCCAGTTCCAACCCCTGCCATAGGCAGGGATGCCACCCACCAGATCAGGTTGCTCAGGGCCTCGTCCAACCTGGCCTTGGGCACCTCCAGGGACGAGGCATCCACAGTTTCTCTGGGCAGCCTGTGCCAGTGCCTCACCACCCTCTGAGTGAAGAATTTCCTCCTAACATCTAGTCCAAATCTCCCCTCTTTTAGTTTAAAATCATTCCCCCTTGTCCTATCCCTATCCGCCCCAGTAAAAAGTCGCTCTCCATCTTTTTATAAGCCTCCTTTAAGTGCTGAAAGGCCATGATGAGGTCTCCCCAGAGCCTTCTCTTCTCCAGGCTGAACAGCCCCAGCTCTCTCAACCTTTCTTCATAGAAGAGGTGCTCCAGCCCTCTGATCAACTTGGTGGCCTCCTCCGGACCGACTCTAACATCTCCACATCCTTCTTGTGCTGGGGACCCCACACCCAAAAAGGCAGAGCAGAGGGTGACAATCAGAGCAGAGGAGGAGAGGATTTTTTTAGAGGGAGTGAAATGCTGATTGACTGAAAACTATAATATTACAATTCTATATGGAGAATCTTTCCAAAATGATTACCTCTGCAGCAACACATCAGGTTGTGGTGCATCATTCAGGCCACGTGAGGATCAGTCCCCGTGAAGGCACCCAGTGAAGCACATGGCTCGCAGCCTACGGTGGCCAGCCTGGTCCCAGTGGGCTGATACCAGGCTCCAATGAAGCCAATGGAAAGAGTCTTCACAAACGCAAATTAAAAAAAAGAGAATAGTATACAACAGCTGTAGCTCTCCTAAGCCTTTCTTTTTTGCAAATGCTCCGCTTGGCAGCTTTATTTCATTTTATTATAATAAACTTCAAAAGGTGTATTTGATCTGCCAGCATGTTTTTCACTGTCCACCAGGAGTTCATTTCAGCTGTGCAATGTAGCAAATACTGTACATTAGGTTAATTTTCATTTCAGCTGTACAACATACATTATTGTTTCACTGCTTGGCTTAAGTGAACTCCTGGTGGATGTAGTCAAAAACATACCAGCAGATCAAATGTACCCTTTGAAGTTGAAGTTTACTATAATGAAACATCTTTTCAAAAAAAAAAAAAAAAAAAAAAAGAGGACAAAAAACTTTTAGAAAGCTTTAAAATATCCTGACTTGTTTGGAGCATTTTAATGTTTTGGCCTGTCCCTCCTAAAAGCAAGCAACTAGCTCATCCCTCCAGCCTTTACTCCTAGCAGAAGTCATGCTGCAGATGAAGTAAAAATGAATCTCTTTGCTGTGCTGCTGAGCACAAACAAACTCGGGGCAGATCGAGAACCATATCAGCAGATGCTATGCGTAGTGGCTTTAACGTATATGTGAGGGGGAAAAAAAATTAAAAAGCAAGCAAACAAAAACCAACAACTGAAGTCAACGTGATTCAAAGGCAGGATTAGACTCCAACAGATATGAACCACCTTAATCTTAGCTACAGCAACAGGCTAAATTTAGTTACAAATCTCCATGATCAGAACACAGTCTGAAAATGTCACTGAGAAATATCACCCTTGTCACAAGGCCTCCTACAGTCACCCAAGAATCCTTCCCCTTCCCTCATGGGCTTCCAACCAGTTCAGTGGAATCATTCCCTGTTTCCTCCACCCTCAGCTTACCCTGTCACTTCACTGAAGCAGAAGAAAGTGCAACCCACCGAAGGGTCACTGAACCGCACGTGGGAAAGGCAGGACCTGCTGAGCCAACTTTGCACAAGACAACTGTCGAGCAGAACTGCATCCAGGCTAATACACCCCTCACCCCTTTTGGAGGGGCAGCCTGGCCCCAATTTCACGGAAACTTCACCAGCTGCAATTCTTCTGAATTAGGAACCTGTAAAGCTTGTGATTACATAGGATTTATCAAACAGGATCGGGCATTTATAATAAAACAGCTTCACTAAGAAGTTTAAAAAACAAACTACAGAAGAGCTCAAGGGCATGCTAAGGTTGCTGAATTATAATCCACTTACTCTTGGAACAAATTTCTGATACATTCAGCTAGATCAAAGTGAGCTGCACCTCTGTGGTTTGGGGGTTATTCCACAAGTGAAATGAGGGTAACGGTCTCAACAGCACGTCAGAGCACATCCAGACCTCAGCCCTGTACTGCTCACCGCAACCCATCGCCTGCGGGTGCTCTCCGGCACTTCCTCCATCCTTGCTCACACCCATGTGTGTGCGCACCGAAAAAATAGCTGGCAGCCTGGTCTTTTAGGTCGACAGACTTTAAATGGCTCCATACTTCTGCCAGACTTCTGTTGGGAATTCGTAGATCTGTGCTCTTCCCCTGTTATCATCTCACCGCCAAGATCCCATTTTGGACAAAGTAATGAGTATTTGCAACACCCCCCACAGAAAGGAAGAAAAACAAGACACTTTGTGTACACCATTAGTTTTAATGCATCTCACAAGCGTAGTTCCCCAGTTAGAAAATCTCCCACAGCTCTTGGTTCACTTTGAGCAAAATAGTGTTGGACTTCTGATGAATAGCTCAGCTCAAAATACACTTGGAGGCTTTTCCTTGAATTTTAACTTGGAGTAAATAACCTACAGTGAAGCTAATTGTATTGAAAATTCAGAATATTGAGGAAACGTTACATGTGATAAATATTTACCCTAAAGGAATTCAAAGGGAGTCTGTAACAATTTATTTCTAACCAATACCAAGTAATATTAAATTGCAGGGAAAATGCAGCCCCAAACCCTGTATTTTTCCAACTTGTACTAATGATTGTTCTTTGTGAAAAATGCCAGACAACAATGTCCTTTAACCATGCAGCGACACACAATAATGTGGTTTTATATTCTGTTTTAGAATATTTCATCCTAACATACTTTGCAAAACAATGGATTGATTCTGCTTTCACTTCAATTGGTGTAACTAATTAGACCCAACTAGAATTACTCCTGGTCCTATTCATGTAAACAGTCTTGATGACTTCAGCAGGGCTATTAGTGAAAATAAGGACTCACACAGAGTAAGGATTTATAGGCTCAAATCCTCTCTATTTGAAGCCTCAGTAAAACACAGCCAATTCCAACAGAGGAAGAAAGCTGATCTGTGCACTGCATAGGAGTAGAAGAGTAGGAAAGAAGAATATTTTGGCCAAATAAACTGGGAGAAAAATCACTCTTTGAAAGAACTGTCAAAGGAAAGACCCGGCAATGAGGTTTTCAAAAAGAGTACCCAGAGGGAGACTCTGAAATTCAGACGACACCGGTCACACAAGAGGCCACGAAGGCTCAGCACCCCACAGTTTCCACTGAAGTGCTCGCTTCAGAAAGGTATTTGAGAACATGTTTATCCATACGGGACTCTTACTTTAAGCCAAAATTAGCAAGGACATGCATGGAAATTTGAATGGTTTCACTTTGAGCTTGGCTTGAAAATTCATATCAGCTTCATGTTTCAAATGAACCAGTTCATCGTGTCTTGTTTAGTGCCGAAATTCAGTCTGTTAAGCTAATGCTAAAACAGATGATTATGAAATAAAAGGTTCTCCTAAAAAGGGAGGGGTGTATGTGTGTGTGGGGAAACTGTATTAATCACGACCAGAAAACATCTGTCTTTAAATGAGGTGTTTTTGATCTATCCTGTTTGTGATGCAAGAGGAGAGCTTTGCAACCCATATGACAACCAGATCTTCATTTTGTTGGGATTAGGGGTCAGCACCAGGGACTGGGGGAGGGAAGCGAGAAAGAGATCCCTGTAATGAATGCCAGGACACTCACTCTATAAACACAACCTCCATAACATGAGCCACAAGTCCACTTTCAAAATTTCTGCTTGATTTCTAACAGAACAAACCAATTAAAAGTTGAAGGTTTTATCTTATTTGCAGGTATGTGAGAGGTTTCTCTTCAGACACCCTTCGTTACACACACATAGGGGTTTCAAAGTGTAGATGCTGCAGATAGACACTTCTGAATGGTCACTTTACATGCACCAAAGGAGAGAGCAGAATTCAGCAGAAGTTTTGCCTTTCTTTATCATTTCTGTAGTTGAAACTATTTTAGAAAGGACAACGACATTGTTATCTTTCCTAGAGGACAGCTGGAGAGGTCTGGTCACTACCACCAGCAGACCAAAATCAGAATCAACAAAATTAAGTTGCTGAGCCCCATTCTTGGGCTTCATTGATAAGGTTAAAAGGTCTAAAGAGAACAAAGTGAAGAAACAAAGTCCTTTACCCAAGAAACAATTCTGAACTCATCCTGAAGGAAGTGAAGGACATCTTGACATGGAGAGAGTAGCAATATACTGCCGTGAGAAGAGGCCTCTGAATCAGTTGCTTATTCCATCTTCATCTCACCTTGCGACCGTGGCATTTTAGCTGACAGTGCTTCAGACCACTCCTCTCCAAAATGACTGGAATTGGCTTTCTGAGCTTACAGAAGAGAGTGGCTTTAAAGTGCTTTGAGATCTCCAGGTAAACATGAAAAGTAGCTTGGAGTACACTCCTACACGTATACTTGCTTACTCGGGTGGTAACTATGTCTGTTTGCCTGGTATGCCAGAAAACTGCATTAATAAATTCTCGTTTATTCATGTGTATGTGTAAATTCCTCCTGTCTCTGGATTACATGGTAAGCTGGTACTGCATAACACATTTCCTTGGGGGGGGATTGTGTCACCAATCCCTCCTTTCACAGCCTTTCCTTTAAGATCCTCTCTGCTCAGTTCAGGTGACAAATATTGCCTTAAAAATACCCCCATATCAAGACACTTTCCTGCGTCTTCTTACTTTCCACAAGAAATTCAGGAATCAACCCCAATGTTTTGAAAGGGAAGTTTCAGACCCCAGGCAATTCTGGTAAAATGTAACAAACAACTCACGAACGTATTACCTACTGCATTATGAAAAAAGTAATCTATACTACATGGGTAGCAGAAGTTTATTTTTCACTGAGACTGGCACAAGCATCTGACAACTTGCATTATAATGAACATTATTATTTTAATGTTGTGTTTAACATTGCTCCTTATCTTTACCAGTACACACAGCTCTGTATGCTAGGTTGAACAGGTTAAGTGAATACATGGCTCCCTCCCTCCTTCTACTCCCCTTGTGCTTTAGTCATACACAAGAGTGTACGATTAAAATGGCTTAATTAATCCTCAAACTTTAAAGTGATGGTAAGAGGAATGTTTAGCTAATGTAGAAATGCATACAGCCACTTCCAAAAGAGATACCTGGGATTCTCTGGAGTGTCTGAAGAAGGAAACTCCACCATTATCAATGCACCTGGGCACAAGGCTGTGGATAAGAAGTGGGTTCCTACCCGCTGCATGCACCCACCTCAAGCCAAAGGGCACACGAGTGGCTGCAAGTGCTGTGTGCCCACAGTGTCTTTTTCAAGCAACCATCCAGGTATGTATTTGTAGAAGCAGAGAAATTCAGACAGCAGGCTGCTGTACTGCACAAGAAACATGTTCTTCCTATTTACCTCCCATTTTCAATTCGCAGATGCCCAGGTTGCACGCATTAAAGGCCAGAATGAGTTTTGCCAATTTCATTCCACGCTAAAGGCACAATCTTTCGTTTTGGGTCCCGGACCCACTGTGGTTATCCATAACATTCTCACCTCAAGATTAAAGCTACAATGACATGCTCTCAGTGGGTTTACATCTTTAGGTCAGTTGGAAATTTGAGCCGGAGGAAAGGGCTGCTGCCTACTTATTAAGTGGTGTGTCACAAGGAAAGCTTATTACAGCATCACTCTGAAATCTGTGTTGGCTTCTGATTAGTTTTCTGGTGGAATTAAGGTTTTGGTTTTGACCTACAAAGCATTGAATGCTTTGGGCACTAATTACTTAAAAGCTCATTTCTCTCTCTGTAGTAACATGACAAGCTGTGGTTAGTGAGCGTTCTTGAGCTGACAGTCCCTTGGGGGTTGTCTTCACTGCAAAGTTAACTTAAATAACTCAAGTCCTATCAACACACAGGAGCCCTTAACACAGAGCCCAGACATGCTCTTTAATTCTCTCATCAAGGGACATAAGTTAAACCTTATGCACTGCTAACACTCAGGCTAATGTGACAGATCCATCATGTGAACACGGGCAACTGGAACATATACGCTGAAAGTTGCCTGATGTCATCACACACATCTTCCCCAGCTCCCCGAAAGGACAAACAAACGCTGCCAACATTAACTGAGAAGCGATTAATGACATGCCCAAAGGTCATACTACCCAAAGAGCATACCCTGGACCAAAAAGGGAGTAAAGCAGCAAGATCCCAGTGCTGTAACTGCCCCAGCGCAGCTCTGAGCTGTGGCTGCAACCTGAGTGCAGGTTACTTTTGTTAACTCTTTAGAGGAGACGTAATAAGGAAAAGCGCTGCTCAGGTGGCACTAGTATTTACCAGGGCATCTTTTGCTCCTATGTTTTCCAGTTTTAGTGGACCTCCTGGACTCCCTGCAAAATCCACTTTTTCTCTTGGGATAGGAGACTTAAGATGGCTGGTTGCAACGCCTGCAGTTGCTCTGGTCTTTCAGCTCCTGCTGTTTCCTACACAGATTAAGTTTTAAAATGGTTGATGGATAAGAGGCTAGCTGTAACTTGTATCCATTCTGTACACTTTAAAAACATAACAATACATTTTCTAAGTTCCTATGGTTTAGGCAGGCCTATGCTGCATTTAATTAAAGGATGAATCAAAGAAGATGTGCACCCGTGCTAGCCATATTGCACATACTGTGAAGCAATGCTAATATTTGAAAAATGTGCCACCCATTCAGACCTTCACCATCAGAGACCCTTCCTTAAATTTTATGCTTATTGTGCATTCATCTGCTCAGGGGAGACTTCTATTGCCTTCAACTGCCCACCATCAAAATGAAAAGGCGGGTAACAAGTCATCGTTAAATACTTAACTGATTCGGTGCCATATCACCTAACGTATCTATCACCTGTTGCTCGTCTCCCAAATTCAGAGGGGTACGAGCAGATGGGATCGGTGGAACACATTGCAGCGAGCGAGCCCCGCTGCTGGGAAGCGCACACGTGTGCTCCCACGTCCCGAGACGCACGCCTGCGTGGGAGGCGAGCGTAATTGCAGGCTGAGAACCAAGCCTCCCACGGCAGTCCCCAGCACACCGGCACGGCGAAAAACATCAGCATCTATTCCAAAGAGACAGCCAAAGGAAACCGACTTGAAATGTACCTGTTCCCCCCTGGCTTTAAGCTTTGTTTCCAGCACTGCTGCCCTGCGAATTCTCCACGCTTCACGTGTTTTGCAATTGATCCTTTGGGCTCCCTTACTTCCGCACACTCAGGGTGTGCATGATTTTTCCATAATAAAGACACCTTTAACAAAATATTAAAAATGCATGAGTAACATTATCTCCACATCCACAAGTGTGCATCACCTCTCCAGTGGGAACTCGGAACAACAACTCCTGAGAGCATTATGATCCCCCTTTTGCTACCGTAAAAAATGCCTTCTCGGTATCTGGCTGGATTACACTTCCCTGTGTTGAGAGTTTACAGAGCACAACACAGAATTTCTAAACCCCAACACTGCACATTTGTCATTCAATAATGGTTTTCAGATTTCAGCAATATAATCCAACCAAGTGTGTTACAAAGACATGGGGAGGGAGGGGGACACACCAGTTTAATCGTGAGACAAAGAACAAAACCTCCTATATTTGTTTCACCTCAGATACTGCTTGTCAGTCAAAAAGGGGTTTAAACTACATACTTCCCTCAAGAAAGAGAGATAATGTTATTTATGTCCACAGATTCTGCACTACAATTTCTATGTGCAAGGACACCAAAACCTTAAATCTGGTATTTCTAGGTTTTTCAGTGCTGAACGGTGTTCTTCCTATGCGGGTTTTCAATCCCATGTATTCTTGACAGAAAAGTCCTGTTCATTTTGTTCTCCTTTGTACCTGGTGTCCTGGGCTCTGTTGCTCCCACGCCTTATTAAAATCAGGTTAACCTGTACTTATTTCTCAGAGTCCATTTCTTCATTACGCAGGTGTCACATGAATTACTAAATTTCACTGCTCCAGTTCTGAAAGAACCAACCCCAACAGATAAGAGCAGAAGCTGAAAGCACAGACTTACTTTTTATTCTGAAACACTGCGTCATCATCTGGTTGTTTAAAACTTTGTTCCGAGACACTGAACCCAAGAGGCCAAGACTTTCCACTTAATAGGACCAAACAGACTCCACAACATGTTATTAACATTTTGCATCATCATTAGTGATAATGATTTATATTTCATAAAGCATCTATGTCCCATAAGGTTCCCATTTTCACTTTACAATATGTAGCACACGCATGGAAATGAAGGTGTCTATGGTACGAAGCAGCTGAGAGCCACAGGAACTTGTGAAGTATTTATCAATAAGAGGTACAAGCCCTAAAACTTTCAATATGAACGGCAAAATACTATTTAAAAGAGATATAAAAGTAAGACAACATAATTTGATACTATTAATATTGCAGTTATCCTTGGCTAGTATCCTTGGCATGGTTAGTTAAAATATATACAAGCTCACACACACCACAGAGAGAATTAAACACACCTCTCTTCCATAGACTTCTCCCCTACAGATCAATTTTGTATGAGAACCCCTTCCTGCCCAAGGAGCTTGGACGGCTTCCAAGCTCCAGCATACCCACAGGTCCTGAAGGAGAAGTTGGAGTGAACAGGCAGAGAAAACAAACCTGCCACTGGTTTTTGGCTTGTGACCCACATGGCGACACTGCTCCGACACCGGCTGCTCGCCCCAGAGAGCCGCGGGTTCAGCCCCACTGCTGCGGGCAGGATCTGTCCCCAGGACTGCCCCAAGCGGGTACGACGGTCGTCCCCTGGGTGAGCAAGGGTGTGTGGTTGTGGACAGAGAGCAAACTGTCCACCTCTCAGGCATTTATGAAGCTTATATAGACAGTTTAAAAGTTACATTAACTATGGATTGCAAGAAAAAAAGGAAAGTTAGCTCTCTTTCAGAAAGTAGTTATTTTTATCACCCCTTCTCAGATCATGTCATTAGAAACCAAACCTGTTTGAGGCTGACTTCTTTACGTCTCCAGGCCATACACATAGGGCTACACATTCAATTCCTCAAATTCCACCACTATTTCCTTTTCAGCTGTGAGTCCCCATCACTTAGAAAAACTTCACCAAAAAAAAAAAAATCTGCTTCCTCAGCATGCTGGACCTCACTCCAGTTCTCTTGTCCTTTCCAGATAAAATACAGCCAAACTGCACTATTATTACACAAACTCTTAATTAAACTGAAGAATTTAATGCATCTCCAATGTTTCTATTACCAACAGTAATGCCATTCAATCAGGATGATAGACTTCCATGTATTACTGAGCTCCTAATTGCTAATCACTTTCCCAGTTAATAATTACTAAAATGCTATTAGAAAATACATCTAAAATACAGACATTACCATTAAGTTATGCTTCTGTACCCACTGAGTGGAAGCACAATGAGCCGCCATGACCAGAGAGTTGCTCACTGCCTCCCTGGAAGGGCTGGGGACCGCTGGGGACCACTGTGGGCTGGATCCTGCGCTCGCCCCTGCAGCAATCCCAACTTCTAAGGCAAGTTGTTGTACAAAGCACAAACGGGTGCTGGAAAGCAGCTTCTCCCACAGCTCAGAGCTGCGTGCATGTCCCACCCCACCAAATGGCTGACAGAACTTAACACAGGGCCAGCAGACCTTGCTGTCATCAGTGCAAATGGGAGTAAAACGCATAGTGGGCACCTGGGATCTGACAGCACGTCTCCCCAGAGGCAGCACCTTCCTCCAAGTCTCAGCCCAGGATTCACACGACTCTATGAGACACCTGGTTTTCCCTCAGAGAAGGGGGACTCCATAACCGAAGTGCCCCTTGCAGTGAGAAGGAAAGTCTGAAAATGCAAACATGAGGAACTCAGAGCCCAGCAGCAGGCACGGGGCTGGGCCCATCACTGAAGGCCTGACTGGCTGACTCCGGACCTCTCCCTGCACATGGACCTTCCCTGTGTGGCAGCGTTAATTCAGATTAAATCCACAGCAAGGGCTGTGTGGCTCCAAACTCCTTAATATTATTCATGGCCTGTCGCCAAGCCTGCAAATCCTAATGTGAACCTTTCATTAATGGTCACCAAATGACGCACCTACCTACTAGCACAAACCTCTTGTAACCAAATTCCATCTCATCCGTGGCTGGATCAGATCTTCACTGGTGTTTTCCACACCTGAAACAGCTAATTTTTATTCTCATAAACCATACAGCACTTAGATGAAGAACAGTGGTTTTAGAGAAGAACGAGCTAAGAAACACCATGGTCCCAAGCCCCTGGATCATGAGTTGGAGCAGTGACATCTGCCTCTACTGCATCCCCTGGCTGCAGGGCAGTAATGACTCCTAAACTCTTTCAACATCACATTGAAAATTTGCTCCTTGCAGAAGACATTTAGAAGGAAGGAGAAGCCTGGGGGTGGGAGGAAGGGAAAATAATTAATTCCTTGCCCCTTCTGATTTTTCCTCATCCCTTAAAAAGGTTCACAATAAACCCAACATTATTGCCTTGGTATTCAAGAAATTTTATGTCCAGCCTCCACTGGAGGAAATGCTGCTCGATCCTATTAATGCAGGACTTTAAAATGACAAGTACATTAATGAGGTGTCTGTGCAATAACGAAAAAATATTGATCAGGGATGCATATTTATGTTGCAAACTCCTGATGCTTAAGTTCCATAGCAGGAATGGATATACATCTCTTTCTAGCTTAGGCATAAGCATCTTAATGTGAAAGGGAGAAAATTCCCACTAGGTCAGGCATTGCAAACGGGGTGTTTCCTCCGCACCTCTGAGCCCTGTCCCGGGAGGCACCCAGCACCCACAAACCAAAGAGAGCAGCACACACTGACCACCCATCACGTGTGGGCCAGGATCTGTTTTTTCTGAAAGGCACATGGGTGCCACGCTACATCCTGCTGGAATCCAACGGTAACACCACTGCAGCAGGACCTTGGCCATGCCCTGAGGCTGCGGGAGCTGTCAGAGCAGCAGGACTGCTGAGCAGGCCCCGCAGGCCGTGTGCCATGAGCTGTTCCAGGCTCGCACCCAGAGCTGACACTGCAAGTGTGGTATTTTTGGGAACCACGTACTGCTAAAAGTGCTGATGGGATGCGATGGGGAAAAGAAAGCGTGTGATGGTCACTGAATCTGCCTGCTAAGTCAGTCTTGTGAAAAGGACTTTCAAATAACGCAGGTGCGCTAAAAGGCACTTTAAAAGAGATCTATTTGGGTTTATTAGATGGAGAATAAGGCTACTTCTTGAATCAATGAAATTCTCCACGTGAAATGGAGGTTTATGCACCTTTTTATATTGTCATTTAATAACCTCATAAGTGAAGAATTATGAAACCAAGGTAATATTGAACCACGTTTTCGTATTTCCAGTCACACACAGTTTTTCTGCTTTGCTAACTTTTAGACACTCGGCTCATATTCTACCCACATCTTTAAAGGTCATTGTTCCCATCGGGTTGGGGTTTTTTTGGTGGATAGAGAAGCAACTGCAAAAAGGCTCCTGACTGCTTAAGTTCCTTCCTTCATCACTCTTCCCTCTCCTTAAAAAAAATAAGCAAGCTGATGGTGTCTCTGTAGGAAAGGTTCAGAAAGGATTCTGGAGGCATACAGAGTCTTCAACAAATGTTTCAAAGCAGATTCATCATTTTCAGTGAATACAAGTTTTTGACTGATATGTAGGAAGAAGCCTGAATAAGCTCAGATCTCAGAATTGAAGGTTTTTTTCTAAAGAAAAACCTCTAGAAATGCCTGCATTTGGATGGGGGGAAATGTGCAGGAATCAAGAACAAAGCCCTGAGAAGCAGAGAGAGTGAATAACCTTTCAGATCAAGCTGGTTTCCCCACTAGAGAGAGTTCCAGCCTGCACGTTACCATTTGATGCAAATGTCTGTCAGAATAGCACTACTGGATAATAGATAAAAGATTATCTGTGACATTATGAAAAATGAAAGCTTAAAAATGGCTACAAGTTCCATGAAAAAAAAATTAGATAGTCTTTCTGAAAGACAACAATAGCCCCTACGGTTTATTCAATACCGGAGCCCCGCTGCTGTCCACCATTGTTCTAATGACTTCCACCAGCTCTTCCGTTTTCAGCAGCCCTCCCTGCTGGCTCCTCTTTGCTAAAAACATAAGGTCCAGGAATCAATCCTGGTTATGATTCCTTTCCCTCAGCTTGAAATGGTGATAGAAATTCGACTGGAGCAGCTCTTCATGCAGCACACTTGATTTAACAGGCGAATTACAGATTCCAGGCAGGGCTTTCCAGCGGAGGCAAGAGTCCGGTTTTCATCCTGGTCTTTCCTGACCGATCCAACACATGGGACTTTCATTTAAGAGCAGGTTCAGGCTGAGGAGAGTGCTCAGCAGTACTAAACAAAGGGAAGCTGCCCTCCAAGGGCCGCTTACCAGCAGCACAGCCCCGCTGCCCCCCACCGCTGCCCTGCCTGCACCCCCACCACCGTGACATGGGGCAATGCAGGACATCTGTGCACCTGGATGTCTCCCTCAGCAGGTGTAAACTGGCACAATTCCACCGACATCAGCAAAGTGATGCTGAGTTATACAAACTGATGATCTCACCCATGGCAATTAAGTGTAATTTCCTATCTACAAATACTGCCCTGCCACGGGGTGCAGCAAGACCCCGGTTACTTGTAATGTTCTCACTATGTGCCATGGAAACCCAGTCTTAATGGCACAGGAACGCAACCCATAGAGATTTCAAGGAAATGCACCTTTATATTCACGGCAATACAACACTCTACATTAAACATAAAGTTCAGCTTAACTATGCCAGCTTCGCAGCTATTGTTTTCATTAAGTGGAAGCACAGTGGAGGTCAAGCAATACAGACGCCATTCAACACCTACATTTTTCATCGCTCGGTAACTCCACGTTGTACTGCACAATTGACATTTGGGCAGTCGTGTTGAAAAAGCTGTGAAATTATATTGAAAATCTGAAAAACAAGCCCTGACAGGCACTCAGTGTGATGATGGGGGATAGACAGATATCGAGACAGAGAAATAATCCCGCCACCTCGTGTGACCTGTAACGATTATTCCTCTGGTCTGCCTCGCAGGCTGATTCCTCGTGAGCAGCCGTACGACAAAGCCACCATCCTGCCAGGGCACGCACACCGGTCTCTGCTACAACATCGGCCACTTACTGGAAAAGGCCTTACGTCTCGGCCACTAGTCTTAGCAAAACATCAGGTGCTGCAGAGTACCTCTTTTCCTATGTATGAGCACATTCGAGGACCATTTCTGTAATGACCTGAGGACCAGCTAAAACCCCTCAAGATGCAGCAGCTGAGGACACCCGGCACGGCGAGATGGGGTGCTGTGGCAAAGTCATGCTCGACGTGCTTTTTGCTGCTACCCGCAGAGCTGTTTTGCTCTGAGTCCCACTGCAGCCAGGGTAGACTTACTGGAGTGTGCATTGCAGGCTGGATACTGCCGCAGCTGGCCACATGGCACTTTATTCGGGAAGATAGAATCAGTCCACTGTTAAATTAACAACTGTGAACGGTGTGGAGAATTGGGCTGGTGCTGAAGTTGTTTAACTCTGATTTTCGTTGTCTCGTTTTTCCAAGCAGGGCAGCATTCCAGTGCTCCAAGGTGAAAAATGCATTTACGCTCTTCAGTAACTCTGAATTCAAAGCACAATCACTTTTAAAATTGAAATCTGTATCAGACATTTCCCAGGAAAATGACAATATAGAAGAGATATAGCTAAAGTCCCTAAGTGGACACTTAGCTATACAAGAGAGGGGAAGCCAGGTTCATTCTGCACTACACTTCCCCAGTCAGTGTTTGCAGGGCAGAAATGGAATGAAAATTTCCCTGTCCCAGGCTACAGAACTAACTAGAAATCGCCAGCTAAAAATCCATATGGGATTTAATTAATATATTCTCAGAAAGCCATGGCATTCTAGCTGCTGTTGGAGATGCTGATTTTTCAGTATGGTTGAAGTTTCATTTATGATTTCAGTAAAAGCTCCTTTTTTTTTTTTCTCTCTCTCTCTAGTTAAAAAATGAGCCTCTAGCTACAAATTGGATGATTACAGATAGTATTGTAAAGCAGCAGTAAAAAAGTGTTAATGAGCTGCAGGATATCAGGAACAAAAAAGAAAATATTTCCCCCGCAGGCCAAACAAAATTAATTTTAAAAATTAATGTAAACCACTAATGCAGCAAGTGCCTCCATTAAATTATGGGGCTATGACATGTACAATGCAATATTTTTGCCATTGAATTTGTTATCTAAAAGGTGTTCATTGTTTATTATGGTGTGAAAAGCTGTTTTCCTCCAGATAGGCTGCTTCATTAAGAAATTGGATTCTTGCCATAGCCCTATTTCTTAGCAATGAAGCGATGCCCTGTAGCAAAAAAATGCAGAGAGCGGCGCTCTGTTTAATATCAGAAATGTAAATCAAAAGACTCCAGTTCGCTTTTTAAATGGCTTTTGGTCTTTACAGAGATGCAATTCACCCCCAAATATTTCACACTGCTGGCTGGTCAAAACTGTTTCTACAAATTCCAATTCTGCTGAATGATTATCATAATAATAATCCCTGTCAATGAAGGGTTTGTAACTGTTCATGCTATTAAAACACTTTTATTTCTACTGCTTCATTCATCACATCGTAACAGGTTTGGTTTTAAGAAGGGCAGAAAACCAATGTTTTAACTGCACAGGATGAAAACAACATTCTGAACTGAAACAAGATAAGGATGATTAAATAAATGCTAATGATTTTTAATATTTTAGTGTTGAAAATCCCACACAACCTGATTTTGATATCCCTGTAAGAGCTGAATAGCACCTTTTCCAGCAAAGATTCTCAGGGGTCTCAGCACTGGAAGCCGACACTGAGAGCCAGAGCCGGAGCCCAGCGAGTGTGGGACCTGGCAAGGGGACCAGGAGGTGGCACGGCTTCAGGGAACAGGATAGCACAGGGAAACGGGAACAAGAGCTGCTTTTGCTTCCTGAGATTGATAGGAACCATTGGAGCTTTCGCTTCTAAATAACAGTGGGGAGAGAGAAAACAAAATCTCACCAAAAGCCCTCTATTGGCATATAAAAAATTACTCTATTTAGCAAAATTAGATATTTTGTTGGCCTTCATTTATGAGCCAAAACACCCTGAGGGGGACTACTTACCAACTTTAATTAGTAATAAAAAGCTTACAAGTACCAGGGGAGATAGAACTGGAGTCCATGGGCCAAATTCTGCGCTCAAATTACATCAGTTTAAGTCTATGTTGTTCTTATCTTCAGAGAAGTTGCTTTGTGCTTTCCACAGGACAACTCTTTGGCCTCAAATCACACTGAAGACAGGAGACATATGCTGTGAGCGGTGCACAGTGAATATATCATTTGACCAGGTTTAAAAGAGACTGTTGTCAGGAGCTTTTTGTGTGCTTGAGGCCAGAGTTATCAGGGTTTAATGACTGTTTTGGGTGGGTTTTGTTTGGCTTTTGGCTTGATATATTTAGCAAACATTCAGTTCTTATAGTGCTGTTTGAAATTCAAAAAGCACATCAGGATTAATTCAGTAGCCAGCAAAGAGCAAGAAAAAAAATACAGTGAAAAATGCTGATTGGTGATAAGCTCATTTTCAAGTTGCTCATCATGTACTAAGAAGAAGCAGAGGGGCGGTGTGCTGCCAGCAAGTGGCTCTTACAGCGAGCAGGCTGCAGTCTGCCACCTTGCCAATAAAGGTTGGTGCTCATCTGCAGAGGTCTCTGAGATATCAGCACCTCCATATTGATTGTACTACAGACATTAGATTATATATAGTTAAAGCAGTACAACATATATACGTATTTATGCATATGTGATCTTCATGTAATAAATCTCCAAACCAAAAATCCTCCCTGAAAACAAGCTATGGGACTAATTCTGTTGCCATACACTTGACTGAACAGAGTATGCCTTTACTGACTTTTAACTGACCAGTTTCCAGGTGAGAAGATAATTCAGCTCCCTGTTTTCTTTGACTGACCCAAGAGACTAAATTTATACAAAACTTTTATGCTGAAATCAAAAATCACAAGAAAAACACAGGCAGTGCTGAGGAACAGAGCCTGGACACAAGATCAGCAGGAGTGTGACAGACCATAAACCTTTTGCTAGAGCTTCCTGTGGAATTGACTTCCAGCTCCCCCAAAAGAAGCCTCACCAGCTGCCAGACCCAACCTGAGAAGCTTGCTCCAGGCCAGTGTTCGGGGAGCAAAGAGAAGGCTCTTGCGGTGAATCTCTGCGCAGCTGCAGGACCAGCACCTCCCAGTCCCCACAACCCAATCCCCTTCGTTTTGTTACTGGGGAGGAGATGGTTAGTTACCAGAGGTGCAGAGCCTTTGGCACGCAGCTGAGCACCCACGTATGCACATTAACTCAGTGCAGCGTCTCTACATATTACATGCTTTGTCAGCTCAGCAATGGTCAGGTGAAAAAAAAACCTATTTTTCAACAAAAAGAAAGGTCAGGAAACAAACAAAATGACTTCCAGCCCTCTCCATTAGGCAAAGGTCTAGATCAGAAGGTCATTTCTTGACCAATTATCTATTTATTCATAAAACAACACCTTTTCCCACTCTAGTCACCAAAATGCTCACATTTTTCAGACCAAACAGAATTGAAAATTGAGCCCTGTGCTTTGACTGGGACTGTTATGTGTTGCAATGATTTTTTTGGATTTCAGCTTGGTATGGTTTGCATGTGTTAATCAAAATTCTCTCACCATACATTTCCAGGGACCTGAACAAGCAACCTTCAGCAGCAACGCTCAGAAAAGGACCAAGGGGGCTGGTTTGATAGCTTTACATAGACATATTGATCACACATCCACAACGGGAGTGCTGCAGCTCTCTGTTAACCAGGTGGAGTGGTATTAAACAAACAGACAAATGATAAAAGCAAATTTCAGAGTGTAGCAATACAGAACAGCATTTTACTATTTTAATCCCCATCACATCACTGATGAACAAGCATGGGGAAACCCAGGCAGGGTTAATTGATGCTGATGTGAATAGAGTCAAATTTGATCCCAGTTTACACCAGTGTAAAACCAGAGTCTGGGACTACTCCAGACTGACATCTGAGTCCCTAAGAGCAGACTGCATTTTGCTGTCTGTACAATGCCTCTGTGGATATGACCTACATTGTTGGAATGAGAGGGGCAGCAGAGGCATTTGGAAATGATGCTCGTCTATTACCTAAGAGATTAATTAAGACACCGCTGGGCATTTCTCCACAGTCAGGCCCGGCCGTTAATGGCCATTGATTTTTTTTAAACATCACGTGAAAGTTTTAATGGCAAAAACTCCCCTAGATCCCCTTTCCCTACCTATGTTTCCCCTGCTAGGGGTTAACCACGCAGGAGATGGGGAAGAATACAGTCCCCTCCTTCCTTTGCCTGCGGCGCCAAGATCAGGAAATTCACTGCTAATCACTGCAGTTGTGATTTCTGATTTCAACTGGCAGCACGGAGAATTGAACTCTAGTCCCCTGAGTACAGCAGGCTTCGTGAGGCAAGCCTTGAGCTTGTTAAAACTGTGGTGCTGCCATGCGGTTATCAATTTTAAATTAATCTCTCCCCCCATGTACACTTATCCTCCCCCACCATCTCTTAAAGTGGCTGCTAAAAATATAAACTCCGGGATACCTCACTCTAAGACTTAACTAAGTAAAAATCGGGATCCTATTAATTATGTGTTTCCTTCAGCCTCAGCACCTGGAAAAATGGATTTCTGCACAGTTTCAGGGATTTGCCTAATCCACTTCCTGCAGTAAAGCCAACCACAGCTCTCATCATCTTAGCATCCCACCACACAAATCCTCACTCCCGCGCTGAGCCCCTCTCAGACGAGCGGCCCCTCCGGGGTCACAGCAGCAGGGGAAGCAGGGCTGGGAATGCAGAGCTGTGCAGGTTGAGTGTGTGCTCTTCACTCAAGCAAATCTGCCCTGCTGAGAAGAGGCCAGGAGTTTCAGGCATCTCAGTTACTCCTGCCTCCTGTATTACCTTTGTGCTGCAGCAAACCTGGGCTGTGCAGAGCGACTGACTTGCAGAGAGCGAGTGTGAGGTTGCTGTGCTGCACTGCACAGTCCAGGCATAATCCCTGACTTCAGTGACCACCTGCCCAGATCTGTAAAAATTGTCCCCAAATCTAACTAAATGGCCTAGCTTCTTCATCACGCTGAAGCCTGAGTGCTCGAATCTTCTCCAGAGCAGTCTGGGTAACACGGGCCAGGTTTTGTAGTCTGTGCAGTTGGCCGTGTCCACCTGAAACAAAAAATACCGGCACGCTGGCATGGTGCACATGACTACACGCCTGCCTGGACCTTCCAGCACTTGATCTGACATTGTGGCAATTGCTATGCAAGTCAAATTGCAGCCTGGCTTGTGAAGGTGGACTCAGAAAAGCAATCAGCTGGCATTTGAGCAGGGGCTATGCCACCACCTCGGTGTCGAATTTGAAAATCCATGGAGGTAAGTTTATAAATGTCTTCAGCCTTCAGCAACCAGTTTGGAATCTATAAACTTGTGAAATCTGTTAGTACTTTATTTGTAATGATGCTGCCAACAGACTTCCCCCTCAAAGGTCACAGCACACACTCAGCATTAAATTGCAGTACAACAAATCCTCAACTATCCATAACCTACAAAATGATAGGGGCAGGCTGGAAGGGGAGACTGGGATAAAAACAGAAAAAGAAAAAAGTCTAGACACACTTTCCTAAAACTCACTGGGGAGTCATTTTAAAATCACTTTATGAGGAAATAATTAAGGTTCTATATACAATACTCCCTTTAAAAAAAAAACAGTAACACATCTGACAACCTTAAAAAGTCTGAAGGTTGTTATACAGAAGAATGGTTCTCTGTTTGGAAATTTAAATACTATGTGGCCCTAATTCATAAACATTTAAGATTTTATAAAGCTGGTGGGAATAAAAGAGTAAAAAATGTAAAGCAAGCCAGAGCCAATTAAAAAATACCCCAAACCAAACTGCCAAATGAATGAAAACCATCTCTTCAGTCGCACCTCACTTTCCTTACTCTCCAGCACTCCAACCCAGAATGCTGCCAGTCAATACTCCACAGAATAAAACCTTTATCGTGTATACCACACATAATAAAAACATTATTGTGTACATCACACACCACAGCAAGCTAAATGCCTATCAGAATCAACATATTTAGCATTATCCCCCTAAATATTAACTTACTTCTATGAAACATTCATCGATCTCTTTAATCTTGCCAGCAGTTCTGTCATCTGACAACAGTTGGAAACAAGCTCGTTTTGACTGCATCGCCTCGTTACCGAAGGGGAAGCTCAGGGTACACAGCATGGCTGTATACCTTCAGGTCAGGACTCCTGAGTCCATCCATCAGCCTCCAGCAAACACGGAGGATGCAGTCAAACAGGAAACCCAAAGGGCCATATCCCCGCGTCGGGGTGGTGGAGGGCGCAGTGCAATCAGGCACCTCTGCAATGGGACAGATCTTCGATGGGAGGAATAAACATCATAAAGAAAAATGAAAGGCTTATTTCTTCCCCCATACGCAAGGTTTCTAATTGCTGCCTCCTAGGGAAGCTCCTTCATGGCCACAAGAAGCCACGTGGGCAGACTGACAGCAAAGACAGAGCCCGCTACCTTCTGTGTACTACTGGATGCACACTGGCCAGACAGGATTTGGGACCACTGATCTTCATCACTTGGTCTCCACTCCTGCTGGAACCAGGACATTAACATGTCTATCTATTTCAAGTGCAATATAATCTAGCTAAAATAAATAAATAGAAATTATGTGCTATTCTTCTTACATCTCTCTCTCTCTCTCTCTCTCTCTCTCTTTTTTTAATTCTGTATGTTATAGCTGCTTCTCCACATCAGTTATGGAGATAGGTTCACACAGAGGAACCAAGTCCTTCACGACGACTCTATGTTGGAACCTCACCGTTTCTTGCCGACAACAGATAAACTCAAAAATTACCCCTCAAAATGTAAACCCGGGAAGTGGCTTTGGGAAATTCTGCCTGCGGATGAGCTGACTGGTCACTATGTCCAGGGGACTGACCCAAGCCCATGGCTCACCCATCACGCCAGCCTCGGCAGAGTCTAGATTTGTACCCAAACACCACAGCTCAGGCCTGCTTCTAATTGTAACCAGGTATGTTGCTCCATGCTGCACCGCCTGACTTCCTTCTGGCCCATCTCAGCTGCCTTTTTGACCTGCACACCCTGCTGAAGAACCGAGATCAAGAAAGTTAGGCCTACTGAGTGTGAGGATTAGTGAAAAAAATCCACACAGAATGTCAATGAGGTAGGGGCATCACACACTTATCACATTAAAATTCAGTAGGTTTTCTAGTCCTTCTGGCCTCGGTGCATTTGCATAGGATAGGGTCAGAGAGACATCCTGATTCCACTATAGCAGCACTGTTTAAAGGGTCATAATGGTGACATATGAAAATAACCCAACTTTAATTGATACCCGGGCTGCTGGCTGTTGAATCTGAAACTCCCCCTGGCCCCATCTCTTGTATGTCTAATGTACAGTACACACAACAGCAGATGCCAAGAAGGCAGCCTGGTCTCTCAGTTGCATTAACGAGCTCTAAAGATAATTGTTGAATTGTCCACAAGATGTCCACCCTACTTTTCAAGCTTCCAAGTATCTTAGCGATGCACACTGCAGTAGTAAATATTCTCAGAGACGGCAAGTTATTTAATTGTACGATCTCAGAGAAGAACTCCTACATGATACATGTTTTTTGATTCGGGTTTCTTGTTAAGCTTTTACATTTTCTTTTTATCAGAGGTCCACTTATGACTCAAACTCTGCAAGAGTAGCAGAGATGTAGGTGTATTTATTAAGCTCTCTTCTGTTTTCTTGCTACTATCAATTCCCAAATCATACAGACAAACGGCAATTACAAATGACATCTAATTCCTAGTTTGGGCTCAGTCAGCCATGACAAAATCAACGCAAACTGTATTTCCTAATAGCAGCGCTGCAGGGCTCAGGACCACAGATTATGGGGCACTGAAAGATTCTTGGCAGAAAACAAAGACCAGATTGATTTGCTTATTTTTTAAGCATCATACCCTCTGTAACAAGAAAGATGATGGCTAATTCTACTCAGAAAACTGAAGAAAGACCACCTGAAGAGTTAGAGCACGGCAATTATAATTGCATTATTGCCAAACTACTCATCACTTCATAAATATCACCTTGATGGCACCTTCCATGATTCAGCTCAGGCTCAGCTCTGGGACAGAATAAAAGAGAAATACTGTTTACCCGTGAGTCACTCAGCTGAGACAATCCTGAAATTCTGATGAAACACCATCCCATATACTGTGAAACTGTATTGCTACTGTACTTGCTGGTGATGCAGAAATGAGGAACTGCCGCACTTCTTCATATTGCAGATCAAGACTGAAAAGCCTATTATTTAGTCTCCTAATATGACTAAATCCTTTAATCACAGAATCAAAGAATCATTTAAGTTGGAAAAAGCCCTTAAAATCATCATGTCCAACCATC